>NW_027142435.1:1270500-1679528 GCF_026170545.1 Melanerpes formicivorus | reverse complement strand
AGACCCAGACTAAAACCGAAATCCAAACTCAAACCCAATTTAAATCCAGACCCAGACCCAACCCAAAACCTAAATCCAAACCTAATTCAAATCCAGACCCAGATCAAAACCCAAATCCAAACCCAACCCACATCCAAACCCAGACTAAAATCCAAACCCAATCTAGACCCAGACCCAACCCAAATCCAAACCCAGATTAAACCCCAAATCCAGACCCAAACCCAACCCAAATCCAGACCCAAGTTCAAATCTAAACCCAAACCCAGACCCCACCCTCCCCAAGGCTTTGTGGGGGCTCAGGGTGTGGGGAGGGTGTGGCAGAAGAGGGAGCTGGGGGTGGGGAGGAACAAAAAGCAGCGAGGAGGAGCTGGGAGGGGAGGAGCTGGGGGGCAGGGGGGGGTCAGAAGCCCAACCACAACCTCGAGAAGCGACTGCAGAAATCTCCACTTACAAAATCCACACTTTGGAGGTTTGCTTTGTTTTGTGAGTTTTTGTTTGTTTTTTTTTGCATATCCCAAAACGTAGCCAAGTGCCAGGCGGGGGGGATGGGGGGGGGAAGAGTATGAGGGGAGGTCTTAGGTGGATCAGCGCCCCCCACCCCCTCCCTCGCCAACCCCAAAACTTTGCTCCGGATCCTTCCCGGAGGGTAGGGCTTGAGGAGCTGCCTGGGGGTAGCACTGGCTAAGAAACAGCAGAAGAAATGGGAAAGTAATGAAAAGTAAGAAATCAGCCCCAAAAACAAAGGGGGAGGAAGGGGGGGGGGGGAGGAGAAAGGAGCAAGACACGACCCCCCCCCCCTCCCCCCCCCCCCCCCCAGCCCCCCCTTCCCCCCCTGGTTCCACCCTAACATTCCAGCTGCTGGAGGGGAGGTCGCTTAACGCTCTTGGGTTGCATAATCGACACTTTTTGGGTGAATATTTGGATGTTTTGGTGAATGACATTTTGGTGGTGAAAATTCCATTTGGGGGGGGGAGGGGGAGGGAAGGGGGGGTTTGGTTAATATTCGACTTTTTGGGTTGAATGTTTGACTTTTTGGTCGAAAATTCAACTCTTTTTTTTTTGGCCTTGTTGAATATCCAACTCTCAGCTGAACATCCGAATTTGCTACCCGATAGTTGACCTTTTGGGGGGCCTGGAAATTCGACTTTTTGTATGTTGAGCATCCAACTTTTGGGTCGAATATTCGACTTTTGGGTCGAGTATTCGACTTTTGGGTTGAATATTCGACTTTTGGGTTGATTATTCGGCTTTTGGGTGAACCAATCCACTTTTTGTCGGGGCTGAATATTCAACTTTTGGATTGAGCAGTTGACTTTTGCATCAAACATTCAACTTTTGGGGGCAAATATTCAACTTCTTGACAAACATTCAGCTTTGTTGCCTTAAACATTTGACCTTTTTTGGTTGAATATTTGACCTTTTTTTGGTTGAATCTTTGACCTTTTTCTGGTTGAATCTTTGACCTTTTTGACTCTTTGACTTAGTTTGATTGAATCTTTGACTTAATTTGATTGAATATTTGACTTTTTGGGGGCTGAATATTCCACCTTTTTTTGCTTGCATGTTTGACTTCTTTGTTGGATCTTCCACTTTTTTACTGAGCATCCAACTTCTTTTGTTGAATATTCCTTTTTGGGTTGAATAGTCAATTTTTTGGGGTTGAACAGTCAATTTTTTTGGGGCTGAACATTCAACTTTTTAGTTGGATATTCAACTTTTTTGTTGGACATTCAACTTTTCTGTTGGATATTCAACTTTTTTTTGGTTGGATATTCAACTTCCTTCTTGACTCTTTGATTTTTTTCATCGACTACTTTGACCCTTTTTTGGGGTCAAACCTTTGCTTTTCGAGTCAAATCTTTGACGTTTTTGGTCAAGCCTTTTCCTTCTCTTTGCCAAACTTTTGCCCTTTTGCTCCAATCTTTGCCAATTTCGTTGCGTCTTTGCCTTTTTACTTTGCCAAATCTTTATCACTTTTTGCTCAATCTTTGCCTTTTTGTCAAATCTTTGCCATTTTTTATCCAATCTTTGCTTTTTTTGGGCAAATCTTTATCACTTTTTATCCAATCTTTGCTTTTTTTTGGTAAAATCTTTGCCATTTTTGTCCAATCTTTGCTATTTTTGGTCCAATCTTTGCCAGTTATGTCCAATCTTTGCCATTTGTGTCCAATCTTTGCCATTTGTGTCCAATCTTTGCCATTTTTGAGTCAAATCTTTGCCATTTTTATCCAATCTTTGCTCAAATCTTTGCCATTTTCGTCAAACATTTGCTTTGCCTTTCTCAAATCTTTGCCACTTTTCTCCAACCTTGACCGATCCTTTTGCCTTTTTGCTGCCAATCTTAGCCCATTTTGTGGCAAACTTCGCCAATTTTCTGCCCAATCTTAGCCCTTTTTGTGCCAAACTTCGCCAATTTAGTGCCAATCTTAGCCCATTTTGTGCCAATCTTAGCCCATTGCCAATCTTAGCCCATTTTGTGCCAATCTTTCCTTTTGGTGCCAATCTTTGCCATTATTTTCCCCCTCAACCTTTGCCTTTTCTCTCTTTGCCAATTCAGGGATATTTTGGGGGTCGAATATTGCCCTTTTCCACCCCCCCTGCCCCCGCTGCCTGCTTGCGGGGTGGGAGGGTTAGGGGGTGGGAGGGTTAGGGGGTGGGGGGAGGGCGTCGGGGCCGCGCCACAGAACCTCAGTAGCCTCCTTCCTGCCTCCAGACACCTTGCAGCCATTCTCACCCCCTCGACTCGAGCCTGGCTCCTGCCTGCGGGTCGTAGGTCTGTTTGGGTTCTCTTTTTATTAGGGTTTTTTTTTTGTGTGGTTTTTGTGTTTTTTTTCTCTTTAAATATATCTCTAGATCTCTATTTATACACCTTTCTCTTACAAAAATAAATTTAGGCTCTGTCTCTCTCTTTTTTTTTCTTTTATTTTTGTTTTTCCTTTTTTTTTTTGTTTTTCTCTCCCCTCCTTTTAATGCTTTTTTTTTTTTTTCCTTTTTTTTTGTCCTTTTTTTTGTGTTGTTTTTTCCCCTCTCCCCGTCGAAGTTGGTTTCGAACTCTGTAAACATTGCTGCTTTTATTTTATTTTTTTTTAAAGTTTTATTTATTTATTTTTAAATCTTTTTTTTTTGTTTTGTTTTGTTTTTTTTGTCTCCTTAAATTAAGATAAAGTGAGCTCAAAGTACCCGTTCCATCGCAAAGTGCTAAGACTTCTTTGTTTTCTTGTCTTTATTTACCTCTTTTTTTTTGTCGTTTCTGTTGTTTTTTTTTTTTGTAATTTTATAGAGATTTTTTATTGCTTTTTTCTTTTTTTTCCTTTTCTCTGCGTTAAATAAACATCCAGCTCTTCCCCTCCCCCGCTGCCCCAACCCCCACCACTCAACCCCACCCGCCCCCCACCCCCTCAGCACGCATCGCTCGCTCGCGCTCGCTCGCTCTCTCTCTCTCTCTCCAAAGTACATTCGGCCATACCTGCTCTTGCTTTGAGAGTTAAAAACTAAACAGAACGAGGGGGGAAAAAGGAAGAAAAAAAAAAAAAAAGGGAAAAAAAAGAAAGGGAAAAAAGAGTAAAAATTAAAAGAGACAAACGAAAGAAAAAAAGAAAAAATCTAAAGGAAAAAAATAAATGAAAAAATGAAAACGTTGAAACAATAAAAGAAAAAATGAGCAAAATGAAAATTAAAAGTAAAATAAAAAAATTAAAACAAATCGGAAATTAAAATTAAAATAAAAAATTTAAAAGAAAAAGAAAAATTAAAATAAAAAATTTAAAACAAGGAAAATGAAAATTAAAATAAAAAAAATTAAAGAAAACAAAAGAAAAATGAAAATTAAAATAAAAAATTTAAAACAAAAGGAAAATGAAAATTAAAATAAAAAATTTAAAAGAAAACAAAACGAAAATTAAAGTTAAAGTAAAAAATTTAAAAGAAAACAAAATTAAAATTAAAAAATTAAAAGAAAACAATGAAAAGAAATATTTTTTAAAATTAAGAAGAAATTAAAAGAAAAATAAACCAAGGAAAATTAAATATAAAATAAAAGAAAAATAAAACAAAATTTAAAAGTAAATATAAAAAAAAAGAAAAATAATCCAAAATAAATGTAAATATAAAAAATTAAAATAAAAAAGAAATTAAAACTAAACAATTAAAAAATTAACATTAAAAAAGAAAGCAAGGAAAATAAATATTAAAAAAATTAAAAATAGAAGGAAAATAAACCAAGGAAAATTAAATCTAAAATAAAATTAAAAAATCAAACCATATTAAAAAGTAAACAGAAAAAAATAAAGGAAAATAAAACAAAATAAAAGGTAAATATCATAATTAAAAGAAAAAATAAATTACAAGTAAAAAGAAAATAAAAAGTAAAACAAAATAAAAATTTAAAAAACAAAATGGAAAAGTAAATATAAACATTAAAAGAAAAAAGAAAAGAAAAATAAAACAAAGTAAAAAGTAAATATAAAAGTTAAAATAAAAAAGAAAAAAGTAAATATAAAAATAAAATAAATATATAAAAAATCAAACAAAAAATATAAAAAAATAAAAGAAAAAATAAATTTAAAGAAAAAATCAAACAAAAGTGAATATAAAAAAATTAAAAAAGGAAATTATAAAGAAAAGGAAAAATAAAAGGAAAAAAAAAAAAACAATAAAAGAAAAAATAAATGAGAAAGTAAAAAAATAAAAGAAAAAATGAAAGGAAAAAAGAAAAGCAACTAAAATTGCAACATTACAAAAATTTCCCCCCCCAAACATTTAAAATAATTTAAACAAAGGAAAAGTTTAGACCAAACAAACAACAAACCCAAAAAAAAAAAAAAAAAAAAGAAACCAAAAGGGAAAGGAAGAAAAAAAAAGACCTCTAAAAAGTGCTTTTTTTTGTTTTTTCTTTCTTTCAAAATAAAAGGGCTTTAAAATAGGCTTTTGTCTTTTTTTTTTTTTCTTTTTTTTCTATTTTTTTTTTTCAGTTAAAAATGTGCATTTAGAAAACAGGTGACCAGCTGAAAGGTGCCTTTGCTCCTCCTCCTCCTCCTCGCTAACCCCCAGGGTTATTTACCCGCCTCTAGCGCCGTATAGAATCTATAGACATCAGATACAGTTACCCAAAAATAGATATAAGAGATTTGGGGGGGGGGGGGGGGGGGGGTCCGGGGGGGGAAGGGAATCTGGGGACACAGCAGCTCCTCCCCCCCCCTCCCCAACCCCCCCATCACCACCCAAAGGCTTCCTCTGCCCCTTTAAGGGAGACCTCAAAGAACCTTTAGCCAAAGGAATTTGCCCTTTCCAGGTGGGTTTTGGTCTGGGGGGGGTGGGGATGCCGCAGCGCTGGCCCCAGTGCCTAAATAGACTGGGGGGGGAGGGGGGGGGTTGGTACCCCCTTTCCCCACCTCCTCTTCACCCCCTGCCCCTAATTGTGCTGGGGCAGTGTGGGGAGGGTGGTCCCAGCCGCGTTCCCGGGGGTAAGTTGGGTACCTTGAGGTGGGGACACTGGGACAGACACTGCCTTCACCCCACTGATGGTGGCACCAGCCTCAGGTGGCCCCAGCTCTGCATGTCCCCAGCTCTGCATGGCCTCAGGCCTGGGTGTCCCCAGCTCCTGGGGACCCTGACTCTGGGTCTTCCCAAGCCTGCGTGTCCCAAAGTCCTCTGGGTGGCTCTGGCTCTGGGCGTCCCCCAGCTCTGAGTGTCCCCAAATCTGGGTTTCCTCAGCTCTGAGTGTTCCCCGTCCTGGGTATCCCCAGATCTGGGTGTCCCCAGTCCTGGGTATCCCCAGATCTGAGTGTCCCCACATGTGGGTGTCCCAAGTCCTGGGTATCCCCAAGCCTGGGTGTCCCCAGCTCTGGGTGCCCCCATCCCTGAGTGTCCCCAGCTCCGGCTGCCCAAGCCCTGCTGCCCCCAGCCCGCTGCTCCTCTCGCTCTGCTTTCAGGCAGTTTTGGGCCATTCTCTACCCCGAGCTGCCCTTGGCCTCTTTCTGCCACACTGGGCTTTGCTCAGGGAAGCGGGGAGGGGGGGACTGCTGGGCAGGACCCTGCCCCTCACCCCAAAACTCCACCCTGGTCTCCCTGGACAGGGCCACGTCCACGCTGGGACCAGAGCAGCTCAGGCTCCCCCGAACAACAGATTCTGGGGTGGGAAGGGGTAGGGACTGGCCCCACTCCTGCACCCCTCCCCACCCCACCTGCCCTGTCCCAGCCCTTCCAGCTCCTCTCCCCCCTCCCCAACCCCTTTTATTGATTTCTTTTTTAACTCTATTTTTTTCTCCTTAAATAGACCTCTCTCTGCCATAAGATTTGTGTTCTGCTTTTTTTCCCTCTCTGTTTTAACGTGTGTTCAGCCACAAAATAAAGCTTTGGATTTACATGGAAGCTCTTTTCCATGCCACAGAGCCACTTTGCCATCCTCCCCCACCCCTCCCACCACATTTCCCCCCCTCTCCCCCTCTCCCCTATTTTTTTTGTGTGTGTGTGTGTGTGCTTCCTTTCCAGGACTTAAAAAAACAACAACAAAACCAAACCCAACCACCCCAACCCCAAAACTAAAAACCAACCAAAAGGTTCCTTGGCTGCTGCAAGGGAGGAGGGGGAGGGAGAGAAGGCCTTAGGGATGAGTGTGGGGAAGGGAGGGGTTGGGGAGGGGGGTGGGGGGAGCCCTGCTGATGAGGGGAGAGGATTGGAAACATCATATATATATATATTTATATATATATCATTAAATTCTCTTCTTCTTTTTTCTTCTTCTTCTTTTTTTTGTCAATTTTTTTTTTCTGTGTTTTTTTAATGTTTTTTCTGGGTTTTTTTTGCTTTTTCTTAAAAAAAAAAAAAGGGGGGGGGGGGAAAGAGGGGAAAAAAGAAAAAACCCAAACAAAACTCCAAAGAGAATAAAATAAATCTCCAAAGAGAGAGAGAGAGAGAGAGGGGGAAAAAAAAAATCACCAAAGAGGAAACAAAACAAAAGAGAAAAATAAACACAACCCCCCCCCAAAAAAAAAAAAGCAAATTTTGGGAGGGGGGAGAGGGGGGAGGAAAAAAAAACCCCAACCCAAAGTTCCTAAGTAGATTTTTTTGTGTGACACTTGGGGTTTGTTTTTGTTTCGTTGGTTGGTTGGGGTTTGGTTGGTTTGTTTTGTTTTTTTTCTCTTATATATATATATATATATATTTGTTTTGGGTTTGTTTTGTTTTGTTTTTGGTTTAGGAGAGTCCTTGCGTGTTACCCTCCACAGCCCCTCCTCCTCCTCCTCCTCCTCCGCCTCCTCCTCCTCCTCCGCCTCCTCCTCCTGCTGCTGCTACATTCAATCCTGACTCTGCGTTGTTTGAATTCTCCTCAAAGTGCTGCTGCTGCTCCTCCTGCCCGGTCCCCTGCAGGGTGGTGTCCTCTGATTCCTGACTCTCTCCTCCGGCTTGAAAACTTCCATCCTCGGCGCTCCCCGTCGGGGTGGGCGGCAGAGCTCCGGCATCCCTCACCCGGGGTTTCCGCCCCCTCCGGGATGGAATCCCGTTGCATCCATCTTTTTTAAGGTGCCTGTGCAAGTGGTCGGAGCGGACGAAAGTCTTGAAGCAGCTCTCGCACTGGTAGGGCCGCAGCCCGGTGTGGACTCTCATGTGGTTCTTCAAGTCGTAGTTGTGGGCGAAGGCGGCGCCGCACTGCTGGCACAGGTAGGGCTTCTCCCCGGTGTGCTTCCGCATGTGCACCTTCAGCTTGTCCTGCCTGCGACAGAGCACAGCCGCCCGCGCCGTCACGCCTCGGCCCGCGCGCGGGGGCACGGCGCGCTCACGGGCAGGGCACGCGCACAGGGGGGCATGGCAGGCACACAGGGGGGCATGGCAGGCACACACGTACGGGCATGGCAGGCACACAGGCAGGGTACACGCACAGGGGGGCATGGCAGGCACACAGGGGGGCATGGCAGGCACACACGTACGGGCACGGCACGCACACAGGCAGGGTACACGCACAGGGGGGCATGGCAGGCACACAGGGGGGCATAGCAGCACACAGGCAGGGTACACGCACAGAGGAGCATGGCACACACACACAGGCATGGCACGCACACAGAGGCATGGCACACACACAGAGGGGCACAGCCCACACACACGGGGCATAGCATGCACACAGGGGTACATGGCACGTACACAGAGGGACATGGCACGCGCACACAGAGGGGCATCACACGCACAGGGGCATCACACGCACAGGGGCATGGCACACACACACACATGACACACAGAGGGGCAATGCACACACACAGGGGCACAGCACACGCATAGCTGCATCACATGCACAGGGGCATCACAGGGGCACGGCACGCACACATGACACAGAGGGGCATGGCACGCACACAGGGGCACGGCATGCACACAGGGGCACAGCACATGCACAGGGGCATGGCACACACAGGGGCATGGCACACACGACACAGAGGGGCATGGCACGCACACAGGGGCACGGCCCGCACACAGGGCATCACACACACACGGGGCATGGCACACACACGGTGCACACAGAGGGGCATGGCACACGGACAGGGGCATGGCACACACACGACACACACAGAGGAGCATGGCACGCACACAGGGGCATCACACACACACAGGGGCATGGCACACACACGGCACACACACAGGGGCATGGTACACACACAGGGGCATGGCACACGCACAACTGCATCACGTGCCCAGGGGCACGGCACGCACACAAGGGCATGGCACACACCCAGGGGCATGGCATGCACCGGAGCATGGCACACACAGGGGCAGCACATGCGCACAGGGGCACGGCACACACACAGGGGCATGGCACACACCCAGGGGCATCACACCCTGACTGGCACCGAGGCAGGCACAGGGCTGGGCAGCAGCTGGGTGTCGGCTGGGGCAGGGGTAGGTAGTGGTGCAGGGCTGGGCGTGGAGTGCTTGCTGTGGGGCAGGTATTGGTATGGGCCTGGCACTGACTGCTGCAGGGTCGGGTATTGGTAAAGGGCTGGGCACTGACTGGTGTGGGGTCAGGCATAGCTATGGGGTGGAGAATGGCCCTGTGTAGGGTCAAGGATCACCCAGGACAGGGCTGAGCACCAGTATGGGGCCAAGCATGGCCTGGTATGGGACTAAGCCTCATCCAGTACAGGAGGAAGCAATGCCCAGTATGGAACTGACCACTGGTACCAGGCTGAGAATTGCCCAGTATGGGGCTGAGAATTGGTACAGGCTGAGCATCACCTGGTACAGGGCTGAGCATCAGCCAGCATGGGGCTGAGCAGTGCCTGGCACAAGGCTGAACACTGCCCAGAACAGGGTCAAGCATCTCCCAGTCCCAGGATGCCCCTGGCAGGCCCTGCGCAGCCGCAGCCTGGGGGAAGCAGGCACAGGAGCTGGGCTGGGGGCCAGCGTGGCCACGTGAGCCACAGCCTCTGCTGCTTCCTGGAGGAGAAACACCAGGCCCCAAGTGCGTGGCCAGGCAGTGAGGAGCAGCATCCCAGGCTGGGGTGAGGGATCAGGTCCCATCCCTCTCGGCTCTCCTGCACAGAAAATGCTCCTCCTTGTACCTCAGCAGTGGCCTGAGCTGGGGAAAGGGCTGGAGAACAGAGCTGGTGAGGAGCAGCTGAGGGACCTGGGGTGTCTAGGCTGGAGAAAAGGAGGCTGAGGGGAGACCTCATTGCTCTCTACACCCCCCCGAGAGGAGGCTGGAGCCAGATGGATATTGGTCTCTTCTCTCAAGGAACAACAGAACAAAAGGAAATGGCCTCAAGCTGCACCAGGGGAGGTTTAGGTTGGCCATGAGGAACATTTCTTCCCAAAAGGGTTGTCAAGCCCTGGCCCAGGCTGCCCAGGGCAGTGGTGGAGTCTCCATCCCTGGAGGGGTTTAAAAGCTGTTGAGATGTGGTGCTGAGGGCCATGGCTTAGTGGTGCCCTGGCAGTGCTGGGGTAACACTTGGGCTTGATGATCATAAAGGTCTTTTCCAGCCCAAATGATTCATTGATTGTGTAAAAAGGCTGGGCCCAGGCACCTTCTCCTTCCCACATGGGGGAAATTCCAGCAGCAGGAGGCTCCAGGAAGTCCTAAACCTTAAGGGACCAAACACCAAGTATGTGTCCACCTCTGCTCCTACCACAGCTCCCGAGGGGCTGGGCAGGGGGTGGCTCACTCAGAGCAAGGCAGCAGCACATCCACAACACAGCTCTGAAAACTGAATTCTTCCAATTGCTCCAAGGTTGGAAATGTTGAGCTTGGACCTCAGCTCTCGGCCTTTCAGCCAGCAAAGGATCAGAGCGCAGCTGCCGCTCCTCCCCCTGCCAAGGCACAGCAACCAGGAAGCACAGGAGAGCAAAAAGCGGCTCCAGGGTCCCCACCCAGCGAGGGGGTGGCAGGGAACCACCCCGAGCCAAACAGGCCTAGCTTGTCCTCCTGCCTTCACCCCCAAAACCTCCCTCCAGAGCAGGCACCGCTCCCCTGAGGGGCCTGGGCTTCCCCTGCCTGCTGTGGCATTTTTGGGGGCACAGGAGGTTTGTCAGAGTCACAGAGAGGGGAGGGGGTTGAGGGGGACCTCTGGAGATCATCCAGCCCAACTCCCCTGCTAAAGCAGGGACACCTAGGGCAGGTCACACAGGAACACATCCAGAGGGGTTTTGAAAGTCTCCACAGGGGACTCCACAACCTCTCTGGGCAGCCTGAGCCAGGCCTCCAGCAAAGATTTTCCTCACGTTGAGGTGGAGCCTCCTAGGCTCCAGTTTGTGCCCACTGCCCCTTGTGCTGTCACTGGGCAGCACCAAGAAGAGCCTGACCCCTTCTCCTTGCCCCTCCCCCCCCTTCAGAGACATATAAACATTGATCAGATCCCCTTTGGGGCTGCTCTCCCCCAGGGCTCGCAGCCCTTCCCCATCACACAATGTTCCAGGCCCTTCATCATCCTCTCCAACAGTTCCCTGTCCTTCTTGAACCGGAGAGCCCAGAACTGGACCCAAGACTCCAGAGGTGGCTTCACCAGAACAGAGCAGAGGGGGAGAAGAACCTCCCTTGACACAGGTCTCCATCTGACACCCACCAGAGGAGGGTGAGATGGAAAAGCAAGGAGCTGGCACCGCCACACTGCACCCCCCACGCTTCCTCTCCCCCTCACCACCGCCACCCACCCCGGGTGCCAATGGCTGCCAGGGCCTGGCAGCTTCCTCATCCTCCAGCTCCCAGCGAGGACCTTGGACCCGCTGAGGGCAGTGGGTGCAGCCGGCGGCCCCCCCGGCAGCCGTGGGGCAGATCCGGTGTGGGGCAGGGAGGTGCCGCGTGGCAGGGCCCGGGCGCTGCTGGGGGAGCGGCGGAGGTTGGCATCCTGCCCCCTGCCATTATCTGCATTCCTCAGCTACCCAACGTGGGGCTGGGTGCGGCCACCGCCATGGGGAGGGGGCCGGCAGCGCCGTGGGGCAGGATCCGGCCTCCTGCCCACGGCCAGGCTCTGGCAGCTTCCCACCGCAGCCACCTGCTGCGGCCAGGGGCTGCCTGTGGTGGGGATCAGCCCCGTGGTCCCCCAGGGGAGAGGCTCCTGGGAAGCAAAGGCAGCAGAGGCCAGGATGTTTAGGCAGGCAGGCAGGGAGCCCCCGCAGCCCCTGGGCAGGGTGAGACCCCCGCCCTGGCTTGGCCCTGGAGGCTGCAGGCCGAGGAGGCGGCGCTGCTGCGAGGCTGAACTGGAGGAAGCCAAACAATGTCTCCTTTCTTCGGCGTCCCCGTGGCACAGGGAAGGATGGAGGAACCCTGATTAGAAACAGCGCCCAGGCGACCGCCCCCAGGGAGCTGAGCCCAGGCACCAGGCTGTGTGTGGTGCTGGGGGCAGCCAGCACTCAGCCCACCCTGGCTCACGACCGATGGGGCTTCAGCCTCTTCCCAACCCAACTGGTGGCCACCAGTGCTTCGGTCACGCCAGGAGGCCGTTTCTAAATGGCCCCCAGACTCTCACCTCCACCCTGGGCTCCTCAACCACGATGGAAACACCATGAGCCACAGCTCTGTTCCACCAGCCACATTATTTGGCCTCTGCAGAAGCCTGGGTCAGGCCAGAGGTGCAGTAGAGCTCATCAGCTCAGGACAGGGGGAGGGTGCTGGCACTGGCCATCGAGGCAGGCCCCTTGAGACACCACCTCAAGAGACACAACACCCAAAGGCTTCACCTCCCTGGAAAACCCTGGCCTGCATCTCCAGCTCGCCTGCTGCGATGGAAATTAGTCATGCAAGGGAAGATAAACACTTCAGCAGGCCAGCCCAGCCCAGCCAGAGCCCCTGGGGAAGGCAGGAGGCGGTTTGGTGCGGCAGAGCTCACCTGGTGAATCGGACTTTGCAGATGTTGCACTCGTAGGGCTTCTCGCCGGTGTGGGTGCGGATGTGGCGCGGCAGCTTGCCAGCCCCCTGGATCACCTTCTCGCAGATGGGGCACTTCTGGAATGCTTTTGCCCTGATCTTCTTCTCCACCTTCTGGGACCAGGACGGGTAGACGTCGCCCTCGCTCGAACTGCCGAAGTATTTCAAGTAATAATCCATGACCCCGTCGTCGTCCTTGCGCTCGTCCTCCCCGAGCTGCTGCCTGCCCATGGAATTCATCATCTGCTGCAGCAGGGCGCTGGCAGCCAACCCGTCCACCTCCCGCGCGTCGTCCTCCGCCTCCGCCCCGGCCGCGCCGAAGCTGGGGGAGTCGCCGGCTTCCTGCTGGTCCAGAGGTCCCCCCAGGGTCCCCTCCTCTTCTCCCGGTGTGGGCAGGCTCCGGCCGCTGTAATGTCCGTTCTGAGAGGGTGAAAACAAGGAGCCGGAGGCCGCCTCCTCCTCCTCTCTGTCCAGCCACATGGCCGGGTTGCTGTCAGGATCACAGTCATTCGCCTTTGGTCTTTCGTTCAGAGGGGTTTGAGAGTAGAAGTCTAAGCCGTTGCAGTCCGGCTCCTCCTCCTCCTCTTGGCCTCGGAAGTTCAGTCTCTGAAGGTCTCTCAACTCTGGGTTGGTCCACGGGAAGCTGCCTTGGTGGCCGTTGACGGGGTTGCTCTGGAAGAACTCCAGGTACTCTTTTGCTCTGAGATGGTTCCTTTGATCAATTTGATCTACTGTATCCATCTGGTCATTTTTGGCCAGAATCTTCCTGTCCAGGAGATCCGTGCAAACATCCCTCACCGCCGGGATCTCCAGCAGGGTGGCGGCGTTGAGGATGTCGTTGACGTTGGAAGTGCTGACGGTCAGGGTCGCGGTGTAGGCGAACTCCAGCAGGGCCGACAGGGCGTCCGCGCTCACAAAGTCTATCTCATACACGTTCTGCTGGTCCACCACTAACCCTGAGGTGAAGAGCTTCTTGAAGTACTGGCTGCAGGCCGCCAGGACGGAGCGGTGGGTGGGGAACTCCTGGCCTTCCACCAAGATGACCACGTCGCACAGCAGCCCGTTGTTCCTCTGCTCGTTCAGGCTGCTGAGGATGTCGCTGCTGTGATCGGGGAACGGGATCCCGATGGGGCCGTCCACGCCACCCGCCATCCTCGATGCAAAGGGCTGGGGGGGAGAAAGGGAGAGCAGTCAGAGTGGGTCACAGGGGGCCTGGCCTGCCAGAAAGCATCGAGGTGCTCAGCAGAGCTCCCGAGGTACCGAGCAGCTACCTGACTGCCACACCGGCTAAGGCCACACTGAACGCTGGCAGCTCCAATGTGCTCCACCATCACCAACGCAAAAGGCTGGGGGGGGAGAAGGGCAGAGCAGTCAGAGTGAGTCACAGGGGGCCTGGGCTGCCAGAAAGCATCGAGGTGCTCAGCAGAGCTCCCAGGGTACCAAGCAGGTACCTGACTGCCACTACCAGCCAGGGCCACACTGAGCGCTGGCAGCTCCAACGTGCTCCACCATTGCTGATGCAAAAGGCTTGGGGGAGAGAAGGTGAGAACAGTGAGAGTGAGTCACAGGGGGCCTGGGCTGTTGGATGGCATCAAGGTGCTCAGCAGAGCTCCCAAGGTACCGAGCAGGCATCTGGCTGCTGCCGCCGCCAGGCAGTGCCACGCTGAGCGCTGGCAGCTCCACTGTGCCCCGTGCCTCTCCTCACCGCCATCCTGCCTGCCCCATGCTTACCTTCACGCTGGGAAGGAGAAGGGACACAGCCTAGGAGCTCTCGAGCTAGAGGCTGGAAGAACAGCTGAATTAGCAAGGATCTGGGCCAGAGCTGGCAAGCCTTGGCAAGGCCCAGGGTTAATGCAGCCAGACGGCATCTGGACCAAGCTGGCAGGCATGCCCAGGGTTGGGTTAGAGAGGCTGGAGCCTCACCAGTAGACCCTAGTCCACCTCTGGGAGTATTTCCCAATCCCACTTGTGCTGGGAAGGTCTCTGCTCTGCCCAGCCGAGCTGCTGACACACTCAAGTCAGTGCTGGGGAACCTTCTTCCCACCGCTCCCCACCGGGCTCCCAGGACTCCTGGGAGAGAAGCAGGCAGGGTGCTGCCAGGGAGTGTCCTTTGGAAAGGGCACAGCAGTGAGCTCAGCACTCAAGGGCACCGAGGGGTAGGGAAAAGGGAGCTGTGACCCCCCCCAGCCTGCTGCTAAGGGCAGGTCACAGAGAGCTGAGCTTAAACACTTCAACCCACGGCAACCACTGCACCTTCCCCAGGAGCAGGGAGGGCACCAGGGCCAAACAAGGCCTCCCAGGCCCAGCCTCCAGGTGCCCCAAATCAGGAATCCTTTTTCCCTCCTGTCTCAAGCAGCAAACCCCTCTGCTCCTTACCACAGGGACACTGTCTGCCTGTCAGTCAATAGGGGACTGATTGGCCTCCAGCTGTGCAAGGGGAGGTTTAGGTTAGATATTAGAATGTTAGGTTAGATATTAGATATTCTTTGCTGCCAGAATGGTCAGGGGGTGGAGCCCAGGGAGGTGGTGGAGTCACCATCCCTGGAGGTAGATGTGGCACTCTGGAACAGGGTCTAGAGGCCATGGAGGTGTTGGGCAGATTCACAGAACTGTTTTGGTTGGAAGAGACCTTTAAGATCATCAAATTCAACCTAAGACCCCCACAGCCACCCAACCACTTCCTGAAGAGTCATGCCCACACCCTTCCTGACCATCTTTTCCAACCTTCATGGTTCTAACACTGCCATCAGCAGGAGCCAAGACATCCACACACAGATGATGCAGATCACAACACCCTCAGCACAAGGGGAAAGTATCCAAGTCCCCAGGGAAACTGAGGCACAGCAGGAAGTGGCCTGCTCCATGCAATGGCAGGGGGGAGGTTGGATGAGTCAGGAGCTGCTCCAGACCAGAAGTGATTGTGGAGGAAGCAGCTCCCAGCAGAGCAAAGCAGCACAGGCAGCCAGCAAGCAGGCTGCAACACAAGGCTGGCTTCCCAGCACAGGCACCCACCCTGCTCGTGGCCTCAGCTGCAGCTCTCCCACCAGTTCTGCCTCTTCCTTTCAAAAGCCTCCTTAGTGGGAGGAAGTTGAACAAAACCTCTGCACCTTTGTGTTGTACCCAATGGAAAGGCAGGAGAAGGTGGTGCTGAGGCTGTGGCACATCGATCTGAGGTGAAGCCCTCAGCATCAAACATTTATGCATAAACCAGCCTCGGACCCAACACATCCAGCACGAGGCTGGGGAAGGAACAGAGCAGCTGGGATGGATGCACAGGGCAGCCAGTCAGAGTCCTGCCACCAAGCTAAGCACCAAAGCAAGGCAGCTTCCTGAGCTGCCAGAGGTCACAGAACCCTGGAATTGTTTCAGTTGGAGAAGCCCTCTGAGGTCACCCAGTCTAACCAGCAACCCAACCCCACCACAGCCACCAAACCCTGGCCCCAGCTGTCATGGCCACAGGTGTCTTGCACACCTCCAGGGCTGGAGACTCCACCACCTCCCTGGGCAGCCTCTGCCAATCTCTGACCACCCTTGCAGCAAGGAAATTGTTCCTCATGTCCAACCTAACCCTCCCCTGGCACAATTTCAGGCCACCTCCTCTCCTTCTATCACTCAACACTGCCACCAAGACCAAGCACTGTAGCAAGGTGGCTTCCCAAGCTGCCCAGAGCAAGGGCACCAACCCCAGAGCCAGCTCCTGGCCCCCTGCAGCAGCAGGATTTAAACCCAAAGTCATTTCCTGCCTTCCCTTAAAACGAGGTCCTTGGTAGGGAGGAAAAGGCTCTTTGATGGCCGAGGACCAGGTGACCAAACACTGCTCCAAATTCAGCCACCAGCTCCAGGTGTGACCTTGGGCAAGGTCACCACAGCCACATGGGGTCCAAGGGCATCCCTGGCATCCCAAATCCCTGGGGTGCACCAGGGGGGCTCTGCTGCCTCACCATTGCCTGTCCCATTCCCACCAGGACAGCCTCACAGCTCCCCAGTCCCCCCCAGCCTGAGCCACCACAGCACACTGCTCCCCAAAGAAGGGGCTCTGATCCTCTGCCCACCCCAGCTCTGACATCAAGTCCCCTTCCCCAGCCCCTCCCCTCTCCAGCAGATGCTTCACTGAGCTTCCTCTCCCCCCTCCCCACACATGAAGCATTTGGAAGCTTCACACCAGAGCCTCCTGTGCAGCCCAAGCTTCGTGCCCTACACAGCCAGGCTCTGGCGGCTGCAGTGCCCAACTGCAGGCACCGAGGGGGCCTGGGGGAGGGCAGGGGGGGCGAGTCAGGCCACGCAGGCAAGGTCACCTCCCCATCCCCCCCTGCCCTCCCCAAGCAGGGGGCCAGGACAATCAGCAGGACAGTGTGGGAACGGCTGCAGGGTCATGAGACTGCCGAGGGCTGGCATGGAAAGTTGTTCAACTTCGCAACTCATTCTCCTCGCACAACGTGGCCTTTGTGTCCCTCAGCTGTGGTGGCAGAGGATGGTCAGGGGCTGGCGAGGCTGCCTTGAGCCTCCCCCACCCCCCCAGGGATGGCCACAGCCAGAGACCACCAGGTTCCTCCCCTCAGCCCTTCAAAGACTCTTTTTAGGGGGCTAAACAGTCTGAGAGTTAAAATCCTGCAGCCGGGGACTCAGGGACCAGAGCTGGAGCCTTCCACCAAGGTGCCAGATAAAAACCCCACCTGGAGCAGACAAATCATGGCAGCCATCCCCTTGGACAGGTCCTAAGAGCCAGGTGATAAGTGACAAAAAACCACCAGCAGGCCCTGCAGCAAGTCCACCCCTCCTTGACGAGAAGAGGGCCACCAAGGGGGAGCTTCAGCTACTGACCTCAATTTCCCCAGGCAGCTCTTTCCTCTCCCCACAGCCCTCACCCCCCCAAGGAGGGCATCAGCCACTCGTGGTCCCAGACTGGCTGGCTCTGCAGGGCTGCAAAGATGCCACCCCAGGCTGCTTTGGGGGTGAGATGTGACATCTTTGCAGCCCTGGCAGCTGCTTTGGAGGTGAAATGTAACATCTCTGCAGCCTGGTGGCTGCTCTGGGAGGTGAAATGTGGCATCTTTGCAGCCCTCACAAGGAACTCAGAGCAACCAAGGGGATGCCATCAACTTGAAATATGCTGCAGCTGAAAAGAGGAAGCTCCAAAGCAGGCCCAGAGCTCTCACATTTATTTACAGACCTGGCACTGACACCCAGAGCTGACTTGGTGTGCTCCCAACCATCACCAGCCTGGGCCAACTCCAAGTTCCCCACCTCTGCCCCAGTGCAGCCCCAGCTCCAGGCAGGAAAAACGTTACTTGGTCCTTTTCTTGAAGGCTTGGGTGAGGTGGGAAGCTCCTCACCTCGTGGAGAAGCAGCAAAGGGAGCTGCACCTAGGGAGGAAGAAGCTCCTGCAGCAGCACAGGTGAGGAGGGAGCTGCTGGGGAGCAGCTCTGCAGAGCTCTGAGTGCTGGGGCCAGACTCTAGTTAGGGACAGGACAAGAGGCAGGGGGCAGAAACTGGACCCCAGGAGGTTCTATCTGAACAGGAGGAGAAACTTCTTTGGTGTGAGGCTGCTGGAGGCCTGGAGCAGGCTGCCCAGAGAGGTTGTGGAGTCTCCTTCTCTGCAGAGCTTCCAACCCCCCCCTGGGCATTGTGCTCTGCTGTGGGAGCCCTGCTGGAGCAGGGGGCTTGGAGTGGGTGAGCTCTAGAGGTCCCTCCCAGCCCACACCACGCTGGGATTCTGTGAGGAGCACTCCCAGCAAGCTCAGCTGTTCCACACCCACCTGGTTCAGCAGCAGGACCAGCACTGCAGCTTGCTGCTGGGTTATTTTCTGATGCTCAGCCCATCACCTGACACCTTCCAGCCCCAGCGGTGGAGCTGCAGAAGAGCAGAGCCAAGTGGTAACTGAAACCCCTGAGCTTGCACTTCGCTCCCCTGAGTCCAGCAGGATGTCACCCAACCCCTCCTGGAGCTCTGGAATTCAACATTTACATTCAAATGAGGACCACAGGAAGATGGGATCACAACCCCAGGTGCTGACAGGACACTCCTCCATTGCAAGCTTTCCACAGAGCCTCGCTGGGGTTGGCTTTTGGGTTGATTTTTGCTCTCTTCTGTGCATTTCTGGGGGAAGAGAGGAACCTGAGCAGCTCCCAGGGCTCTGCAGCAGGCAGGTATCAGGTGTAGGAGCTAAGTCACATCTGGTTAGTCAGGTAACAGAGGAGGTTTTCTACCTGCTCCCCAGCCAGAGGAGATCCTGAATGGTCTGACACAGGCAGGGCTCTGCTCTCCCCACTGAGCTGCCACCCACTCCAGCAGCTCACAGCAGAAGCTTGAGCAACACCAAGCACCTGCTCAGGGCTGCAAGGCAGAACTGTCATCACCTCTTCCACCCAAAAAGGGCTGCAGGGCACCACTCCAGTGAGAGGTGTCACAGGATCAGGGAATTGTTTGGGTTGGACAAGCCTTCTAAGATCATCAGGACCAACCACTGACCTGAGACCATCGTGGCCATCAAGCCAGAACTCCCTCCCAGCAGCCTGCCCTGCCCCACTGCCTTTCCTCTACAGAGCTGAGCCTAACACCTTGTGATCTCCTTGCCTTGGGCACCTTGAGCTGCAAAAGGCCAAACACCCACCTGGTGGAACCCACAAGGTGCTTATTGCCAGGAAAGTGGATTGCTCCCACTCTCTGCAACTCCCTGAGTTGGAATGAGTTTGTGTTTGTCTCTTCTCCCTAGGATCAGGTGAGGGAAGGGGAGGAAATGGCCAGGAATTGCCCCAGGGGAAGGCTAGGTTGGAGATGAGGAAAAGCTTCTTTGCTGCCAGAGTGGTCAGGGATTGGCAGAGGCTGCCCAGGGAGGTGGTGGAGTCCCCATGCCTGGAGGTGCTCAAGAAATGTGTGGCCATGGCACTTGGGGCCAGGGTTTAGTGGCCATGGTGGTGCTGGGGCCATGGCTGCACTGGGTGATCTCAGAGGCCTTTCCCAGCCCAAACACTTCTCCCATTCTAAAAGGCAGCTCTCAGGCCACGCAGATGGAGCCTGAGCCATCATCTCTGCTGACACCAAGCTCAGCAACATCCCAAGGACAAGCCTGAGCAGGTCTCTCTCTGCCCAGGATCCACCCTAAACTATGTGGAGGCATCAGGAAACACCTCGCACGCAGCAGCACGAAGCCAGAGACAGAAGGTGGGAAGATGGTAGGCAGGAGGAAGTGGAGGAGGGGGCTTTGCCTGGCTCAGGAGAAGCAAAGGGGATCTTGAAGGCCTTCAACCACTCTCCAGTGCTGTTAAAATTCAACTGCTCTCTGAAAGGAATGTGCTGCTGGGCAGTGGAGGGCCAAACTATCCCAATTATGTGGACCTGAGAAGCAGAAGTAGGCTGTGGAGAGGAAGCCCCTGCAGGTTGACTTTTGGTTTTAACTACATCTGCATTGTGCTAGTAGCATGGGAAGGAATCTTTTGTGTCCAGCAGGTAACTGAGCCATCAATGGCAAGAAGTGAATGCAAGCATTCTTCTGCCTCGAGTGCCCCTTGCAGCAGGGGGGGAAGCACCAGAGGAGTCCCAGGGCCTGACCAGGATCATGCAGCTATTGAAGGGAAGAGATCAGAGCAGAGGCAGCATCCTGCACATATCTGTGGCCTCTCTGTGGACAATATGGCTCTGTCTTCTGCCAAGGAGCATCCCCTCCAGCCCCCTCCAAGCCCCCCAGCTGAAGGCAGGGACTCTGGGAAGCATCTCGTGGCCCAGGTCTCAAAGCAGGGACTCTGTTACCCAGCTCTGATCGCCGGATCCACGGCACCAGAGCTGACCACATGCTGAGGACTCACAGAACCCCACACGGTGGGGGTTGGAAGGAGCCTCTGCAGATCAAGTCCAACCTCCCCTGCCAGGGCAGGTTCACCTAGACAAGGTCACACAGGAACACATCCAGGCAGGTTGGTTTCTAACCAGGCACCAGGGTCACACGCTCAGCCCAAGCCACTGCTCCACCGGTTCCTCAAAGCAGGGCAGCTGTTTTGTGCTGATCCTTCCAAAGATCAGAGCTTTCTGCTTCTGTGTTTCCAGCTGAAGGTGAAGTGGAAAAACAACCAAGCTGCTGTGAGAAGAGCTGAGAAGGGAGCCTGAGCTCCTCAGTTTCAGCCCAACCCGACGAACCCGCACCACCATCAGGTAAGCAAACCAGCTGGGGCTTTCCACGCTGCTGCCAGGTCCAACCTGCCAGGGAGGTTTGCCTCTCCCTGCTGTCTAGAAATCTGTGCCTGGGCAGCACAGGAAGCTCCAGCACAAAGCCAACCCTCATTCTAGGACAGTTTCATAGCAAGCAGCTGCCCAAGGTAAAAGGAAATCCACCCCATAAAGAAATCCTTCAGCAGGGATCCACAGCACATCCCTCAGGAGCTGGGATTGTTCAGCCTGCAGCAGAGAAGGCTCCAGGGAGGGCTTAGAGCTGCATTTCAGTATCTGAAGGGAGCCTGCAGGAAGGCTGGGCAGGGGCTTTAGAAGGGCCTGTGGGGATAGGGCCAGGGGCAATGGTTTGGAAGTGGAGCAGGGCAGGTTTAGGTTGGACATCAGGAGGAAGCTCTGCACAGTGAGGCTGGGGAGACCCTGAAATGGGCTGCCCAGGGAGATGATTGAGGCTCCATCCCTGGAGACATTCAAGATCAGACTCAGTGTGGCCCTGGGCAGCCTGCTCCAGTTGGAGATGCCCCTGCTGACTGCAGGGGGGGTTGGACAAGATGACCTTTGGGGGTCCCTTCAAACCCAATGCAATCTGTGAATCCTAGAGGGGCCAAAGCACTCCAGGTTATCACCAGGGAAGAAACATCTCAGCCACCACAGAGAGGATCTGCTGTGCCTCAGCAGTGCAGAGGGGCAGCCAGGAAAGCAGAATCCCACATCCTGCTGCTGCTGTCAAGGGAACTCTGGCAGGAGGAGTATCTGGGAATTGCTCTCATTGATGTCTGGAGGGAGCACTGGAACTGAACACCCCTCACACCCTCCACAAGCATCACAGGACAAGTGGTAAAGAGCTTTGCTTTCCCATGGTGTTCAAAGAAAGCAGCAACCATCACTGGGGCTTTGAGTCTGGAGGAGGACAGCCTGAGGGGGATCTCATCACTGCTGATCAATGCTCCTAGGGTGGGTGGCAGCAGGGTGGGACCAGGCTTTGCTCAGTGGTGCCCAGTGACAGCACAAGGGGCAGCAGAGGCACAACTCGACCCAAAGCTCCATCTGAGCATGAGCAGGAACTTCTGTAAGGCTGCTGGAGCCCTGGAGCAGGCTGCCCAGAGAGGTGGAGGAGTCTCCACCTCTGGAGCAATCAAAAAACCCACCTGGGGCCTGTTCCTGTGTGACCTTCTCCAGGTCACTCTGCCTCCAGACATCCCTTCCAATCCCTACCATTCCCTCCCACAGCCCAGCCCCTCAAACACTGCTGAGATGGCTTTGCTGTGGTGCTCTCCTCTCTTCTCCTGAGGCTGGCCACAGAGGCTGATCAGAGCATGGACAACCTCCCCCGGGCTCCAGCCACTTCCTCAGTGGGGAAGGCTGCATCCTGTGCCCAGAGGAGCCTGCAGAGGTCTGAGATGTTTGGGAGAGCATCTAAATCAGGCTGGAGGAGCTGCACTGAGGAGTTCTGATGAAGAAGTCCCAAGGCCACCTTACAGCAGGCCATGGAGGGATGCTCACCAAGCCTCTCATGGTGACACACTGCCCAGCAGCTCCTGGACAGACAGGTTTGGGACTCAGTCATCTGCCTGCATCCTCAGGCAAACCCTGGCAGATAGCCCCAAGAGACCAATTTAGATCTGACACCTCAACCCATTTATGAATCATTCCAGCACCAACAGCTGCCCCCTCCCAGCCCTTGCTGCTGTGGGAAGAAACTTGGAATGGTTTGGGCTGAAGGGACCTTGAAAGCTCATCCAGTCCAAGCTGCACCCAGCAGGGACATCCCCAACCAGAGCCACAAACACTCTGCCCTGGGATGGCTCCAGGGCTGGGACAGCTCCCACCTCTGGGCACCCTGGGCCAGGCTCTCACCACCAAATGTCTTCCTTCTCTCCATTCTCCATGTGCCTTTTGCTAGTTTAAAGCCATCACCAATCCTTGCCCCCTGAGGTGAAGAACAGCTGCACCAAGACACCTCAGAGGTGGAACAGTGACCACTTGTGCCAAGCCAGAACCAGAGCAAGAGCAACTGGAACCAGGCTCCCAAAGCCCTCCAGCAGCACTGGGTTGCAAAGCAAGCAGCAGGGATGGAGAAGGGAGGCAATGAGCTGCTCTGTGGTGCTGCTCTCTGTGGTGCTGCTCAGGAGATGCCAGAGGAAATCGTTAGGGACACCAGGAAGAGGAGGGGCTGCTGCTCTTCATTCTCCAAAGCTGCCTGCATGGAAGTGCTGCTCACATGCTGGTCCAGGAGGGGAGGGACAGGCCAGCTGTGTCCTTTCTCCAGTTGCATGGGCAGCGAAAGGGAAGGGCTGCTGAGGACAGGGCTCATGACAAGCAGCTTCAACACCAGATCCAGGGTCTGACCAACCACCTGACCCTTCAATCCCATCCCTGCTCCCCTCCTTCCCATCCAGGCTCCACAATTCCCTCAGAACTCCAACCTCTGAACACAACCAGAGAGCATTCCTGCTGCTGACCAGGAGAATGAACCCAAACCCAGGGAAGGCAAAGCCACCCACAGCAGTGCACAGGGCCCACTCCCAACACATCCCAAGTGCCTGGGGCCAAGGGGAAGTCCCCTGCACCTCCCACCACAAGCTCTGTGGCTTTGATGGAAGCCTAATGGTGTTCACCACCCAGACAAGAGGCCAAGCACGTCCCTGAAGACACTGCTGGGTAACTTCCACAATGAGGCAAGCAGGAGAGGGATGAGCAAACCCCAGGGAGGCTCTGTGCTGCTGTGGATCCCCACCAAGGACAGGGCTCCCCTCCAGGGCATGGGACAGCTTCACCAGGCACTTCAGTTTCCACCACAGCATCAACCACTGGCAAAACCCAGAAGTTGGCTTTGACCCCAAGAGATGGCAGCTGGCTGCTCCTGCTACCGTGTCACAGGGCAAGCACTGCACTGCAACCACCCCACACCATCACAACACACAGCACAGAGCCTGCCCAAGCTGCCAGCCCCCCAAACCACCCCACACCATCACAACACACAGCACAGAGCCTGCCCAAGCTGCCAGCCCCCCAAACCACCCCACACCATCACAACAGCACAGAGCCTGCCCAAGCTGCCAGCCCCCCAAACCACCCCACACCATCACAACACACAGCACAGAGCCTCTCCAAGCTGCCAGCCCCCCAAACCACCCCACACCATCACAACACACAGCACAGAGCCTGCCCAAGCTGCCAGCCCCCCAAACCACCCCACACCATCACAACAGCACAGAGCCTGCCCAAGCTGCCAGCCCCCCAAACCACCCCACACCATCACAACACACAGCACAGAGCCTCTCCAAGCTGCCAGCCCCCCAAACCACCCCACACCATCACAACACACAGCACAGAGCCTCTCCAAGCTGCCAGCCCCCCAAACCACCCCACACCATCACAACACAGAGCCTGCCCAAGCTGCCAGCCCCCCAAACCACCCCACACCATCACAACAACAGCACAGAGCCTGCCCAAGCTGCCAGCCCCCCAAACCACCCCACACCATCACAACACACAGCACAGAGCCTCCCCAAGCTGCCACCCCTCCAGAACTGTCCAGTACCAGATCAACTCAAGGCACAGAGACTCCTCAACCATCCCACATCAGATCAACAACCCAGGGCAGAGTCTCCTCAACCCATCAGCCCTCCAAAATCACCCCATACTACATCAACACACACCACAGAACCTCCCCCAACCTGCCACCCCTCCAAAACCATCCCACATCAGATCAACACAGGGCACAAAGCCTCTCAAACTTGCCCTACCCTCCGAAGTCATCCTGCATTGGATCAACACATGGTGCAGAACCTCCCAAACCTGTCCCCCCTGCACTGGATCAACACACAGCCTCCTCACAAAGCCTCCTCACCCTGCTGCCCTTTCAAAGCCACCCTGGATCAGCACACTCTAAACCTAGCTTAGTTTCTCCCCCTCTTTCAGTCTAAAACCTCCTTGTCCCCTGAAGGAGAACTTCAGGACACCTCAGTGGCACGACAGCAACTGCTCAAGCCAAGCCAGAACCAAAGCAAGAGCCAACCAGCCTCCCAAACCTGTCACCCCTCCAAACCCAGGCTGCACTGGATCAACACCATTCCTGGAAGGCTTTGTGTAGATGTGGTGCTGAGGGCCAGTGCTGTGTGACTGGTTGGACTCCAGGATCTGAAAGGCCTCTTCCAACCAGAGCGATTCCATGACTGCGGTTCCCACACGACCCTTTCTGCCACTGACAGCAACACCCAGGACAGACTAAAACTCCCCTTGTGTTGCAAGGTTAGCTTGAACTGGTTACTCCACCCAGCCCTCCTTGCCAATTTTCTCCTTTGTCATCAGAGGCTGCATTTAATCCAGCAGGAATGTGCCTCGGTTCAAGCCTGCGGAGTCACAGACCCCAGGCCAGCGCAGGGCCCTTGGACCTGGGGGTGGGCAGGGGGCTTAGTTTGGTGCCTCAAGACCTCCAGCAGCAGCACTGTGGCTCTGCATTGGTGTTTCTCTCCATGTGGTTGCTCCAGGTCCACCATATGAGGTCTTTCTGCTGCACTGTCACTGAGCAGCAGGAATCTCTCTGCCTGCAGAAGTGAGCTCCTGTCCACCAAGGAGGCCAAGAGTGACCACCAGCCCCCAGGCAGCTCTCTGCACTGAGAAGAAACCAGCCACCAAGGAGGACAGAAGTGACCTTCACATCCTGCTGCAAACCCACCTCTGCTCCAGAAAAAGCTACATTCAAGCTGCTCCCAGGCCTCCTTCCTCCCCTCAGCCTACACAGGCCCTCCTCAGCCTGCTCAGCGTCCCAGCGTGGCTTTTCGGGGCCACCTCAGCGGCACTGGGAGCTGCTTGTTCTGCCTGCTGAAACAAACCCCAGCCAAAGCCAAGCCCAAGTGTGCCCACACTCCTGCTGCCAACAGCCCTCTGATGGCTCTGCTCCCACAGAGCTGCTCCCTGGGAAACCACCCTGGGGTCTGCAGGAGCTCCCACACTGCAGAACACGAAGCCCTCACCACTCAGCCCTTCGGTTCTCCTAAACGCTTCAGGAAGCTCTCAGAAGCAAAAGGGAAAAGACAAAACACCAAACGTGAAGCTGTCTCAAGGCTGGCTAAAGCACCAACCCTTGCCCAGGAGGACACTGGGGATGGAAGGGGAAGGTTTCTTTTTCAGCTTGAAGGCCCTGGTGGCACTGCTATCCTCCTTCCATGAAGGCTCCTCCTGAAGGAATGAAGCTGCCAGCAGCATTAACACACAGCAGGAGGGCTGAGCGGGGACTGTGGGCCCATGGCACACCCCAGCCAACCAAGGCTGGATGAAAACAAGGGCTGCAACAGGTTGTGTTTTCAGCCCCTTCTCCTCTTCACAGACCAGGGAGGGCACAGACCAGCAAGAAGCCAAATCCTGCACTCCCCACTCCAGCCAAAGTCTCCCTCAGGTGTCCAGCAGCACTGCCCCGAGGAAGGCTGACAGGAGCTGCCCACGTTGCACCACTCTCCTCCTCCCCTGCCACAGCTTCTTTCCACCTCCAAAACCAGGAGAACCACAAGAGCTGCTGGAAATCTCCCCATTCCCACAGCCTCCCACCAGTGCCTGTCCATTTCCTGACCTGCCCCCTGCACACCCAGCTCTCCCCAAGCCCCCAGACCAACCTGTCCCTCTCTCCCACCCCGCAGCCATGTCACAAGTTCCCCTTCACAGCCTCCATGTCCTCCCCCTGCAACCAGCTTGGCATTTCCTGCCCCACTCCCACCACGTTCCACCTCAGAGGTCCAGCTTTCACCTCACTGCCTCGAATGGCACCTCCAGGAGCCTCTTCCATACCAGGGAGAGGGAGGGGGAAAAAAAGGGGGGTGGGGGTTGGGGGGTAAGTAAAGCCAAAGATTGGAGTTTAGTGACCAAGCAGAGCATACCAGCAAGGCAGTCCCTTAGGCAATTCCTAGTCTGTGGCTGCTTCTCCTGGCGTCCTGGGCTCCATGCAAGGTGCAAGAGGGGTTCCCTGTCCTGCCATGGAGCTCTTTGCCTTCCCTCCTCGGTGCAGGAGCAGGCAGCAGAGGGATGAAGGGAGGGAGGGCTGAACCGGTACCGCGTGTACCCTGCCTGTCGGGGCAAGAGGCTCCCAGTAACTAGAGAGCAGCAACCTGTAGCTACAAGCCTGCCCTCGATGCTTGCCCAGCACCGGAGCTGGGCAGGCACTCAGGCAAACAACAACAAAAAGCCAACTACTTACTGGTTTCCAGTCTGCCGGTGGGAAATACGTAGCTGCACGAACCAGGAAGGAAATAGGGAGCACAGCAGGTAAGAGGGAGTTAAAACGCAGCGCTGGGACACTTGGGAGCATCCTCTGCTGTGGGGGGAAAAGAAAGCAGGGCAAGAGTCCTTCCCGCAGCAGGGAGAGGATCTCACAGCAGCTCGGGTGGGTGCAAAGCGGGAGGAGGACGGTCGGGAAGGTGCTGACTCTGTGAAGGGTCAGCAAAGAAACCACTCAGCAGCTGCCCCGCAGGGAGCGGCGAGTCCGAAGCGCTGGAAGCTGCGGGGCTGGGGCCGGGGGAGGTCCTGGGGCCGCCGGCGCTCCGGCCGGGGGCATCGCTTAGGGGATGGGCGCAGCGGCGGCGCCGGGAAGCCGCTGATTGCCAGGGGATCTGCGGCTCATCTCACCAACGCGGCCTTGGCTTCCACCTGCAAGCACGGGGCAGCTCGCACCAGTTTCCAGTTTCTCGCACCTTGTCACATTACGAGGGGACACTGATCCCCCCCGCCCGGCTCCACCTGCGGCCAGGCGCCGCGGCCAGCGAGCTCGCAGCGAGATTTACAAGTCCCTCAGCTGGCCGGGTGTCCCGGGGAGGGGGGAGGGAAAGATAAAGGAGCCTCACCAGGATTCGGGGCACAGAATGAATTTTGCTCCCTCTGCAGCCTCTGCCACAGGAGCCAGCACTGGGAGCGGGGAGCAGGGAAACTGAGAATGAAGGCGGAGGGAAGCCGATACGGCCCGGAAGGCTGGGCGAGCAACAATCCTCCCTGGATACTCGCGGAGGATCCCGCCGCTCGCCTGACCTCGTTTGCTCCTGCTCTGACGTCCCAGCAGAGCTCCTCCGGGCCCGGCGGGATGCTCCCGGCACAGGTACGGGGACGGACACGCGGAGAAGGCTGATGGGGAGGCAGCTCCGAACACAAACACGCACCAGCCGGGATCAAAGGGTCATGGGACCGGGCAACAAACGCTTCCCTTCATCCCGGAGACTGCCTGGCTTTCTCCCTTTCCCTGAGTTTTCGCTCGTCAAAAGGCTTTTTAATTACAGCCTGAAACCAGTCTCCTCAACTTTGAGGTTAAGGCTGGTCGACAGCAGAGTTAAGAGCAAGTATTTGCTGCTTTGACTATGCAAGATAAGGAGGAGGGCTCTAATTGCTCGCCACAGAAGTCTTCTCACCCAGCAAAAGGCAGCATCCTGCGACTGGGGGAAAAAAAACCCTCGAGTGTCAGTTTTAATCAAGATGCAACCACAGCTCTCACACGTTCGGGCTCCCTCTCAAAGGCAGCCCAGGAATTTCACACAGGTCTCAGGTCGGACACCCAGTGGGGAGCCGATTCTGCCGAGTTAAAGCCCAGCACCACCACCAAACGAGGTGCTGAGGAAGCCAAGGAAGCACAACCGCTCCGCGGCGGCAGCCTCCCGACAGGAGCTCTGAACTCCTCCCATGCTGCCATCCACACTCTCACGCCGGGAAAACCACCCCGACTGTCAATTCTGCTTTAAAAGTCACAAAACACAAAGCAAGCCCCACCGCCCTCAGCACACACCACATTAATTCCACCCAGCACCTCCAGCGAGCAGAGCTCCTCATTTAGCCCACGGTACGGCTAAAGAGCACCGGCAGACCCCGCTGCCACCACGCAGAGGGGAGCAAAAACCCCCAAAGGAAAGAGATTACAAGAGAAAAGGAACACCAAGAGCTAAGCAGAGCTGCAGATCAGCAGAAAGCAAAGTAGGAGTTTCGTTCACCACCGAGTTTATGGAGAGCTTGTGCCTTGCAAAACCCTCCCCTGAGCTGCTAACGCAATTAAGGCTTGGTGGAAAAATCCCACCAGCTCTCACCCATGTTTGGGTTGTGCCTCTTCACTCCCTCTTCCACCAGAACAAGCCAGAACAGGGGCCAGAATGAATATTAAACACGAGAAGGCTCCTCTCTAATAAACTGCTCAGTTTCTTTCTCCCAGTCTCTCTTTTTCTTCCTGCCCCCTCCCCACCCCCCAAGTCCTTTAAAGCCAACATCTCTGGCAAACCACTAGAGTCCAGCCAGCACCATCTCCTCCTGACCAGCCTCCAGAAGTGGCCACACCACTGCAGCTTCCAACCAGAACCAGCAGAAACGTTCAGAAATAGAAACATTCAAAACTAAAACCTTTCCTTGGAAAACAAAAACCCAACCCCAAACAAACCAACAAGCAAGCAAACAAAAACCCCCAACACCCCCCAGACCCCAACTCCCCCCAAAGCTCAGCACACAACAGGATGACCTTTTAGCTCCACTGCACAACTTCAACCCTCATTAGGTTGTAAAATTCTTCCCGGCAGAGAGACCTTCTCTACCCATGTCCATAAAGTCCTTATTATATAAGTTATGGTTTCGATAGCCAAGTCAATTAGCAGCCCGGGGAGCACAGCTAATCTTGAACTTGGAGCAGCAGCAAACTCTTACCAAGAGTCCTTGAGCTGAGAGAAACTTGTGCTGGCCAACCTCCTGCCGCCCTGCGAGCCAGAGGGTCTCCAGGAGCTGAGAACATGGGAGAGGCAGGCGAGGCACAAGCAGTCACGTCGATCGCGGGTGCACAACAGGAACTGTTGCTTTCAACATCGGAACGCCGGGATTTAAAAGCTCCGGTTAGAGAGGAAGCCCCAGGTGCCAGAGCCCCGCTCCACGGGCTTTTCCCGCACCACTCAAGCCACACAAGCAACAGAGCCCTTTCCTTGGGCAGCAACCAGCCTGCCTCCGCGTCCAGCCCGCGGCCAGCGCAGCAAACCGCCCCTGCCACCAGCCTCACCGAGGCACTGCTGCCAGCTCCCCTGGCACTAACCTGCCGCTCTCTCTCGGGGTGAGGGGGTCGCTTAGCACAGGGTCTTGGGGTACCTGAAGCGCCAGCGCGATTCCCGACCCAGCACCTTGCACTCAGGAGCTCTGAGATGGGGGCTGGTGAAGAGGAGGAAGCCGAGCAGCGAGGCCTCCCCTGCGCTGCGAGCTAGGGATGCTGCCCCTCATGACAGCCCCCGCAGCAACTCGCCGGCCCTCGCTGCTGCGCAGCTCCGGCCCCGGGGGAGAGAGGCTTATCCTGCACGGCTCTCCCAGGGCAGCCCTCTCTCTACGCAGGGCCCAGCCGACGGCTTTCAGGGCCCCAACCACCGAGGAAGGGGCGGAGGGGGGGGGGTGGGGGATTATCACTGCGAACCGCCGCCGGCTGCCCGACCTCCCTCTCCCCCCCCGTCCCTGCGCACGGGGGTGGGTGCGGAGCCGGCCGGGGGGAGATAAGGAAGAGGTGGCAAAAAAAAAACACAACCACCAAAAACCACCAAACCCCCCAGTGAAGGCAGGCAGGGGCAGGCCGGGTCGGCTGCTCGCGGGGACGACCTTGGGGTGCTCGGGGACAGGAAGGGGGGGGCCCGGAGGGGAGGGGAAGGAGGGAGCGGCTCTGCCCGGCGCCCCCGCACGGGTCGGCCCAGCGCAGGCCGGGCTGGCAAGGCCGCACGCCCCGGGGGACCCCACCCAGTAGCCAGGCCCCCCCCGCCTCACCCCCGCCTCGTCGAGCCGAGCCGGGCCGGGCCGAGCCGCCCCCCCCCCCGCAGCGGGGGCCCACAGGGAGCCTTGGCCGGGCGCCACGACCCCACCCCTTCCCCCGGGCGGGCCACCGCTAATGGAGGCCGGGCGGGGGGCGCAGAGGCGAGGGCCTGAGCCTCCCCCTGCGGGCAGCGCAGGTCTGGGCGGGCAGGACCCGCGGAGGGGGGAGCCGGAGCCTGGGGCCAGGGCGGGCCGGGTCGGGGGGCGCAGGCCCCGCCGCGCCTGTCCTCGGCCACCCCGCGCGCCGCCCGCCATTGGGCCGGGCAGCGAGGAGCGGGCGGGTGCGCGGGGCGGAGGGGCGCGCCCCGATTGGCCCCGCCCGCTGCCCATCAACACGCCTCCCCACGGGGCACGCCGGGAAACCGAGTCCCCGCACCCCCCTCGCACCTGCAGGGCCGCGCGGCCGCTGCACTACAACTCCCAGAAGCCCCCGCCCCGCCCCCCCCCACCCCGGGGCCTTCCCCCGCCCCCCCCAGCCCCCCTCCGCGACCCCCCCCAGCACGGCCCGGCCAAGTACAACGTATGCAGCCCGCGGGGGGGGGGGGGAGGGGGGGCACCGGGAGGGGACACCGGGAGACACCCCCCCGGCCCCGCGGACCCCCCACGACCCCCGTCTTCTCACGGCCCCCCCCCAGCCCCGCTGTTGCCCCCGGGGGTCGGGCCTTCACCCCCCCCCCTCGACCCGTCAAGGCCTGACCTCCTCCCCCCTACCCCCCAAACCGCCGCCTCCCTCCCCTCACCTACCGGGCGGGGGCCGAGCGGGCCGAGCGAGCGGAGCTGGGCCGCGCCGTGCCGAGCCGGGCCGAGCGGGCAGGCGGAGCAGGCTCTGGCCGCCCCGCGGGAGCTGCTCGCCGAGGCCCGTATGCGGCTCCTTCCTGCTCCGGCCGGGGCCGCCCCGCTCTTAAAGGGGCCGCGCACCGCCCCCCCGCCGCCCCCCCCCCGCGCCCGCCGCCCCGGGGCGCAGCCTCACAGCCGGGGAAGGCGGGGGGAGGCGGCCCCGTAGCGCCCGGCGCTGGGCAGGGCCCCTTTAAGAGCCCCCCAGCTCCCCTGTCTCACAGCCCCAGACCCCCGCCTGACACCCTGGAGACCCCCCCCCCCACACACACCCCACGGAGCACCTTCCTGTGTCCCCGCGCGCAGCGCTCGTGCCCCCCCACGCCCCACGCGTGTCACTCCATGGGGCACCTCCGTGCCCCCCCCAGCCCCCCGCCATGTCACCCCACGAGGCACTTCCAGCCCCACCCCGTGTCACCCTATGGGGCACCTTCGTGTGTCCCCCACGCAGCGCTTGTCACCCCAGCAGGTACCTCTGCGTGTCACGCCCCCCCTCCACGCGTGTCACACACACACACCCCCCCACCCCCCGCCCCGTGTGTCACCCCACAAGGTGCTTCCAGCTCCCCCCACCTCGTGTCACCCCATAGGGCAACTCCCCGCACCCCTGACCCCTTCCTGGCCCCCCCAGACCCACTGCGTGTCACCCTACAGGGCCTGTCCCCACGATCCCGAATCCTCCCATGCCCCCCTCCCCCCAACCCCCACCCCAGCGTCTCACCTCACAGGGCACCTCCTCATCGCCCCCCCCCTCCATGTCACCCCTCGCTTGGTGCCACCCCACAGGACATATCCTCATGATCCTGAACCCCCCCATACCGCTCCCCGCCCCCCAAGCCCCCCATGTGTCACCCCCACCACGTGTCAGCCTATGGAGCACCTTGGTGCAGCCCCCCCCGTGTGCCACCCCTTAAGGTACCTCCCCAGACCCCCAGCCTGCCACCTCCCTGAGCCCCTCTCTGTGTCCCTTCCTCCCCTGTCGCCTCACAGGGTCCCTCGGTGTGTCCCCCCCCCGCACCTCCCACCTCCCGGGGCACCTCCATTTCACTCCCCCCACCCTGCGGGGTTGTCCCTGTCCCCCCGCCCCTTTCCTGTCCCCCTCCACTCCGTGTGTCCCCCCCGGGTCACCTCTCCACACTCCCAGCTTCCCCTCACTCTGTGTCACCCCAGTCCCCCCTACTGTCACCCTCCTGCTGACCCCTCCCCCGTCCCTCAGTACCCCCCCGCTGTCCCCCGACCCCCACCCTCGCTGGGAAGGGGACATGAAGGGACACTGACACCCAAGGTCAGCGGTGGGCTGGAAGCCAGCCCAGCATGGACAGGGGACAGGACAAACCCGCCGGAGCCGCCACCCCCAGGGCTGCCTGGGGGGGTGGGGAGGGGGATGTGCGCGTTGGGGGTGGGGGGAACACAGAGCAGGAGCAGCCCCCAGCCCTGCCCAGAGCTCCAGCTCTCCTCTTGCCACCATTGGGCTCCAGAGCGAGCAGCTCCCGGGGGCTGGATCCCTGCAGGTGACCAGGTCCATCCGCACGGAAGAGCGGCTGGGGGCGGGGGGGGGTGGGGTGGGGGGTGGCGGATCCCACCCCCTGCACCATTTTAGGGCAGATCGTGAACAAGACAAAGTAAAAAATGTTAATTAAAGGGAAAAAAAAACCAAAACCAAAACCCCAGAAAAGGCTTTGACCGACCCCTCCCCTCCCCCCCCCGCCTCACCCCTTCGGGGGGGCTCCCAGGGACGTCTGCTCCCACCCCAAAATCCACACCACCCCCCCACACCCTCCCCAGGCTTTTCCTGGTTTTTCCTTTTTTTTCCCCTTAAATCCCACTCAGCTCCTTGGGGGGCACCGAGGGCTTCACCCACACCCCACATCCCATCCCCCCCCCGGCTGGGGGAGCCCTGGGAGGACCCCGGAGGGATCTGGGGGGGGGGAGGGGGAATTGGTGTTAACCCCATCCTGCAGGTGGGGAAACTGAGGCAGGCTGGGGAACCCCCGCGGTGAGCGGGGACAGAGGGGACCCCAGGCCCAAACACAATGTAGGGGAGGAGGGTGGGGTGCAGGGGGATTTGGGGGGGTCGGGTCTGCACCCCCCCCCGGCTGCACCTCAAGCAGGGCCCAGCCCCCCGCTGCCGGCCAGGGCTCGCTGCCTGCTTTCACTTCCCCCTGCCGCGGCTGGGGTCATGCCCAGAGCCCCCTGCCTAGAGGTGGAGCCCCAGCGTGCCCCCCCAGACCCCCCAACAGCCATCCCCATGCCAGGGACACCCCAAAACCACCCACAGCACATGAAGAGCATCCAAGTACGCCTGGGGAGGGGGGACAGGACCCCAAATGCCCCCAGTCCTGTCCCACTAAAGCAGTAGGATTGGAGTGCTGCCCCCCACCTCCCCCTGCACCCCCAGCCCCCTGCTGCGCCCCACACCCAGCCAGGGGCCCCCATGGGACCCTCACTGATCCCCAGCTCCTGCTGCAGCTCCCATGGGGTGCAGTGAGGTTAGCCTGGTCTCAAGACACCTCAAACCCCTGTGGAACCCCAAAGTACCAGGACAGGCAAACCCAGGACCCCCCCCCCAAAGTGCCACCACCTGGGACAGCAGCAAAGTGGGTACCCAGTGGCACCCCCTGCCCAGCCCTGCCACGAGAACTGGGGCAAATCATTTGAGTCTGGCACTGCCCTGGGCTGGCAGAGCTCAGCTTCACCTCCCCCTCAATCTCTTCACCCCAAATATTTCAGACCTCTTCCCCCCCCCTAAATATTTCACCCCACCAATATCTAAGAGATCCAAACATTTCACCCCCAAACATTTCACCCCCAAATCTTTCACCTCCACTATTTAAGAGGTGCAAATATTTTTCCCCCCCTTCAGCATTTCAGACCCCCAAAGATTTCAGAATCCCCCCCACCCAAAAAAATTATTTCACCTCCAAAAATCTTTCAGCCCCCCAAATATTTCTCCCCCCAATATTTCACAGCCCTGAATATTTCAGCCTTAAATATTTAACCTTCAGATACTTCACCTCCAAAAATCCTTCAGACCCCCAAATCTTTCACCCCAAATCTTTCAGACCCCTAAATATTTCACCCCCAAATCTTTGAGCCCCAAATCCTTCACCCCCAAATCTTTCTGAGCCCCTCATCCTCCCTCCCCCCATCGTTTCTGAGCCATAAATGTTTCATCCTCAAATCTTTCACTCCCAAAGCATTCAGACCCCCAAACCTTTCACCTCCAAATCCTGCAGACCCCCAAATTTTTCACCCCCAGAATTATTCCTGAGCCCTAAAATGTTCCACCCCAAATCTTGCACACACACACCCCCCCTAAATATTCCACCCCTAAGTATTCCTCAGCCCTGAATACTCCACCCCAAATCTTCCTCCTTTCTGAGCCATTAATGCTTCCTCCTCAAACCTTTCACTTCCAAACCTTTCACCCCCAAATCTCGCAGCCCCCCCCCGGTATCTTTCACCCCCCTAAAGCCTGCAGGCCCCCAAATCTTTCACCCCCTCCTCCCCCAAGCATTTCCCAGCTGACCCCAGCTGTCCTGGGCAGGATTCCAGGCCCCCCAGCAGGCTGGGATCCCGCACCCGTCGCGGCCGTTCCCGGCGATCCCATTCCGTTCCCGCTGCAGGCAGCCGCTGGGCAGCGCCGCCGAGAGCCGCCGGCACCTCCGACGTCCCCGGGCGCGATCGGTGCCGTCCAAGGGACAACCTGGCCGGGGAGGACCTGCCAGGGCTCCAAGCTCTGCAGAGCGGTTTAAAGTCACTCGAGGCCACCACCTTTAAATGTAAAGTGTCCTTTATTTGTTTCATCCTTTCCCATGATGAAAATACTGAGTCTGACAACCAAAATAAAACCCAGAAGGAATTGCACCAACAAAATGCTCAAGGTGCTGCTTCTCCTCCCTCCTCCTCCTCCTCCTCCACCCAGCACCAAACCCAACTGAAAGCATCCCAAAGCTTTAGGAGCCATCCACTTCCCCCCTCCCCCCCTTCAATTAACCCTGAGGAGCATCCCCAGGGCTCCAGGGTGGCTTGGCCAGGTAGGAGCTGAGCCAGCAAGCACAGAACCCCTCCACAGGACCCCCCCAGCCTGTGGTGTCCTTCAGGGGCACAGGGCAGCTCCTTTGCTCTTTACCCAGGAAGAACAGGGCAGGAGGATTTGGGGTGCTGTGACGGTGGGACCCCAGTGCTGGCAGAGGGGGCGTCAGCCACCAGCCCAGTGTGACAACAGTCAGCCCCCAAAGGAGGAAAACACACCCCAAATCCAAAAATCATCTCCTCAGGAGGGGGAAGGGCTGGGGGAGGGCAGAGCCCCACATGGGGGGAGCAGAGGAGTCATTTGTGTGGTGGGAAGGGGGGGCCCAGCAGGGAGCTGCCATCCCCACGGCGCTGCTGGGCTGCAGCTGGCAGCTCCACCAGCACAGGGAGGGAGCTCCAGCCACGGTCAGGCCCAGGAGGCCTTTAAAAAGCTTGGGACAAGGCAGATCTGGCCAGGGGGGTTCATCCCCTCCCTGCAATGCTCAGCCTGGGCACCCTGCACCTCCTGAGCACGGGGAGTCAGGGGTTTGGGGAAGGAGCTGAGGGCTCTGCTACAGCCCTGCTGGCCAAGGCCACTTGAGGGGTGGGCAAGAGGCAGCTGGAGAGGGAAAGCCCCAAAGCCTGGAGGGGTCTCACCCCTCCCCAGCTCCTGTGGGTCAAGAAGGGAGACCTCACTCTTGGGCTAGCCTGGCTCTGCCCTTGCCACACTGGTCCCTGGTGGGCAATCAGCTCTGCCAGGAGCTCAGAGGAGGGGAGCCCATGCTCTGCCCTCCCCTCAGCACCCAAAGGTGCCAGCCACGGCTCACAGGGAGCCACAGCCCTGGGGGGGGGGAGGGGCACTCACCCACCCACCTCACAGCTCCCACCCAGCTCCCTCCTGCTGCCAGCAGAGCCTGGCCCAGGCTCAGCCCAGCCAGACCCTTCCCCACACGCAGAGCTGGGGCCAGGAGGGGGCTTGGAAACAACCCTTGGAAAACCCAACCCCCAGAAGCCCCAAATCTCTGCTCTCCTCCAGCCCAGGAGGCAGCTCAGTGCCCTGCTCCTCTCCAGCTCAGCCAGGAAACCACCCCCCCGAGCTGCCTGCCCTGGCAGGGCACTCACCTCCTCCCCAGCCCAGCCCGGGGGGGGGTGGGGGGGAAGGACATTTTTGGGCCCTCCTCGCTGGGGTTTGTCCATTGCTGCCCCCGGGGGGTGGTGGTGGGGGAGGGCCAGATGACAAGCAGGGGGGGAGGTGAAGTGTGAGCTGTGCAGCCCCTGGGGGCCCCACACCTGCCCAGCCTGCACACAAGCAGCACTTCAGCTCTCTGGTGGTTGTTGGCTTTGTTTTGTTGTTGTTGTTCTTTAAACCCAAGTGAACATATTTCAAAACAAACAAAAAACCTCAACCCCTCCCCCCCCCGAAAAAAAAACCAACAACCAACCCAAAACAGCAACAAAAAGAAACAAACCCCATAATAATAATAACAACAACCAAAAAACCCCAACTCCAGCAAAACCAACCCAAACCAAACCCCCAAGCAAACCCCTCCCAGCCCCCCCTCAAAGAAAAGCAAACCAAACCAAACCAAAAACAACAAAAAGAGAGAGAGAGAGAGATCAACATAAGCAGCACCACAGTTCCCAAGTGTCAGAGGAGCTCCCGAGCTGGAGCTGAGGCCCCGGAGCCCCCTCCCCAACCCCTCCAAAGAACCTCAGCCCGGTCCGGCTGGGGCTGGGCCGAGGGAAGCCGCTGCCGGGCGGGGGGGGGGACGCTGCTTTGCCAGGCGAGCTGGGGGGAGGGGAGGGGTGGGGAGGGGACGGGCAGGAGAAGGAAGGAGGGGGAGGGGGAGGAGGAGGACACAGCTCTGTCACCCACGGGAGGGGAGGAAGCGGTGACAGCGGCGGAGGTGCTGACACCAGGCGGCGGCGGCTCGGCGCTCAGACGGCGGCGCGGGTGGGGGTGCTGGGCTGGTGCAGCCGCAGCGTTCGGCACAGCCAGCCGGCGAAATCCACCTCCTCCACCTCGGAGCGCTTGATGAAGGTGTGACTCTGCAAGGGAAGGGGCAGCAGGCTGAGCGGCAGCACCGCACGGTCGTAGAATGGGGGGGGAGAAGGGGGGGCGGAAGGGGGTGGGGGCGGGGGGGGGTAGCTCTGAAGATCGAATCCAAGCCTCCTAAAGCACAGCAGCTTGCCCAGGGTCACCAAGGCCAGGTGGGGCTGGGAGCTCTGCAGGGAAGGGTTCCAGAGCTGGGACAGGGTCTCAGCACCCTGACAGCGAAGAGTTTCCTCCTAGTATCTAATCTACATCTCCCCTTTCGGTTTCAAACCATCCCCCCTCATCCTGTCGCTGCAGTCCCTGATGAAGTCCCTCCCCAGCTCTCCTGCAGCTCCCTTCAAGCACTGCAAGGCCACCAGAAGGTCTCCCTGGAGCCTTCTCTCCTCCAGGCTGACCCAAGCCCAACTCTCTCAGCCTGGCTTCACAGCAGAGGGCTTCCAGCCCTGCCAGCATTACTGTGGCCTCCTCTGGCCCCGCTCCAGCAGGTCCCTGTCTGTGCTGAGGGCTCCAGAGCTGCCCCAGCACTGCAGGGAGGTCTCAGCAGAGGGGCAGAATCCCCTCCCTGCCCCTGCTGCCCACACTGCTGGGGATCAGCCCAGGGCAGGCTGGGGCTGGGCTGGCAGCTCACACTTCTGGGCCCTTTTGGTCCCATGTATCCATATTCATCTGCTCAGGAGGCAAAGGTTTGTGGCAGGCAGCTCTGCAGACACGGAAGAGCAGGGTGGTTCCCATCCCTGGCTCCACACAGCCCAGATACCATCACTGCCTTTGAACCCAAGGTGAGTCACTCCCTCTCCCCGGCTCTCTGTGGCTCCTCTCAAGCTCAGCCTGGGAGTTCCCAGCAGGAGAGGCCTGAGAGGGCCAGGGCAGCACTTTGCAGCCCCTGCTGCCATCCCAGTGCAGAGAACATTGCCCTCCCCACTCACCATCAGCATCTTCAGGTCTGCTCGTTCTGCTGGGTTCTTAATTAAGCTGAAACGAGAAGGAGAAGCAAAACCAACACTGAGACCTCTCTTGGGGCAGGCTGGTTAGCAGGGCTGCAGAGGTCTCCAGCTTCCAGCAGTGGCCTCCTGGCTGCTTCCTCCAGAAGCACAGCAGCAGAGTGGAAATGGCTTCAGCAAGAGTCACCTCCCCCGGCCCAGCTCCCGGGGAGAGCTGCAGGATCTCTTCTGGATGGTGCAGATGAACCACACCCTGCAGATGAGAGCAGGGCCCAGCACTCCAGGGGTGAGTGATCTGTGTCCCATCCAACCTCTGTGACTTACCAGGAGCTGTGCAAGCACCTTCAGGGGGGGTGTGTGTGTGTGACCCCCACCACATCAGAGGGCCCGGGAGTCGCTGGCATGTGCCTGGTGCCAGCCAGGCTGGGGGTGACTCAGCCCCAGCAATCTGCTCCACCATGCCCTGTGCCAGGCTCAGAGTCAGGAGGTGCTGGGACATTGCTAAGTATCACCACACAAATAAACCACTTTTATTCCAGCCCTTCCCCAGGCAGGAGCTCCCTGTGGGCTCACACTGCAGCCAGGGAGAGATCAGAGAGAGCAGGGAGGATGCTGCCTTCCACTGAATGTTCTGGCAGGAGCAGAAGCCTGCAGAGCACTCAGGGAGGAGGACATCCAGGCCTCCCCCTCCAGCCCCAGGGTGAAATCCTTACCATTTATTTACAAACTCCTGGAAATCTTGTGTGAAAACTCCGCTGGGCAGCTTGGGAGGAGGCTGCAGAGAGAAGGAGAAAGGCTTTGTGCATCACTGCCTCAGGAAGCTGCCAGCTACAGGCTCTGCTGAGCTGTGGAAAAGCTGTGCTCTGCAGCTCTCCTCCTCCTCCTCACTGCCCTCCCACCACCAGGGACCTGCTCTCTGCCATTTCTTACCCTGGCTGGCAGCAGACTGCTGCCCCTGCACGATGCTGAATCACTGCCAGGGCTGGGAAACCCAAACTGCAGCATGGCAGCTCTGGATCTGCTCTTGCAAATCCCACCCCTGGCAATGCCTGAGGTGCACAAAGCCACTCCAGAAATGACAACTGGGGCTGCTCAGCCTGGAGAAGAGAAGGCTCCAGGGAGACCTCAGAGCAGCCTTCCAGGAGCTGAAGGGGCTCCAGGAGAGCTGGGCAGGGACTTTTGACAAGGGCTGGGAGTGCCAGGACAAGGGTCAATGGCTTGGAGCTGGGAGAGGGGAGACTGAGACTGGAGGAAGAAATTCTTGCCAGTGAGGGTGGGGGGCACTGGAATGGATTGCTCAGAGTTGTGGACATCTCACCCCTGAAAATGTTCAAGGCCAGGCTGGATGAGGCCTTGAGCAGCCTGTGCTGGTGGGAGGTGTCCCTGCCCACGGCAGGGGGTTGGAGCTGGGGGATCTTGAAGGTCCCAACCCACTCCATGCTTCACCCACCTCATTCACTATATAATCCAGCAGCTCAAAGATGGCCATGGCAGGCCTGCTGTCCATCCCATGACCTGTGTGGGGAAGAGCACAAGACCAGCAGTGAGAGGCTGTGCAGGGACAGCCAGGGGCTTCACCTGGTGTGCACAGCACCAGTGCTGTGGGGCTTTGGCTGGGAGAGGCAGAGGCAACCCACTTGGGAACTGCTTTGTGGTTAAAAATAAAGGTAGCAGGGAAAGGCAGAAGACATCCTGAAATTTCACTGTGCCCAGAGGCCAGACTCCTTCCCTAGCTTGGAGCATTTGGAGAGTACCAGACCATCTGCTGTGGCAGGCTGGCAGCACTTCCAGAGCCTTCTGCTTCCAAGGAAATGGCTCAAGCAGAGCCTCCTTCAAAGCCCCATGCTGGTTTGGTGCTTCCAGCAGAGGTCCCAGCAAAGCCCTTCCCAGAGTTTGAAAGAAACCTGTTGGCAGCAGAGGCAAAGCCTGAGGAGCAACAGGGCTTGAGAGAGAGTCCCTCAAAGCTTGTCCTCCAAGGGGGCCACAGCCTGCACGGTCCCCAGCACCAGCTGCACTGCTGTGTGGCTTGATCCTTCTGGTGGGCCACAGCAGGGTCTGAAGAAGCCAAATCAGCTGAGCTCTTCACAGCCCTAGGAGAGCCCAGCAGGCAACGCTGTTCCCTCACAGCATCCTGAGAGCAAGCTCCACCTCCCCGGGCAGGCCCAGGCTCCTGCCTGCATCCCCCAGGGGCTGCACCCCCCGGGGCAGAGTGGATTTGGGGAAGCATCAAGATGGCACCAAGGTGCCCTGCAGAGGTGGCACTGAGGCACTCCACAGAGGTGGTGTGAGGTGCCCTGCAGAGAAGGCACCAAGGTGTCCCACAGAGGTGGCATGAGGTACCCTGCAGAGAAGGCACCAAGGTGCTCCACAGAGCTCCACAGAGGTGGCACCAAGATGTCCTGCAGAGGAAGCACCAAGGTGTTCCACAGAGGAGGCACCAAGGTGCCCTGCACAGATGGCACCAAGGTGTCCCATGGAGGTGGCACAAGGTGCCCTGCACAGATGGCACCAAGGTGTTCCACAGAGGAGGCACCAAGGTGTTCCACAGAGGAGGCACCAAGGTGCCCTGCAGAGATGGCACCAAGGTGTCCCATGGAGGTGGCACAAGGTGCCCTGCAGAGATGGCACCAAGGTGTTCCACAGAGGAGGCACCAAGGTGTCCCATGGAGGTGGCACAAGGTGCCCTGCACAGATGGCACCAAGGTGTCCCATGGAGGTGGCACAAGGTGCCCTGCACAGATGGCACCAAGGTGTCCCATGGAGGTGGCACCAAGGTGCCCTGCACAGATGGCTCCAAGGTGTCCCATGGAGGTGGCATGAGGTACCCTGCAGAGAAGGCACCAAGGTGCTCCACAGAGCTCCACAGAGGTGGCACCAAGATGCCCTGCAGAGGAAGCACCAAGGTGTCCCATGGAGGTGGCACAAGGTGCCCTGCACAGATGGCACCAAGGTGTCCCATGGAGGTGGCACAAGGTGCCCCGCAGAGGTGGCAGCCAGGCGCCCCGCAGAGGAGGGCCTGCCCGGAAGCACTCAGCTCCCCGCCACAAGCTGGTCCAAAGGCAGCCTTGGGCTCCCCCAGGCACAGCAAAGAGAAGCCCCCAGCCCCTTCTCCCCCAGCTCCGTGCCTCGTGTGCACCGCGCACAGCCCCTACCGCTGATGGGGCGGCCTGGGGGCCTGGCCCGCGGCGAGATGCTGGGAGGCTCTCCCTCGGCCCCGTCCACCACAGGACGGCCAAATATTGCTTCCAGTTCCTTGGAGTCTGGCGGGGGGATTGGATACCTTCCGATTGACAGCTCCACCAGGGACAGCCCCATGCTCCAGATGTCCGACTGCACCGAGTAGTGGGTGCCCTGCAACCGCTCGGGCTGGAAGGGAAGAGCAGAGGCGCGGGGGGAGGTCAGCGGCGGCACAGCAGGGCCCGGGGCAGGCTGCCCAGGGGCCCGCAGCGGCTCTGCGGGGAGCAAAGGCTGAGCCCTGGGGCTGAGAGCCTGCAGAAGAGCAGCCCCAGAGGGCAGCTGAGCAATGCTCAGCAGGAGATAAAGGCTGGGAGGCAAGAGGTTGGAGCCAGGCTCTTGCAGTGGTGCCCAGGGACAGGACAAGAGACACAAACTGGCACCCAGGAGGTTCCATCTGAGCAGGAGGAGAAAGCTGTTTGGTGTGAGGCTGCTGGAGGCCTGCAGCAGGCTGCCCAGAGAGGTTGTGGAGTCTCCTTCTCTGCAGAGCTTCCAATCCCCCCTGGGCACTGTGCTGCTGGGCAAGCTGCTGTGGGAGCCCTGCTGGAGCAGGGGGGTTGGCCTGGGTGAGTTCCAGAGGTCCCTTCCCACCCCTCCCTGCTGGGATTCTGCAGTAAGTATCACACAGGGAAATGAAACAGATGAGACTCAATATCCTGCTCAGCTCTCCACACCTCCAGGGAAAAGACTGTCCCAGAGTGGTCACAGATCCATAGAACAGGTTGGGTTGGAAGGGACCTTCAAGAGCATCCAGTTCCAACCCCCTGCCATGGGCAGGGACAGCTCCACCAGCACAGCTTGCTCCAGGCCTCACCCAGCCTGGCCTTGAACACCTCCAGGGGGGAGGCAGCCACAGCCTCCCTGGGCAGCCTGTGCCAGTGCCTCCCCACCCTCACTCTCAAGCATCTCTTCCTCACCTCCAGTCTCAATCTGCCCTCCAGGAGCTCCACTCCATGCCCTGCCCACAAGGGATGCAGCAGGCAGCTCCTGGGAAGCCCTGGGATGCAGCAGAGCCAACAGCTACAGCTGGGCAGCACTCAGGGCAGCCAGCAGGGCTCTCTCTCTGCTCAGATCTAATGAGCTCCAGTTATTAACAATTTATTAGTTGGGTGGGTGTTTTTTTTCCCCCCTCCCTGCTCACTGCTGTTCATCCCCCAGAGGAACACTGAGGAGCAGAGAGAAAACCAAACCCAACCCAAACCTTCTGCAGGCTCTCAGCATCGAAAGAAACATTAAAAATAAACCCCCCCCCCCATGCAAGTCATCCTCACTGGCAGCTGCAGGGAGCCAGGGGCTGGGCACACAGGAGCTGCCACTTTTAAATAGCCCCTGTCTAACTATAACTGTGCTTGGGTAACCATTCCCAAAATATGAGAGCAGCTCAGCCCAGACCTGGGCTCTGACAACCTCCTGCCTGGCCCCAGCCACACAGGCACTGAGCACAAGACCCCCACCCACCCTCAAGGCAGGGACCTGGGGTCAGGGAGCCAGGCAGGAGGCAACTTTCTGCTGGTGGACAGCACACCATCTGCAGCTGAGCCCAGGCTGGTGAGGAGCCTCCTTCAAAGCAGAAGCAGAATCAGCTCCTCCTGCAGGTGACTCATGTTGGCTGGCTCCAGTTTGGCTTTCAGTTCCCATTAGCCTCCACTGAACTGGTTTCTGTCAGCCAGAGCAACACAGGAGGTGCACCAGCATCTGAAGGGGGCCCACAGGAAGGCTGGAGAGGGACTGTGTAGAAGGGCTTCTAGTACCAGGAGCAGCGGTTTGGAAGTGGAGCAGGGCAGGTTTAGGTTGGACATCAGGAGGAAGCTCTGCACAGGGAGGCTGGGGAGACCCTGGCACAGGCTGCCCAGGGAGGTGGTGGAGGCTCCATCCTTGCAGACATTCAAGGCCAAACCTGATGTGGCCCTGGCAGCCTGCTCTGGCTGGAGGTGTCCAAGCCCCTGCAGGGACAAGATGACCTTTGAAGGGCCCTTCTAACCCAATGCATTCTGTGACTGTGTCCCCTCACACTCAGTTTCATGGACAGGAAGTGAGAGCCTGGCACAGGCTGCCCAGGGAGGTGGTGGAAGCCTCAGCCCTGGAGGTGTTTGCAGCCAGGCTGGATGTGGCTGTGAGCAACCTGCTGTGGTGTGAGGTGTCCCTGCCCATGGCTGAGCCTTGAGGTCCCTTCCAACCCTAACAGTTCTGTGGCTCTGTGTTTCTGAGCCCACAAACTGTCACCAAAACAAACCATGGAACTCTCTGCAGGATCCAGAACACCTTTCCCTGCCAGTCTCTGCACTGCCACCTGCACCACTGCCAGCTGAGCACAGGCTGGAGCTGACAGCTCAGCAGCTCCTCAGGAGGACATGGAGCTGTCTGCTGCTCTGGCACTGCACAGTGCTTGGAGCACTGAGCTCACCCCCTAGGTGAGCCAGGAACAGGGTGGGGGGAGGATTTGATGAGGAGGGAAACACCCAGCAGCACCACAGGTCAGGCACCAGACACTGACCCTGGAGGAGCAGGGAGGAGGCCAAGCTGCAGAGGAGAGCTGGCAGAAGGCAAAGGCAACTTACAGACATGTAGGACCGAGTGCCCACGAAGGAGTTTGCCATGGAGTCAATGAGCTGCCCACTGACCCCAAAGTCACAGAGCTTGATCTCTCCCCTGGAGTTCACCAGGATGTTGGAGGGCTTCACATCTGCCAACAGCAAGAGAGAAGAGCATCAAGCACGGCTCTGGGTGAAGCACAGGGCCCTGGTGCTGCAGGCAGCTATTTTTAGGTTCCTCCTCTCACCTCTGTGCATGATTTGGTGCTTCTCCCTCAGATATGCCAAGCCTCTCAGAACCTAGAGGGAAACCAAAGGCAGGATGAGATCAGAGCTGGGCAGGGAAGTGCTTCCCCTTCAGCAGGGCACACTGCATAAACTCGGGGTGCTGCCAGGCTGCAGCTTGCTGAGGGAATCCATCTGTGGCCTCCACATGCTTCAGGGGCTGCAGTTTATCACCAAGTCAGTCACAGATCTGGGGGCTGCTGCCTGAAAAAGCTGCTCCTCAGTCTGCCCCAGGAGAAGTCAACACCAGCCAGTGCACCACAAAGGCTGGGAGCTATGGAGAGCTCTGGAATATATTCCTCTGGCTCTCCATAACTCCCAGGAAGGAGGCTGGAGCCAGGTGGGGGTTGGACTCTGCTCCCTAGCAGCAGGTTGTAGGTTGAGACAAAACAGCCTCAAGCTGCCCCAGGAGAGGTTTAGGTAGGACAGCAGAAGAAACTTCTTCACTGAAAGGGTTCTCAAAGCCTGGCCCAGGCTGCCCAGGGAGGTGGCTGAATCCCCAGCCCTGGGGGTGGTGAAAAGCTGCAGAGCTGTGGTGCTGAGGGCCATGGTTCAGCCCCAGCCTTGGTGCAGTTAGAGAACAGCTGGACTGGCTCATCTGAGAGGTCTTTCCTAACCCAAATGGTTCTGTGTTCCCCCTCCCCTCTGGCACACAGCACTGCCTCTTGCCCCAGGTCAGGAGAGGAAAGGGCATGAGGGGAATGAAGAAGCTTCCCAAGGCCACACAGCTGCTTCCCAGACCACAGCCAGCAAAGCCTGGCTGGGGGCTGCCACAACTCACCGCTATGCTGACCTTCCCCAGGATCTCCTCAGGAATCCTTTTGGCTTCTTTCAACACCTGGTCCAAAGAGCCACCATCCTAAACCAAAGAACAGCCAAGTGACCACCTTGCTGATGCCCAGCAGGGAAAGGGAGCAGGGAGGACGAGGTTGGACTCCAGGAGAAAGCTCTTCCCAGTGTGGGTGGTGAGACACTGGGACTGGTTTCCCAGAGACGTGGTTGAGGCCCCAGCCCTGGAGGCATTCAAGGCCAAACTTGATGGAGCCCTGGGCATCCTGATCTAGCTGGAGATGTCCCTGCTGACTGCAGGGGGGGTGGACAAGATGAGCTATGAGGCTCCCTCCCAACCTGCTGCGTTCTGCGAGCAGCACAGAGCTCAGCTACCTGCAGTGACTCAGTGCTGAGCAAACTCCTTGTACAGCTCAAAAAGAAATTGGTATCTGCTGATCAGAGCTGAAGCTTCTCACTGGAAATTGTTTCCCTGCTATCTTCTATCAGCTCTGCTTCTGGCTACTTGTTCTTAGCTTCCTCTCCAGCAGTGGTGAAGGCCAAGCTGATGCAGTCAGTGCTGATGCAGAGCAGTGACAACGCTCCGGTCGCCAGCGGACAGCGCCGGCCCTGCTCCACAGCCAGCTCTGGAGACTTCCTGGGTTTGCAACATTTCTGTTTGGCCAACCCCCAAACCTCTGCTGCCACTTCCCAAAAAGTCTGTCCTGTGGCATTCTGCAGCCTTCACAGCAGCCTTGTGGCTCCCACCAGGAGCGCTGCAGCCAGAGCCTGGAGCCACGGTGGCTGCAGCCCCCCGCAGCAAGCTTCAGCCCCAGCTTCAAGTCTCAGGGGGATGTGACTGAGCTTGCAGAGGGAGGAGGGGACTCACCATGTGCTCCATGCAAATGGAGATCTCTCCATCACTGTAGAAGGCTCCATAGAAGCCCACAATGTAGGGGGAATTGCACTCGTGCAGCACCTGCAGCTCCCGGATGATCTGGTTCCTGATGGCTGGTTTGATTTCCAAGTGAATCAGCTGCCAAGAAAGGGAGAAAACCAAACAGCCAAGCTTTAACACCCGGGGAAAAAAGGACAGGAGGCATGGGAGGCTTCCAGAGCAATGCCCAGCACAGATCCAAGCTGGGCAGAGAACAGACAGGGAGCAGTGCTGAGGAGAAGGACTTGGGAGAAGGTCAACATGAGCTGGAAGCATGAGCTCCAGCCCAGCCCCAGCCCCAGCCCAGCCAGGGACCTGCTGGAGCAGGGCCAGAGGAGGCCACAGCAATGCTGGGAGGGCTGGAAGCCTTCTGCTGCAAGGCCAGGCTGAGAGAGGTGGGGCTGTTCAGCCAGGAGAAGAGAAGGCTCCAAGGAAACCTTAGAGCAGCCTCCCAGTACCTGAGAGGGGATAGAGGAGAGCTGGGGAGGCCTGGACAGGATGTCAGGAGTGACAGGATGAGGGAAAATGGCTTCAGAGTGGAAGAGGCTGGATTTACATGAGACATTAGGAAGAAATTCTTTTCAGTGAGGGTGGGGAGACACTGGAACAGGCTGCCCAGGGAGGCTGTGGCTGCCTCCTGCCTGGAGGTGCTCAGGGCCAGGCTGGATGAGGCCTTGAGCAACCTGAGCTGGTGGGAGGTGTCCCTGCCCATGGCAGGGGGTTGGAACTGGCTGATCTTGAAGGTCCCTTCCAGCCCAACCCATTCTGTGATTCTGAGAGCAAGTCCTGAGTGCTGGAGAGCAACAAAGTCTTCAAGGGAAGCTCCCTTCTGGCACAGCCTTTGTACCACCTGCAGACGAATGTGAAGGGTAAGGGGAGAGGCAGAGCCCTGTGCAGCTGCTGGCCACGTGGAGCTCACACAGGACAGGGCAGAAAGACAGGTCAGGAGTTTGCTGCAGATCTGACTCAGCAGCTGGGAACATCTTCCCAAGCTGTGGGAGGTGCTGGCAGAGGAGGGGCTCAGGTAGCAAGGAAACCACAGAAAGTAAAACGAATCCATGAAGGCTGTGCAGGTGAGGGAGCAGCTGCAGCTTCACCCCCTGGGCTCCCCAGAGGCTCTTCACAAGCAGCCAGAGGGCAGGAGATAAGTGGCAGGGCAGAAGAGAGAGCTGCCCTTGCCATAAGCCCCAGGACAGCCCAGCCCCAGGGGGCTTTGTCCTTCCCACAGGGCTCTGCAGGGCAGGGGGCAGCAGCCTGCCCTCACTGAATGTGGAGCTTCCAACAACCTCACAACCACCCAGTGACAGCCAACACCCTGGAAGGCTCCAAGAGCTCCCTGCCCAGGGCAGGGGGTTGGAACTGGATGATCTTGAAGGTCCCTTCCAACCCATTCTGTGATTCTAAGGGAGGAAGGCCTGAGTGCTGGAAAGCAACAAAGCCTGCAAGGGAAGTGTGAAGCCTCCTAGGGCAGTGGAGTTGCTCCTGGAGACCCACAGAAGCATCCCAAGAGAAGGTGAGAGTAGAGACTTGGAAGCAGTCCCACAGCTGAGCAGCTGTGCTGCTCCCTGAGCACTGAGAGCTCTCTTCCAACAGGCAGATGAAGCATCTGCTGGGGCCTAGAGCAGAAGAGGTGCTGAGGGACATGGCTGAGTACCAGACCTGGCAGCTAGGCAGTGCTGGGCTGGATGACCTTACAGATCTTTTCCAACCAAACTGATTCTCTGATGCCATGTGGCCCAGAAACACAGCTGAGAGGAACCCCCCTCATGGCCACCTGGGACTCCCCTGGGGATTGGTTAAGAGGGTGGCAAGGAACATGCACCACAGCCACCCCTGCACCTGCCAACTCCAGTCCTTGTTAGCCACAACCCAGGGCTCTGCAGAGATCTGCTTCCCACTGCTTCTGCCCAGTTCAGCTGAGTTCATCACAACCAGCTTCACTGGAAAAAAACCCTCCAGTCCCCAGGGAGGAGTCACAGAGAGCAGAGCCTCACCCAGGGGAGGACCCAGAGACAGGCAGAGCAGCTCTGAGATGAGCACAAGAAAACAGCACAGCAGACCTGTTGGAGCAGGGCCAGAGGAGGCCACAGCAGCGCTGGCAGCCCTCTGCTGAGCTGGGGCTCAGTCTGGAGATGAGAAGGCTCCAGGGGGGCCTTCTGGTGGCCTTGCAGTGCTTGAAGGGGCTGAGCAGAAAGCTGGGGACAGGCTTTTGAGCAGGGCCTGTTGGGACAGGACAGGGGCTGATGATTTGAAACAACAAGAGGGAGATTTAGACCTCATGCAGGGAAGAAATTGTTTCCCCTGAGGGTGGTGAGACCCTGGCCCAGGTTGTCCAAGGAGGTGGGAGCTGCCTCATCCCAGGTCAGGTTGTCTGGGGCTCTGAGCAGCCTGCTCTGCTTGCAGATGTGCCTGGTGACTGCAGGGGACTTGGACTGGATGACCTTTAAAGGCCCAACCCAAACCTGTCTACCAAGTGGGAGGCCAGGGTGAGTGCTGGGCACCCCAGCAGGGCCCCACAGCCTCCTGCCCCCCCTGCCCCCAGGTACCTTCCGTGCCATAACGAGCCCCGAGGGTTTGTGCTGCACTTTGGTGACCACACCACCATTGCCAGCTCCCAGTTCAGAGATCCTCTCAAAGTCATCATCCTTCAGCTCTCCCACTTTGGCTTTCTGCGTGAGGAAGGCCTCCAGGCGCTTCTTCTGCTGCTCATCCAGCTCCAGCTCCTCAAGCTTCTTCTGCAGGTCCACCAAGTTGGCTCTGGAGAGGGGAGGAGAGGTCAGGAGAGTCTGAGGGCAGTGCCAGAGGGATTGGGGCTTCTGGGGGGGAAATCTTAGAATCAACCAGGTTGGAAAAGAGCTCAGAGCTCATCAGGTCCAACCTGTCCCCCAACACCTCCTGACAACTAAGCCATGGCTCCAAGTGCCACATCCAAGCCTTTGTTGAGCACCTCCAGGGATGGGGACTCCACCATGGAGGGAAGTAACTGAAACTCCTCCTCTGACAGGGGCTCAGCCCCTGAAAGAGCAAAGCTCTGGAGAGGGGCAGGGCTCAGGCTGCCAGGCAGGGTCACAGAGAGCTGTGGTGCAGTACCTGCCCACCAAGCACATCCCCTCTGGAGTGGAGCTTCAGTGCAGTCAGCTGCTTTGGGACAGCCAAGGAGGAAGGGAACAAACTTCAGCCCTTAAAGAGGCAGCAGCCTCTCCCTCCATGGGAATCAGTAGGGGTCAGGAGGGACCTCCAGAGCTCATCGAGTCCAACCCCCCTGCCAGGCTTGGGTTTCACTGTGAAACATGAGAGGGACTTCCCATGGTGTCCAGCAGCCCCCTGCTCCCTGACACCCCCAGAGCACAAAGGGGAGTCTGTGCTGCCCCAGCACCTGCTGCTGAGCTCTCACTGCCCACCAGGGACCAGCTGCTCTCTCCCATGTGCTGCCCACCCTCTTATGCCCCCCTCCAACACCTACAGCGATGCTCTGGGTAGGTGTCACCCCACTCCTTCCAGCCTGCACCCCCATGCAATGCTCTGCCCACGCCTGGCACTGCCCATGCCACCCTCATGATCTGACAGATCTTTCCCAGCCTTTCTGATCCTGTGCTTACTGCCCCATAACCCTTGCCCCCCAAGCCGCAGCCTGTGCCCCCAGGCCTGATCCCCACAGGCTCTAGTCCTCAGCTGCCCCCAGATCCTGTCCCCAGCCTCTTGGCCTTCTCTGCCACCCCCTCAGCAAACCTGGGGATCAGACCAGCCTCCACCCCTGCCCCAGCCCCTCGAGCCCCCCCCAAGCTCCAGCTCTCCAGTCCTTCACCTCCCTCATGCTCGCCCCAGCCCGTCCTGCCCCTCTCCTGCCCCTCTCCTGCCCCTCTCCTGCCCGGCCTCGCTCCCCAGGCCCCGCGTTCGGCCTGTCCCCACCCCACGCCTTCCAGGCCCCCCGGCCGCAGCCTGTCCCGGCTCCCACAGGCCTATTCCTGCCTCCCTCCCCAGCCCCCCCACGCCCCATGCGGCCCCCAGCCCCGTGCCCAGCCTGCCCCAGCTTCCCCACACCTGCTCTGCCCCCCAGGCCTGTCCCAGCCCCCCCATGCCCGGGGCCCCCAGGTCCCCGCCGCAGCCCCTCCGGAGGCTGTGCCGCTCCAGGCCTGGCTCCCACTCCCGGCCCGGTGCTCCCCCGCGTCCGACAGCGCTCCCGGCCCGGCAGGGGCCCGGGCCCCCGGGCGGGGGCTGCTCCGCACCCGGGCACGGCTCCCCTCCCCCGGGCCCGGCTGCCCCGCTCGCGGCTCGGGCCGGGCGGTCCCCGCCGCCACTCACTCACTCTGCGGAGCCGTCGGGGCTCGGCCCCTCGGCCGCGCTGGGGGCGATGTTGAGGGCGGGCAGCACCGGCTTCCTCTTGGCCGGCATGGCCGGGCCGGGCCGCGCCTGCGGGGCCTAGCGGGGGCGCGGCCGCGCGCCCGGGGGAGAGGGGGCGGGGCGTGCCGGGGGCGCGGCCGCGCGGCGCAGGGACGCGCGTAAGGGGCGGGGCCAAGGGGCAGGGGGCGGTGACGAACGAAGGGGAGGGGCGGTGGAGGCATCGCGAGGGCTCGCTGAGGGGAGGGGCCAGGAGGGGTGGGAGGGGCCAGGCGCGGGGCGGGGCTGTGCTGGGGCTGCCGCCGCCGGTAGCCTTGGTGCCGGTTAGCGCCGTGGTGCTTAGCAGGAGTCTCCCCCAGTCCCTGCTCGTTCTGCCCCTAGGACACTCTAGGCCCTAAGGAAGCAGAGCACTTAGCGGCCCCCGGGGGAACATGGAGCTGGGCAGGGCGGTGGGTCGGTGCCCTTTGGGTGGGTGCCCTTTGGGTGGGTGCCCTTTGAAGGGGTGCCCTTTGCTCGGTTCCTTGGGCTCCCATCGCCAAGACGGGGCCATAAAGCAGGGAGCTGCCATCCTTGTCCCCACCCGGTCAGAGGGCAATAACGGGGCACAGCCTTGTCCCTGTGTCACACTGCGGGCATACGTGGCATTACTCACCCGACCCCTCCCTGAGTGAAAGTGATCCTGAGGGATCCTGCGGGATCTGGTGGGGAGGGTGACATGGGTGATGTGCATTGGGTGATATCATCAGCTCAGGGTGATGTAGAGAATGAATCTCTGAATCCCAGCGTGGTGAGGGTTGGAAGGGACCTTTGGAGATCATCCAGTCCAATCCCCCTGCTCCAGCAGGGCTCCCACAGCAGCCTGCCCAGCAGCACAATGCCCAGGGGGGGTTGGAAGTTCTGCAGAGGAGGAGACTCCACAACCTCTCTGGGCAGCCTGCTGCAGGCCTCCAGCACCATCACACCAAAGAAGGTTCTCCTTCTATTCTGGTGGATTCTCCTGGGTTCCAGTTTGTGCCCCTTGCTCCTTGTCCTGTCCCTGGGCACCACTGACAAGAGCCTGGCCCCAGCCTCTTTCCTGCCTACAGCTCCTTTAGCTCTTGCTAAGCATTGCTCAGCTGCCCTCTGGGGCTGCTCTTCTCCAGGTTCAACAGCCCCAGGGCTCTCAGCCTTTGCTCCTCACAGAGATGCTCCAGGCCCCTCAGCATCTTCACAGCATCTGCTGGGCTCTCTCCTGTAGTTCTCTGTCCCCATTGAATTGGGGAGCCCAGAGCTGGACCCAGCAGAATCCCAGAATTATTTTGGTTGGAAAAGGCCTTTCGGGGAGGGGGGGAGGGGGGGAGAGCAGGCAGCAGCACTCAGGCCATCCAGGACAGCCCTGGCTGCAGGGAGCAGAAGGGACCAAGGGTTGTGTGGAGGAGGCCATAACTGGTAGAGTCCACACCAAGGTCTTAATCAGCTGCTCCCCTCGGCACCTATGGCCTGTGGTTAATGTCAGTAAGCTTGTCTGGAGGAAAAAAAAAGAGAAACAGAAGAGAGGAAATTGACCCCAAAAGTGGGTGAAGGTTCATGGGCAATCTCAGCCCTCGGACTTCGCTCAGCAGCTCCTGGCCCCTCCTGGCCCCTCCACGGGAGATGACAAAAACATTTGGCTAATGAGTGACGGAGCGCGGGGAGTCCGTCCCCTGCCGTCACCCAGCCCCGTCCCCAGCCAGGGGTTTTGCAATCCAGGACACTATTTCTGTGCAGGTGGAATTTAAACTTTGCCACTTGGGTCAGGCCATCACCACAGAGGAGGAGGAGGAGGAGGTGGCTGGGCTTGCTGCCTTGCCCTGCTCCCCCTGCGCAGCGAGAGGCAGGACAGAGCCGTGGGAGCTGGATCTCACACAGGTACATCCTGGCTCCCTCTCTCTGGTGGTCCCGTGGGGTCATCAGGGCTCACTGGCAGGGCTGAGGATGAAGGACAGGGGGCAGCAAAGCCCCTGCCCTGGGTTGGTCAGCCAAATGTCCTGGTGGTGCCAAACAGCCCCAAAGATGGCTTGGAAGCCACTGGAATCAGTGCTTGATAAGTTGAGAAGGACAGCTGGGTGTCGGCTTGAGTGGTAGCCTGGTGTGGGTTGGGTAGTTGAGGGGCTGGGCAGTTGGGGGCTTGGGTAGTTGGGGGGTTGAATAGCTGGGGGGTTGGGTTAGGTAGTGGGTGTTTGGGTAGTTGGGTGGTTGGGTAGTTGAGTGGTTGGGTTGGGTAGTTGGGGGGTTGGGTAGCTGGCTGGTTGGGTAGGGTAGTTGGGGGGTTGGGGGGTTGGGTTGCTGGGTCAGTCAGATGGCTGAGTGGTCAGTCAGTTGGTCAGTGGGTTGGATCTGTGCTCAGTCAGTCCATTGGTCAGTTGGCCACAGGTTGACCATTTGATCCCTTTCCTGGCCAGCTTGTTGCTAGGGCAGGTCACTTGGTCAAGTGCTTGGCCAGCTGCTGGGTTGGGTTATTAGTTAGCTGCCTGGCTGCTCGGACAGCTTGCTCAGCTGGCCCACTGCTTTCCTCTGAGTCTGGGGTCTCCAACAGTGCTGGGGTGGCAGTGGTGGAACAGGGCTGGGTGCCCTCCTTGGGGCTGGCTGGTGGCAGCAGTCTCCTCCCCCTCTGCTTGCCACCCGAAATGATTAACCTGAGCTTCCTGTGGTCACACACAGGACAGGGCTGGACCACAGAGCTGACCCAGCCCTTAGGTCTGGTGCTCATCCTGCTCCTGCTCTTGGAGGGCACAGTGGGGCTGGGTGCCTGCAGGGAAGCCCTGGCCATGCAGTTCTTTTTTGGGGGAAAAAAGCAGAAGATTTGGGAGTTTCAGCTGCTGGAAGGAGGTGGTGAGACCACCACAGGCTGTGCTCTCCCTCTGTGTGGGAGCCAGGCTTTGCCAGCTGTGCCCAGCTGTGCTCACACATGGGTGCCAGCACGTGCCTGTGCTCACACAGCCGTGTGCATGTGCTTGTGCAGAGGCACAGCTGCTCACACACGTGTGCCACCATGGCCACACCCCCCCACGGACCCACACATGCAGCTGCATCTCCACCTGGTCCCCCACACCCGTGCCCATGCCCAGACATGCTCCCTCTCACCAGCCCCGTGCCCACCCCCTGACCTGGGGGGTCTCTGGGGTCATGCAGCTTGAAGGGAGGGTGGGAGTCATGAGGTCTGGGTTCAGGACCTGCCTGTGCCACCTCTCAGCCATGGCCTCCAGCGTGGGCAGCCTGGACAGCCTTGACCTGCTGGACCTCCTTTTTGACCGCCAAGATGGGATCCTGCGTGGCATGGAGCTGGGGACACCATCAAGCACCTGGCATGAGGACAGGGTGAGTCCCCCACATCTGGGGGGGACACATCTCCACCCCAGCCCTGGGCCTGGCAGGAGGGACCCATCCCAGCACCTTGCCTGGGAACTGAGACCACCCAAGGCAGCAGCTCGTGGTGATGGGCACCCCGTGGTGACAGGCACCCCGTGGTGACAGGCACCCCGTGGTGACAGGCACCCCGTGGTGATGGGCACCCCGTGGTGATGGGCACCCCGTGGTGACAGGCATCCCTGTGCTCACAGCTTGCCCAGGACGGTGACGACTTCATCACATCCATCCTGGGCCCCAGGGACTCGGCACTGGACTCTCCCAGCTGGTCCCCGGCCACCAGTGACAGTGGGGTCTCCGAGGACCCCCCCTCTGACCAGCTCGACAGCTCCCCCAGGAGCTGTGATGGGCGTCCCAGTGAGGTCCTGTACCACTTTACCAACCCCTGCCAAGCTCTGCCCCTCCCAGGGGCGGCTGGGGTCCAGCACTCTGAGGTCTCCATCGACCTGGGTGAGCCATGGGGGAGAAACTGGGCAAAGGACCATGCTGGGGGCACTGGAGGGACTGGAGATGTTGGGGAGCTGAGTGGGACAGAGGAGCTGGGGGTCTCTCTGGGATAGTGAGGAAACAGGGGGGCTGGGGGACTGAAGGGAGTGGGGAGAGCTTGGGAACTGGGGTGAACTGGACAGATGCCTTGGTGGGGGAGACTGGAAGAGGAGGGAGGTTTGGGGGTGCTGAACAGCGCAGAGTGTTCCAGGAGGGGCTGGGGCAGGACCCAGGGGACAGTCTGGGGGGACAGAGTCCAGGGCCACCACGCTGGTGAGTGGCAGTGGGTCACCCCGAGTAGCTCTGGGAACATGGCAGGGCGAGTGCTCTGCTCTGGGGACACTGGGGACAGAGGGACACAGGACTGCTGACAGCGATGCTCTCACTCAGATATGTGGCACCCTGGGTTCTTCCTGGAGGAGAGCCAGGACCTCTCCGTGGTCTCTCCACCCGCATCCTGCAGCCTCACCGTCAAGGACCTGCTGCTCTCTGGCGGCTCTGATGCTGTGAGTCCCCTGCCCTGTGTCCCCATCCCTCCTTGTCCCCAGCCTTGTCCCTTCCTGGACCACGATCCCTCCCCTCTTCCATCTCCACACTTCTCACCCTTCCCCACACCACGGCCCCATCCCTGTCCCTTCCCGGACCACGATCCCGTCCTCATGGCCGCTCCGTGGTCCCTGGGGGCTGGCATGGGGTGAGCCCAGCACCCAGAGCCATCTCCCCTCTGTGGCCCCGCAGCAGCCGCCGGTGCCCAGCTCCCTGCTGAGGCAGAGCCAGGGCCAGTTCCAGGAGCTGGTGCTGACGGAGGACGAGAAGAAGCTGCTGGCCAAGGAGGGGGTGTCCCTGCCCACGCAGCTGCCCCTCACCAAGGTGGGTCCGTCCGTGCTTGGGAAGGACACGGAGCGTGGGGGCGTCGCAGCCCCAGGGAGGTGCCAGCCCTGACGCCCCCTCGCCGTGTCCCCCCCAGTACGAGGAGCGGGTGCTGAAGAAGATCCGGCGGAAGATCCGGAACAAGCAATCGGCTCAGGAGAGCCGCAAGAAGAAGAAGGAATACATCGATGGGCTGGAGAGCAGGTAGGACCCTCCCCCACCCAGCCACGGAGGTGGCAGCCTGGGGGCGCCCAGCTGGCTGGCGATGGGGACAGTGTTCCTTGCCAGCCCCCCCAGATCCCATCTCCTTCTCCCTGTCCCCCAGGATGTCGGCGTGCACAGCCCAGAACCAGGAGCTGCAGAGGAAAGTCCTGCACCTGGAGAAGCAGAACTCGTAGGTGCTCCTGGGGCAGGGTGGGGACAAAGGGGGGTGGGATGGTGCTGGGGCTCTCCCCACCCCATACAGACCTCCTAGGGGACAGGAGGGTCTTGGAGGTGCCAGCAGGCTCTTGCTGTCCCCAGGTCCCTCCTGGAGCAGCTGAAGAAGCTCCAGGCTCTGGTGGTGCAGTCAAGCAATAAGGCAGCACAGACGGGAACCTGCATCGCGGTGTGTGAAGCCCCCAGCCCCTCCCCAGCCCCACACCACAGCCTCCTGGTGTCGAGGGAGGGATGGAAGGATGGAGGGAAGAAGGGAGTGAGGGAGGGCTGGACAGATAGACAAAGGGAGGGAGGGAGGGAGGGAGGGAGGGATGGATGCTACCAGGGACACGAGTCAGTACGAACTCAGGGTCACAGTCCTGCTTCTGCCCCCATCCCCCTCCCCTGTGTCCCAGACCCTGGCTCCCCTCTGCCACTGCAGGCAGTGACAACTCCCCTCTGCCCCCAGGTCCTGCTGCTCTCCTTTGCCCTCATCGTCTTTCCCTCCATCAGCCCCTTTGCCCCCAGCAAGGTCGAGGCAGACGGCGACTTCAGACCCGTGCGAGGTGAGGGCCGGGCCGGGCCGGGCCGGGGTGGGCGCCGGGGGCGCTGGAGCTGCCCTGACCCTGCCCTGGCTCTCAGTGTTCTCCAGGTCCCTGCACAACGCGGCCGCGTCCCGCGTGGTTCAGACGCACCCCCAGGCCAGGGAGGAGAAGCCGTCGGAGCCGCGGCGGCCGGAGCCCCTGGGGACAGCCCCCGAGACCCTGCACGGAGCCTTCGGCGGCCACACGTTCGCCCCGCACCTGGACAAAGCCTCCCCCCGCAACACCACGCAGCCACTCGCCTCGGAGGGGCTGAGCCATGCGGACCGAGACCCTCCTAGCGCCGCGTCAGAGGATGGCAGCACCGCCCCGCACCACGGCCTGGCATCGCTGGCCTGGACCAAGGCTGCCCGCGGCAGCTCCAAAGGGCTGGAGACGGCCGAGGAGCTTTGAGCAGCCGCCAGGGACCGCAGGGGATGCGATGGGTGGCTCAGCACCTCAGTCACTATGGGACAAGTCCTCGGGGTGACCCCTCTAGGGTCTGCATCTGAGTGAAGGGAGATGCTGGCCCCCCCCTTGGCTTTGCTTCTATCTGTGAACTGGGAAGATGAAACTGGTTCCAGTTGGCCTTACTGGGAGGGAAGGAGCTGCCCCTGCCTGCCAGCTGCAGCAGGAGCTGCAGCAGGGATGTGGGGTCGCTCAGGGTGGGAATGAGGGGAGTGGAGGAGCCCTGGGCTGGTTGGGTGTTGATCTCTTGAGGTTGCAAGTGGTTGGTTTTGTTCCTTTGTTTTGGTCTGGGTTTTTTTAAGCTTTATTTTGATCTGGAAATACAAGGTGTTTTGGAAAAAAGCCACCTGCTGTGGTGTGACAGGGGGAGAGCCACAAGCTTGCAAGGACCCTTGGGCCAGGAACACCTTGGGCCAGGAACACCTTGGGCCCAGCTGCCGTGAGGAAACAGGGTCCAGCTGAGCTGGGACAGGGGCCCAGACCCAGCCTGGGGTTGCCCCAGAGCAGTAGGCACAGGAAGAGGCAAAGGGAGGAGCAGTGGGACTGGGGCACCATCCCACAGCTCCCAGCCAGGAGTCAGCCAGCACCAGTCCCTGTCCTCTCCACCACCCAGCAACATTCCCCCACGGCACCAGATCATGACCAGGAGGGGCTCTGCAGGCAGCTCCCAGCCAGATCACATCAGCTCATCCCCACCACCATCCAGCCCCAGCTTCATCTGAGATGGCATCAGCTGCCCCACTGACCTCTAAGCACCACTGCCCCAGCACCAGGCTCTGCCCCTCTGGGGCCTGCTGGGCCCCACAGCCATCTCCTGTGGGGGATCCTCCATCCAGCTGAGCCAAGCCCGAGAAGGCTCTTGCCAGGCCCTGGGCAGCTCAGGGGTTTGATACTCACATAAAAAAACAGGACAATGGTTGAGGACATAAAAAACAGTCGGTAGGCAAAGTGGCACAGAGAGAGAGGGAACAGTCTGGGTCAGGTGAGGAGAGGCTCCACCTTCATCTTCTTCACCGCCGCCGGCCCCGTGGCCGGGCTGGGACATTCCTGCTTCAGGCTCTCACGGCGCTCCCCCAGCGTGGCCCCGAGGCCAGGGCACAGCCCCCCCGTGCCGTTGTGCTGGGGGAGGGGGGCTTCCTCTTTCAGCAGCCCCTGAGCCCCGGGGTCCCGTTTGAAGAGCTGCTCAGGTCTGATGAGCTCAGCACGTTCCACCACCACCGGCCCTGCCCACTCCGGCACCTCCAGCCCCAGCAGCTTCATCAGCTTCGTCATGACGTCGTCCACGTAGGCGTGGATGCGCAGGTCAGCCTGCCTGTCCTGGGGGCAAGCACTCTGTCAGGGGACAATCCCTGCCTGTGGGGACAGCTGTGCCCCCCCAGGGCCCGGGTGATGCCAGCAGGGATGCCCACACTCACGTGTTTGGTTGCCTGCAGGTTGACTATGACCAGCTTCCCTCCTCGCTTCTTGGTGATCAGCGGCAGGTTGCCACTGGGTTTGATCTGCAGGGAGGTGCCCAGGGTGACAGAGAGATCAGCTTTCCTGCAGGGAGGAGACAAAACACCCAGGGGCAGAGATGAAGCTGTGGCTGTTTGCAGCTGGCAGCAGCCTCCAGGAGGTGAAAAGCCCAGGGGTGGTACCTGCAGGCTTCGTCTGCCAGCGTCAGGTCGCGGTCGGGCAGGGCATCCTCCCAGTCCAGAATGGTGTCCCTTAGCTTCCCTCTGCAAACACACACAGCAGGAACAGGCAGCAGAGCTGCCCTGGCTGAGGGGACAGAGACCCAGATCCTGTCCCACCCTCCCTAGCCCAGCAAAGGCACAGAGAGAGCACACCAGGAGGTGAGGCAAGGCACAGAGTTCACCAGCACGAGGGATTTGGTGGCTGCTGCAGTGCCACCCAAGCCTCAGCTGGTTTTTCTCAGCTGGTTTTTGCTGTCCCAGCTCTGAGCTGGGATGTGCCTTTCCCTCCCCAGCATCAGAGCTGGGCCAGCACAGCAGCCTAGAGCTCCCAAGTTCTGCAGCCAGTCTGGATGGGAACAGCAGCTGGGCTGAGCCTGGTGAGGAAGAAGGAGGGGCATGTGTAGGGTATCTGGGTGGCAGAGCACCTCGGGGTACCTCCAGCTGCAGAGCTGGGGACTGTCTCAGCTTCCCTGCCAGAGGCCAGCAGCAGCAGGGCAGCAGTGGCTGCATCCTGCTGCAGAAAGACCTTTCTGGAGCCATCATCCCACAGCAGGACATTGCCCAGCACTGGAACATGCTCAGATTCTCGGCATGAGGAGACACCCCCAGGGCACTGGGACTCCTTGGAGATGTGGACCTCTGGAGAGCTTCCAAGCTGGACTCCTGGAGCTCTCCCAGACCTCCTCTGCCTCTTTGCCCAAGCCGGAAGCATCACCAGCCCAGCCCCGCAACGCCCAACCTTGCACACCAGAGCCACCTGCTCAGGTGAGTGGGTCCCTGCCAGCCCAAGCCACCCTTGGGAGCCAGCAGCCCTCAGTACCTGCATGCCCTCAGGCCTCGGGCCTTGGTGACGCTGCACAGCCTGCCCGTGGGCTTCAGCCCCATGCTGCCCACCACGGCGTCCCGCACGTACTGCCTGCAAGAGACGGTGGCACCAGGGGCGGGCACCAGCGAGCTGCCACCCCCTCTGAAATCTCACCCCAAGGACAGTGAGAGACTGGAGCCTGGCCAGAGAAGGGCAACCAAGCTGGGGAAGGGTCTGGAGAAGAGCAGCTGAGGGAGCTGGGGGTGTTCAGCCCGGAGAGGAGGACGCTGGGGGAGAGCTCATTGCTCTCTGCAGCTCCCTGAGAGGAGGCTGGAGCCAGGTGGGGGTTGGGCTCTGCTCCCAAGGAACAACAGATTGGAGGAGAGGAAATGTCCTCAAGTTGCCCCAGTAGAGGTTTAAGTTGGACAAGAGGAACAATTTCTTCTCCAAAAGGGCTGTCCAGGCCTGGCCCAGGCAGCCCAGGGCAGAGGTGGAGTCTCCATCTGGGAGAGGTTTCAAAGCCATGGAGATGGGTCAGGGCCAGCCATGAAGCCCCCTCCCACTGACCCCCCCAGGCCCTCACATACTTGCCACACTTCACACACTCCTCCACAAACATGTTCCCATGGAGCTCAGCCAGCTTGTCCCTGTGGGAGACAGCAAAGGTGAGCTGGGGAAGCATGGAGAACCCCGGGGCAAGAGGGCAAGCTGCCCCAAACCCCCTCCTCACCCCACACCTCAAGGGCTTCCCCACTTGCCAGCTCTGCTGGATAAGACTTGCCAGGTGATGGTGGGTGGCAGGGACCCTCTGCTGTGGCCTGGGGACAGTGTCCCAGCACAGGGTCAGCACCCAGGGGATGATGTTCTGGACAGCTATGGCTGTGTCAGAGCAAGACTCGGGTCACAGGCAGGCTCTGGGGGCACTGGGTGTCACCAATGACCTGCCATTGCTGTGGGGAGGCAGCTGGTCTGGTGGAGAGGACCATGGGCAGTGGTTTGAAACTGGAGCAGGGTGGAACAAGGAGGAAGTTCTTGTTCCTTGTGGTGCTGAGGGCCATGGTTTAGTGGTGACCTGAGAGAGCCTGGTTAAGGGTTGGACTGGATGACCTTAAAGGTCTCTCCCAGGCATAACAGTTCTGTGATTCTATGCTCTCTATACCCATTTCCAAACCAGCACATCCCAGTTTCCACTCCCAGACAGATTCCAAGCCATGCTGACCAGAGCAGCCCTGTGGCAGAGGCTGGGGGGCTGGAGGGACCCCGAGGCAGTACCGTGGGAATCCGGAGCGCACGTGAAGCCCATCCACGTTCTGGCTGACCAGGAACTTCAGGATGCCAACTCTCTGCAGCCCCAGCAGTGCCATGTGAGTCTTGGAGGGCCTGGCATTCTCAAAGGTGGTGTCAAATTTGGGGGACAGCCCCTTCTCTTCCATCGTCCAGACACCATTGGGCCCCCTGCAGCAGTGGGGACAGAGAGAGTGAGAACTGGGAGCGCAGGCTCCAAGAAGGCAATGGAAAGGCACCACAGGTCCTGTGGGTGGGATGATCAAAGCACTGCTAAAGGAAGGTCAGGGATCAGCAGTGGGTGGAAGCAGAGCATGTGCAGGGCTTCTGTGGGGCACAACCTGACCTCAAATGAGTGGGAAAAGGGATTTTCAGCTGGCTGGGGTAGCGGGAAGGACAGCCCAGAGCTTCTCAAGCTGGGCTGGGAGGAGCTGCCACGCTTCCAGCCCCTGCCCAGCAGCCTTACCTGAAGTCAGGAATCCCTGAGGCAGTGCTGATGCCAGCCCCAGTGTGGAACACCACGTTGGAGGAACTCCTGATCAAATCTGCCAGCTCCTGCACCTTCCGCTCCAGCTCCTCTGGGGGGTCAAAAATCTGAGCAGAAGAGATGCATGGATAGAGCACAGGATCAGAAAGGTTGGGAAAGCCCTCTGAGATCATCCAGTCCAACCAGCCACCCAGCACCACCGTGGCCATCAAACTATGGACCCAAGGGCCATGGCCACAAGTTTCTTGAACGCTTCCAGGGCTGGGGACTCCACCACCCTGGGCAGCCTCTGCCAGTCCCTGACCACTCTTGCAGCAAAGGAGTTATGGGGTAGGCCTGGGGGCCACCAGGAGGGAGCCACGAGGCTGGGGCAGGGCCTGGGGGTGACATGGAGAGAGCCCATGGGGCTGTGGGGCCGTGGAGGAGCCGTGGGGCTGGGGGGGACATGCAGGGAGCCATAGGATAGGCCTGGGGGGGGCATGGAGAGAGCCCGCGGGGCTGGCGGCTCCTGGAGGGAGGCACTCGGATGGGGATGCCATGGAAGGAGCCAGAGGGTGGGTCTCGAAGGACAGGAAAGGAAGCGATGGGGCTGGGGGTCCATGGAAGGAGCCAGGGCTGTACCCGGGGCCACACAAAGGGCTCCCCGGTGCCCGGCTCCCCGCCGCCGCCTCCCCCCGCCCCGCCCGCCGCGCCCCGCGCCGCTCTCACCTCGGGGAGGCCGCACTTGCCCTTGTCTGAGTAGGGGGAGAGCCCGGCCGCGTAATTCACCGCCATGGCCGGTCCCGGCCGCCGGCCCGCGCATTGTTACCGGCCCCCGGCGGGCGGAAGCCGAGGGGAGGCCGCGGCGGGGCGGGGCGGCAGCGGCCGGGGCGGGACGCCGGAGCCGCCATCTTTGTGCCGGGCAGGAGAGGGCTGGGAGGGGAGCCGGCTGCCCTCACCTTGCTGGGGCGGGACGCCGCAGCCGCCATGTTTGTGCCGGGCGAGACAGGGTGTGGGAGGAGCCAACTGCCCTCACCCGGCTGGGGCGGGACGCCGGAGCCGCCATATTTGTGCCGGGCAGGAGAGGGCTCGGGGAGAGCCGGCTGCCCTCACCCTGCCGGGGCGCGGCGGCATCCCCCCAAGGATGGCATAGCGGCCGGGGGTACCAGGGAAGGGCAGGGGGTGCAGACAAGGGCAGGGGGCGCCGGGGAAGATCAGTGGGTGCTGAAAAGGGCAAAGGGTGCCAGGGAAGGACTGTCGGTGCCAGGCAAGGGCAGAGGGTGCCAGGGGAGGGCAAGGGGCACGGTAAGAGCAGGGACAGGAGCCAATGGCATGAGGTGGCAGGGAAGGGCTGCGGGTGCCAGGGAAGGACAAGCAATGGCAAGAGGTGCAGGGAAAGGTTAGGATGTGCCAGGGAAGGGCGGGGGGCTGCCAGCAAGGGCAGGAGGTGCCAGGCAAGGTCTGTGGATGCCAGCTGGTCAGGGGCCAGCCATGCCCCACACCACCTGCAGCCCCACACTGCGGAGAGGGGACGGGGTCTGACCCCCACCCCAGCTCTCTCTCCAGGTCATGCCCTGCCATGTCCCCTCACCTCCCTGTCCCTGGGCATCTCAGGGGTGCAAGCAGCACCCCCTGCCCACACGGGGCCCGTCCCCTCGCAGCCCCCGCGGCTGCCCAGTGCTGCCAGCTGTAACCGCAGCCGGGCTGTAACCCAACTCCCTCGCCGCGGGTCCCCCCCTCTGCCGGTGCCAGGGCTGTGGGGACACGGCTGGCGAGGACAGGGCCCTGGGAGCAGCAGGGCCGGGGGTGGCAGAGCCAATACTGGTGGCAGAGAGACCCTCGAGTGTGGCTGTGCCCTGTCTGGGTGCCACGGGGCTGAGGCTGGAGCCACCATGAAGAGCCTGAAGGCCAGGTTCAAGAAGGCAGACGTGAGTGCCACCCCCAGGGACCTGGGGACATGGGGACTGCTCCCAGGATGTCCAAGGGGACATGCCTCAGGATGTCCAAGGGGGCATGGGGGGCTCTGGCCTGGGGTGACCCAAGCTTCATAGGGACATAGGGACCTGCCCTGGCATGACCCAAGCTTCCCAGAGCCGTGGGAACTTGACCGGGGGTGACCCAAGCTTCACAGGAACTTGAGGACATGGGAATCTTCCACGGGACGTCCCCAGTGTCACAGGGATGTGGCAATGTGCCCTGGGACATGGGGTGGCTGCTCACTGTGGGGCCGGCAGCCCCCTGGAGGTTGTCATTGCCACCCTGGCTGCCAGTGCCCCCAAGGGGGGTCCCAGGGCCATCACCAGGAGCGGGGCAGAGCAAAGGCAAAAAGGGCAGCAGCAGGGAGGGGGAAGCGGACCCCAGGTCCCCTCCCTGTCCCCTTCCTGGGGATGGCTGCCAGCTTTCCAGCTGCCACAGCCGGTGGAACCAGCATGCTGATGCTCCTCAATTATTCAGCACCAGCCTGGCACGGGGCCGCAGGCTCTCACCGTCCTGCACGGCAGGCAGAGGGTGAGGGTGCTGTCCCCGGTGCCCATGGCAGCACTGGGCACCACACAGGCACGGGGGACACACTGCTGGGGACACACTGCTGGGGACACAGGTTGATGGCCCCCATGTGGAGTCTGCAGGTCTCCCTGCTGAAGGTGCTCCGTGCCTCAGTTTCCCCACACTGCCCTGGGCACTTCTGGGAGTGGGGAGTGGGGAGAGAGGCTCCTGCAGCCCTGGGGTGCTTCAAGGACAGCTGTCTGGGGACACTTTGCGTTTTGGGGTTCTCATCTTGGGTTTGCCGAGACCCCGAGATGCAGGCAGGGGCTCTTGCCCCTCCCTGGGCTCCGGGGCTGAGGTGGGAGGCAAGTTTGTGCCCCCCAGGGCACAGGGCTCCCACCTGTCCCTCCTCAGAGAGTGGGATGTGGCTGCCAGGAGGATGCTCGACCCCTTGGTCTTTGGGGTGCATTTTGCCCCGCCTGGAGCATGGGGTGGGAAAGCTGCCCCCTCCTCAGCGCCTCCCAGTTTAACCGGGACCAGGCTGGGTGCTGGTCCCGGAGTGGGACCGTGGCAGCCGCTCCGTGGCAGGGGTGCGGGGACGGCTGGAGCTCTGGATGCGGAGGAGGGAGGGAAGAAGAGAAAGAAGGAGGGACGGGAGGGATGGAGGGAGGCGGATCCTGGCTCCCACTGCGGCAGGACCTGGCCCCCGCCCCGGCAGCGATGCTGGACCGAGCTGGGGTCTGGGGTCCACGGCCTGGAGCCCCAGTTTGCCCTCGGCCAGGCGGGGGACGAGGGGTGCATGGCTGCCCGCCGCCTCCTGCTCAGCACCATGAAGCAGATCTGCCTCTGTGCCGCTGCCTCCTTCGCGGTACGTCGCTGCCCTCCATCTCCTGTCCCCTCCGGTCACGTCCTCCGGGCTAAGCCGTGTCCTCCCCTACCCCCCGCACCCCCTCCAGCCCCACCCCGGGGCTCGGCTGCATCCTCTCCAACCTGCTTTGTACTTGCATGAACAAGGGCGTGGGGGGGAGCGGGCACCACCCTCTCAGTTTGCCCAGGAGCCCTGCGAGGCTGGGGGAGGGATGGGGTCCCCTAGCCTGGCAGGGCTGGAGGGGTTGGCAAGGGCACCAGGCGGGCAGAGCGGCACAGGACCTGTGCCCGGCGCTGGGCAGCAGGCTGGCGAGGGGCAGGATGCCAGCAGCTCCCAAAAGGTGACATCCATTTCCTGCCGCTGCCACCGCAGCGAGCTCGCCTTTGTCGTCAGCGGCTGCGGGGTGAGCCCAGGACTTCTCCAGCCGCTCCTGTCTCGGGATGGGGACAAGGGGCACCGCCGGGGCAGCAAGTCCCCACCCGGCCCAAATCCTGCACAGCGTGGGGACAGCCTTGTGCCCCCTAATCCTGGGGGGTGCTGGAGACATCCCAGGGGATCTGCTCTCACTGCCAGCTGCTCTCGTCCTGGCTTAGTCCCTTCCTCGACAGGGAGAAGGGTTGGGAATGGGCTCCCTGGGGAGCCCATGGCAGGGATGGGGCTCAGGCACCTCATGGGTGCTGGCTGTGCTAGCACTGGGGGCACAGTGTTGGCTCACCCCCAGATCCTAGCTGCTCACAGCCTGGCCCCTCCCCAGCCAAACTGGACCAGCTGTGTAAATCTCCTGGTCTGTGAGCTGGGGAGAGGCTGAAGAAGATCCTCAGCCCACTCAGATCCTCAGCCCACTCAGCTGTCCCAGCTAAACCTCCCATGCCTGGGAGCCACACACCACAGCACCCTGACAGGGGTCTTCCAGAGATGTTCACCCTGAGGGACAGAGATGGGTGGAAGATCGCAGGGATGGGGATGAGGAGAGGTCCCCGAGCCCAGCCTGGCACCCCACATGTCCCCAGGGATGGCACAGCCATCACAGCCTCCTCTTGGCTTCGTTGCAGAGCCAGGACTGGACCAAGAACGATGAGAAGCTGCTGCAAGCCGTGGACTACAACGATGCCGGGAGGGTGACATCGCTGCTGCTCCGCAAGGGCCTGGTGGCCACCAAGCTGGACTCGGAGGGCAAATCAGCGTAAGTGCCTGACCCACATCCCTGACACAGCAGGGACACAGGGCTGGGGACAAGGCTGGGACAAAGGGACATGAGTCCCACAGCCCCTGCTCTCCCTGCAGGTTCCACCTGGCTGCCATGCGGGGCAACGTGGACTGCCTGGAAGCTATGCTGGCCCACGGCGTGGATGCCATGACCAAGGACAGCTCGGGTGAGGGCATGGCCACCAGCCCTGCCCAGCTGATGCCAGGGGGCTTCTGGCACTGCCTGCTTGTTCCTACCCTGCTGGACAGGTGTTGAGGCTGAGGGCACAGCCACACCTTGGTGGGCTGTAAATTGTCCCAGCTTCCTGTGGGGGCCTGAACCCTGGCTGGTGATGCTCCTGGGGATGTCCCTGGGGGAGACCTTCTGGTGGCCTTTCAGTACTCACAGGGGCCAATAAGAAAGCTGGGGAGAGGCTTTTGAGCAGGGCCTGCTGGGACAGGATGAGATGGGATGGTTTGAAACTCAAAGAGGGAGATTCAGACTGGAGAGAAGAAGGAATTGTTGATGCTGGGGGTGGTGAAAGCCTGTCCCAGGTTGCCCAGAGAGGCTGGGAGCTGCCCCATGCCTGGCACCATCCCAGCTCAGGTTGTTTGGGGCTGTGAGCAACCTGTTCTGGTTGGGGATGTCCCTTCCAGATGAGCTTTAAAAAAGATCCCTTCCAACCCAACCCATTCTGTGATTCTATTCAGCCCCAGCCCAGCAGCTCCTCCTGCGTGCCCATGCCAAGCAGTCCCCTCTGCCACTGCCCCACTGCCTGCTCTCTGACCTGTCTGTCTGTCCCTCTCCCCAGGTTACACTGCCCTGCACCTGGCATCCAAGCATGGCCACCCACAGTGTGTCAGCAAGCTGCTGCAGGTACCAGCAGGGAGGGTGCTGAGCCAGCCAGGGGTCCCCTCTGTCCTTCAGCTCTCTTTACACTGAGCATGGTGAGACCCTGGCCCAGGCTGCCCAGAGAGCTGGGAGCTGCCCCACCCTGGAACCATTCCAGGTCAGGTGTTTGGAGCTCTGAGCAGCCTGCTCTGGTTGCAGCTGTCCCTGCTGACTGCAGGGGCTTGGTCTGCATGACCTCCAAAGGTCCCTTCCCAGCCCATGCTGGGATTCTGATTCCCTTCCCTCAGCAGTGCTGCAGCCTGGTTCTCAGCTCTGCCCAGCCCTCCACCATGCCAAAGAGCCACATCCACTGGAGCAGTCTGTCTGTCTGTCTGTCTGCTGTCCTCTTGTAACCCTGCCCTCTCCCTCAGGCCTCCTGCCCTGTGGACCTGGCTGACAGCAGTGGCAAAACAGCTCTGCACCACGCAGGTGAGAGGGGACAGCGCCAGCCCTGTCCTGCTGGTGAACCCCTGGGAAGCAGAGTGCTCAGCTCTGTCCTTCTCGAGGTGACCCAGCTCTGGCGGGGGGTTGGGCTGGGTGATCTTTGGTGGTCCCTTCCAACCCCTACCACTCTGTGCCCCTCCTCAGCGGCCAGCGGCTGCATCTCCTGCTCGGAGATCCTCTGCGACTTCAAGGCTCCTCTGAACATCAAGGACAAGGTGAGGCCCCCCCGCTCCTCCCCCTGCCGGGGGCCAGCCTGGGGCTGCCTCTAGGACGCAGCAGCTTCTGCGGTGGAACAGGCTGCTGGGAGGTGGGAATCTGGGAGGTAACAGGAGTGAGGTGCCCCGTGGGGAGATCTGAGCCGAACTGCCCCTGCCCAGGATGGCTTCACGCCGCTGATCCTTGCTGCCAAGATGAACCACCCGGAGCTGTGCCGGTACCTGCTGCACCGCGGAGCCGCCGTCAACAGCCGCGACCAGCAGGGGAGGTGAGGCTGCAGCGGTGGGGACTGGGAGCAGGAGGGGAGGGGAGGCTGCACCGGTGGGGACTGGGAGCAGGAGGGGAGGTGAGGCTGCAGCGGTGGGGACTGGGAGCAGCAGGGCAGGGGAGGCTGCAGCGGTGGGGACTGGGAGCAGCAGGGCAGGGGAGGCTGCAGCGGTGGGGACTGGGAGCAGCAGGGGAGGAGAGGCTGCACCGGTGGGGACTGGGAGCAGCAGGGGAGGAGAGGCTGCACCGGTGGGGACTGGGAGCAGCAGGGGAGGGGAGGCTGCACCGGTGGGGACTGGGAGCAGCAGGGGAGGTGAGGCTGCAGCGGTGGGGACTGGGAGCAGCAGGGCAGGGGAGGCTGCAGTGGTGGGGACTGGGAGCAGCAGGGCAGGGGAGGCTGCAGCGGTGGGGACTGGGAGCAGCAGGGGAGGAGAGGCTGCACCGGTGGGGACTGGGAGCAGCAGGGGAGGAGAGGCTGCACCGGTGGGGACTGGGAGCAGCAGGGGAGGGGAGGCTGCACCGGTGGGGACTGGGAGCAGCAGGGCAGGGGAGGCTGCAGCGGTGGGGACTGGGAGCAGCAGGGGAGGGGAGGCTGCACCGGTGGGGACTGGGAGCAGCAGGGGAGGGGAGGCTGCACCGGTGGGGACTGGGAGCAGCAGGGCAGGGGAGGCTGCAGCGGTGGGGACTGGGAGCAGCAGGGGAGGGGAGGCTGCACCGGTGGGGACTGGGAGCAGCAGGGGAGGGGAGGCTGCACCGGTGGGGACTGGGAGCAGCAGGGGAGGAGAGGCTGCACCGGTGGGGACTGGGAGCAGGAGGGGAGGGGAGGCTGCAGCGGTGGGGACTGGGAGCAGGAGGGGAGGGGAGGCTGCACCGGTGGGGACTGGGAGCAGGAGGGGAGGAGAGGCTGCAGCGGTGGGGACTGGGAGCAGGAGGGGAGGGGAGGCTGCACCGGTGGGGACTGGGAGCAGGAGGGGAGGGGAGGCTGCACCGGTGGGGACTGGGAGCAGGAGGGGAGCTGTGTCTGCACTGCTGGGGACTGGGATTAAGGGGAGGTGGAGGGAATGGGCTCCCTCACCTCTGCTCTCCCCTCTCTGCTCAGGACAGCCTTGATGCTGGCCTGTGAGAATGGCAGTGTGGAGACCGTGGAGGTGCTGGTCAGCGCCGGTGCCAGGGTGGCCTTGGTGGACTCCACAGGCCACGATGCTGCTCACTACAGCCTGGCCACAGGCAATGCTCTCATCCAGCACTTCCTGCAGGAGGCTGCCCAGCGCCGCTCCTGGGCCAGCGGTGAGGCAGCTGTGCCACCCTCTGCCCCAGGGCAGGGATCCACAGGGAGGTTTTCAGGGTGCTGTGGGGCAGGGCTGTGTCTAACCCGAGGCTGGAGGGGGTGAGCCAGGCTGGGGGACACGAGTCTCCTTTTCCTGGGTGCTGGGGGTGCCAGGGAGGTGGTGCTGAGTCTTGGCTGCCAGCTCAGTGGCTGCATGTGCTTTGCACACCTGTGTCCATGCATGTTTACAGCCATGTTCAGAGGTAATCCTGCAGGCTCTGCCTGCTTTGCCCACCCCAGGACCCCCTAAACCTCCCCAATTTCTCTTTCCCCGCTCTGTGCCCCACAGAAGAGGAGTCAGTTGGGCAGACGTCCCAGGTAAGGGCCTGCCTGGCTATCCACCTCCCCCCAGGGCTGGCCTGGCCTCAGCCCCTGGGCAAGGGGACTCTCCGGGGTGGCCAAAGAGGAGGAAGGCTACTGTGTGTGTGATGTCTCTTCTGGCCTGGTGTCCCTGCAGGCATCTTCTCCCAGCCAGTCATCTGTCAGGGACAAGCAGAGCAGCACCCCGAGGAAGAGGAAGGCTCCTCTGCCTCCCATGGGCACCTCCAGCCAGGTGAGAGGGGGTCCCCACAACCCCACCCCACTTGGCAGGCATGGGGTAGCCAAACCATGTCTGGCTCAGGCAACCTTCACCCTCCCTGCGGTGGAGGTGATGCTCCTGGGCTGGCCTGAGCTGTGACAGTAGCTCAGTCCTCGCTCCTGGGGGGCACACAGCACCCTGAGCCCCGAGTCCCTGCCTGTCAGCCTCTTTCTTTCCACCCTGTGGGCCCCAAACATCTTTGTTTGTGGGAGCTGTGCTGGCACTGGTGGGGTCCAAGCCCTGCCTGAGCCTTTCCTTCTGTCTCTGCTGTCAAAAGTCACTCTGGGCACCCCAGAGCACAGCTGGCCCACGGGGGGCACATGGTGCTGGAGAGCTGTTGTAGCCTCCAGGGGGAGGATGGGTGGGAGGGGCTGAGAGTGGGGAGAGGGCAGAGATTGGGGATGGGGCAGAGATTGGAGAGGGGGCAGAGACTGGAGAGGGGGCAGAGATTGGGGAGGGGGCAGAGATTGGAGAGGGGGCAGAGATTGGAGAGGGGGCAGAGATTGGGGAGGGGGCAGAGATTGGAGAGGGGGCAGAGACTGGAGAGGGGGCAGAGATTGGGGAGGGGGCAGAGATTGGAGAGGGGGCAGAGATTGGAGAGGGGGCAGAGATTGGGGAGGGGGCACTCATTGCAGGAGGACCGGGATGCCTACGAGGAGATCGTGCGGCTGCGGCAGGAGCGAGCCCAGTTCCTGCAGAAGATCCGGGGCCTGGAGCAGCAGGAGAAGCAGAGACGAGAGGTACCTGAGGTGCCAGGGAGATGCCAGCATGGCCCTTGGCAGTGCAGGGCACAGGAGGGATGGGGCCAGCGTTTACCTCTCCCTGTTCTCCCTCCGTGTCCTGCTAGCGAGCAGAGCTGGATGAGGGCTCCCTGCGCTCCATGGAGAAGCAGGTGAGGCTGGGGAAGAGCTCAGGGGTGGCCTGGGCTCCCTGAGGGGTCCTGCTGCTGGGGGGTGTCACCTGGTCTCTCTGGGGGAAGCCAAAGGACCCCCGTGGCTGCATCCTGCCCCACAGATCAAGGAGCTGAAGGAGCGGCTGGCAGCGAGGGATGGTGAGAAGGAGAGGCTGGGCAAGGAGGTGGAGGCTCTGCGGAGCCGCTTGTCCTCCCTGGAGGTAGGCTAGGTGTGGGCAGCAGCTGGCAGTGCCAGGGGATGGGGGTGTGTGGTGTGTGGAGGGGGGGCTGACCCTGACTCTGCACCCCCAGAACGAGAAGGAGAACACAAGCTACGACATCGAGACGCTGAAGGACGAGGAGGGAGACCCGCTCGAGTTTCCAGGTAGAGCCCAAGGTCCCCAGGAGGTTAGAGCAGCCCCCGGGGAGGTGGCACTGCAGGGCAGGGCGCAGGGGCAGGGGGGGGCACGGCGCTGGAGTCCCTGCACCCCACAGGGGCAGAGCTGCTGCTGTCCAAGAAGACGCTGAGCCCCTCAGCCGAGGAGCTGCTGGCCACGCTGCAGGGGCAGGTGCAGTCCCTCACCGTGCAGAACCAGGAGCTGCGGGAGAAGATCCAGGTGAGCGTCCGTCTGTCCGTCCCTGCCTGCTGCCGCCGGCCCCTGGCCCCTCTGCTGTCCTCACCGTCACCTCGGCAGGTGCTGGAGAACTTCGAGCGGGATGAGAGCAACCTGTCGGCGCCGGGGGACGTGGTGCCCGCCAGCCTCTACAAGGCTCTGCAGCAGGAGCTGGAGCAGCTGCGGGCGCAGCGCTCGGAGCCGCCGCGGGGCACGGGGGCCAGGGAGGAGGCCAGGGGGCAGCGCGAGGGGCAGAGCCGAGCCTCCGAGCAAGCCCCGCAGCAAACCACGGAGGGGAGTGCGGCCAAGGAGCCAGCCAGGGGCGAGGGCAAGGCAGCACCGGGCGAGCTGCGGGTGCCCAAGACCTCCTCCTCCTCCTGTGAGCGGGAGGCTGGTGCCGAGCTGGCAGAGGCCCAGGCAGCCCTGCAGCAGGCGCAGGCAGCGCTGAAGGAGAGGGAGCAGCAGGTGAAGGAGCTGCAGGCCCGTTTGGAGGCTGTGGGGCCGACGGCCTCCCCAGAAGAGAAGTCAAGGGAGAAGGAGGCTTTGCTGGAGCGGTGCAGCCGGGCAGAGGCCGAGGCAGAGGCGCTGCGGCGGGAGCTGGAGGCCACGGCCAGGGAGCGCCGAGCGGCCGTCGGCACCCAGCCGGAGCCAGGGGCGCTGGAGCGGAGGGTGGCGGAGCTGGCACGGCAGCACGAGGAGGCGACGGCCCAGCTGGCGCAGCTGCGGGAGGCGCTGCGCCGCAGGGAGGCCGAGCTGGGCGGGCTGCGGGAGCAGCTGGCGGCGCGGCCGGTGGCGCGGCAGCAGCACGAGGAGGCCCTGGAGCGGCTGCGGCTGGCACGGGCGGAGGCGGAGGGCAGAGTGCCGCGGGCGGAGCACGCCAGGGCCACGGCGGCGCTGGAGGAGCAGGCGCGGGAGCTGCGGGAGCGGGCGGCCAGGCTGGAGGCGGCGGCGGAGGCCAAGGGGCGCGAGGCCGCCCGGCTGGAGGCCGAGCTGGCGTCGGCCGTGCCGCGGGCGCAGCACGAGGCGGCGCAGGAGGGGCTGCGCGCCGAGGCGGCGGCGCTGGCCCAGAGGCTGAGCGAGCTGTCGAGGCGCCACGAGAAGACCTGCGAGGAGGTGTTCCGCGTCCAGCGCCAGGCGCTCTTCATGAAGAGCGAGCGGCAGGCGGCCGAGCAGCGGCTGGCGGACGCCCAGCAGCAGCTGGCGCAGGCGCAGGCGGAGGCGCGCAGGCTGCGGGAGCTCCACGGCCACGCCGAGGACTCGGCACGGCTGGTCAGGGAGAGGGACAGGAAGGTAGGGGGCCGGAGAAAAAGGGGTGCTGGGGAGTGGAGGAAGGGAGGAGATGGAGGCGGGAGATGAGGGAGGAACTCTGGGCAGTGAGGGTGGGGAGGCACTGGCACAGAGTGCCCAGGGAGGCCCTGGAGGTGTTCAAGGCCAGGTTGGGTGAGGCTTTGCTGATCTCCTGCATCCTTCCCTCTTTTTCCTTCCCCGAGCTGAGCTCCAACCCAGGGGCAAAGGGAGCGGGGTGGGAAAGCTCCAGCTCTGCCCCTGCCCGGGCACAGGGGCCTCCCTGGTACTGCAGTGGGCATGGCCATGGGGTGCCCTCGGGGAGCTGAGGCTGAGGGGTTCCTGTAAGCTCTGGGTGCTGTGCAGATCACTGAGCTCTCCAAGGAGGTCTTCAGGCTGAAGGAAGCCCTGAACACCCTCCCTGAGTCCCGGGGACCGCCGCAGTCACCCTCAGACAGTGCTGCACTCCAGGCCAGGATCCAGGCATTGGAGGAGAAGCTGGTGGTGGGTACTGGGGGGTAGGGGCTTGTGGCTATTGCCTGGTGGGTTCTGGAGCTCCACAAGCCCCCAGCCCCATGCCCAAACCTGATGTCTCTCTTGCAGGAGACAGAGAAGCGGCACAGCAAGGTGGTGACGCTGTACAGGAGCCACCTGCTCTATGCAGTGCAGGTGAGATGGGGATGTGAGTGTGGGGGAACTGGGGACACCAGCAGGAGACACTGGGGCAGCAGCCAGCCACATGCTGCTGCCTGCATGCATGTGGGGGGCAGCAGGGGGCTGGATCCTCCTGGAGCCCCAGGGTGCTCAGTGCTGAGGGGGTTTGGAACTGGATGAGCTTGAAGGTCCCTTCCAGCCCAAAGTGCTCTGTGAGCCTGTGTCCCCTCTGCTGTCCACACCAACGTCCCTTCCACCCCAGGGCCACATGGATGAGGACGTGCAGAGGCTCCTGTGCCAGATCCTGAAGATGCAGCGGCTGCAGGAGCAGGGCCGGTGAGCCCCTGCCAGCACAGAGGTGGTGGCACAGCTGGCGACACGCCTGAGGGGCCAGGCCCGCGGCAGCCACCTCTGTGCCCCTCTGCTTCTCCGGGCTGCACCCCGGCACTGGCACATATGCACTCCCCCACCCCCAGCCCTGCTGCCCCCCACACCCCAGCACAGCAGCAATAAAGTATTTATACTCGTGCCAGCGGGGTGGTTCGTCTCTGGGGGGCACCAGGGTGGGCACAGAGAGCTGGGGGGCAGGGGAGGGAAGGAGGTTCCAGGTCCTTCTTGTGCTGGTGGCACCAGAGCTGGACGCAGTGCTGCAGGTGGGGTCTCAGCAGGGCACAGCAGAGCAGGTTCTGGGCTTCCTCCAGCCCTGATGTCCCCAGCCGGACTCAAGGCATTGGGCTGGTGGCGTGGGAAGGGCTGGGACCCGCCTGGCCGGAGCCGGCGCCGCTTCCCCGCGGGCGGGTGCGGAGCTCCGTGCGGAGCGCGGCTGGGCGCGGATCCCCCCCGGGACGGCGCTTCCTGAGCGAGGAAGTTGGGCTGAGGCCGGCCGGGGCCGCCGCTTCCCGGTGACACAGCCTCGGGTCCCACCGGTCCGGCCCTGCGGCGGTGAGCGAGAAGCGGGGACTGCGCTGCCGGGGGACTGCGCTGCCCGCGGGGCTGGGGGCACAGCCTGGGGCTGGGGGCACAGCCTGGGGCTGGGGGGACGCTGCGGGGAGCCCAGGCTGCGGGGCAAGTTGGGAATGTCCTGCCGTGGGGCTGAGCCCCGCAGCCAGGGTGGCCACCGAGGGCAGGATCTGTCCCTGTGGTGCTGGGCTTGGGCACAGCGGGGCTGGCTGGGTTCTGGGGGGGGTCTCTGTGAGGGGCAGTCCCTCCCTAGATGCCCGGGGAGGTGGGGGCCAGCTGAGTGCGCTGATCCCTTCCCTGCTGCAGGCCCACAGTGACCTGGATGGCTGGCACCAGGCAGAGGTGGCAGCAGGTCCCCAGCCACAGGGACTTTCTCTCCCACCTCTGCCCTCTCCTCCTTCCTGGGAGCAGGATCTGTCCCCTGGCTCCCGTCCCCAGGGTGTGTGGCAAGGCCAAAGGGGAAACTGAGGCACAGCACTGGGGGGTAGCCTGTGGGTGGGTCTGAACCCCTGCCTTTAGTGATGCCCCTGCAGCTCCTGGGGACCTGTGGCTGTGGTGTCCCTGCTGTCCCCTGCCCTGGGGTTTGAGCACCCTCCCTGTCTCCACAGGTCCCTGGAGCTGGGCAGCTCTGCCGAGTCCCCAGGACATGAAGTGGCTCTGGGTGGTGGCTTTTGTGGCACCTGCCTGCACTGCTCCCTACAATGGCACCAAGGAGGGGGACAGTGGGGACAGAGGTATGGGCACAGTGGGCACTGGGGATGGAGGTGTGAGGGGGCCTAGGGGGACAGGAGGGCTGTGGGCAGAGAGGTGGGGAACTGGGAGACTGGTGACAGAGGGACCAGAGGTCTGGAATGGAGGTCTGGGAGCATCGGGGGGGGGGCTGGAGACAGACTGGGGATGGAGGTGGAGGGAGCAGGGATGGAGGTATAGGGGCAGTGAGGGCACTGGGGACACTGAGGGGACCAAGGACAGAAGGACAGGGCATGTAAGGACAGAGGTAAAGGGACACTGGAGGGACTGGGGACATGGGGGGGCTGAGGACAGAGCCGGGGTGGGACTGGTGCCGGAGGAATAGAGACAGTGAGGGGCTGGGAACGTGGGGGCTGGAGGCACTGGGGAGGGAGGGGCACCACTGGGCTGGGAGTGGAGCTGGGGGGCTTGAGGGAGTCACAGGCTCTTCCTGACCCTGTCACCCCCTACCTTTCCTTGTCCCTGCCATGGTGTGTGCCCTTGACCCCCAGTGCCACGTCCCCCAGGGCTCTGCACCCTGCAGCACGGCGCCCTGGGCACCCAGGTGCTGCTGCAGTGCCCGGCGGCAGCAGGGGGGGCAGCTGAGTGGCGCTGGGGTGACGCTGTCCTGGGCACGCATCCTGCACCGGGGCTGGCCCTCCCCAATGCCAGCCTGGCCCACGAGGGCCACTACAGCTGCCACCAGCCTGGCACCGGTGAGACCTGGGCCACCATCTGCCTGCGGCTGGGCTGTGAGTGACCCTGGCCCCCTCCATGGCCCCCGCTGCCGGCCGGGGGTCCCCCTGGGGAGGCTGGCAGTGGAGTGATGACTGTCCCCTGCCCCAGACCCCCCTGCACTGCCTGAGATCGAGTGCTGGGCCATCAGCTACCCGCAGGCTGTGAACTGCTCCTGGGTCCTGGCCCCCGAGCCGCTGCTGGACACCCAATTCGTGGCCACGTACAGGTCAGTGGGAGGTCCCCGAGCCCTGACTGAGGCCCTCCACTGTCTGCCTGCATCCACACAGAGCTGCAGGCAGGGCAGGGCAGGGCAGCTGGCCCCTTGCCCAGCTCTGCCTCTGCCCCCCAGGCATGGCACAGAGGTGGGTGAGTGCATCCTCACGGGGCCACGGAGCTGCTCCTTTGGGGACGTGCAGATGTTCTCCCTCACTCCCTACGTGGTGAATGTGACGGCCACGAACCCCCTGGGCACTGCCTCCACGCTCCTGCCCTTCCTCCTGGAGAACATCAGTGAGTGCCAGGGCGCCCTGCAGACCCCCCACACTTAGCCCCCACATCCCAAGCAGTGTGCCTGGGTCTAAGCACCTCTCTGGGTCGTCCGGGGTGGTGGAGTCACCATCCCTGGAGGTGATCAAGGAATGTGTGGCTGTGGCACTTGGGGAAGTGGTTCAGTGGCCATGGTGGTGTTGGGTCAGGGGTTAGACTTGATGATCTCAAAGGGCTTTTCCATCCAAAACAACTCTATAATCCATCCCTGGGGCATCCTTTGGGCTTTTCCCCTCTTGTTTATTTCCTTACTTGGGAAGAGGAAGCATCAGTGCAATGATTTGCTGGGTCTCAGGCCACCTCTGCAGCCTGGATTGCACTGTCCCTGCGCTGCATACCTCAGCCAGCACCTCACACCTTCATTGTCTCCCTGCTTCATCAGTAAAGCCAGACCCTCCTGAGGACCTGAGGGTCTCACCCATCCCCGGGGAGACCAAGAAGCTGCTGCTGGAGTGGAGCCCACCGGGGTCCTGGCCCTTCCCAGATTACTTCCCACTGAAGTACCACATCCGCTGTGCCGGGGAGGATGGCTCTGTCACCACGGTACTGCACCCCCTGCACCCCCAGGCGGGCTGAGCTGGGGCACAGCAGAGGGTAGCACCCCCAGGCAAGGCTGTGTCCTAGCCCCCTGCCCGTGGGTGCCCCTAACCCTGCTCTCCCCCCAGCTGGAGGCAAACGAGCAGACGTCTTACACCCTGACGGGGCTGCGACCTGGGACCCTGCACCACATCCAGGTGGCCTCCAAGGCCTTCACAGACTCCGGGGAGCTCAGCGCCTGGAGCCTGCCGGCCTCGGGGACGCCCTGGATGGAGCCCTGATGGGCAGAGCAGCACCGGCGTCCCCTTCCCCATCCTGCTCCTCTCCCTTGTCCCACCCAGCACCCCCACAGTGCCCCAGCCGCTGCCTGTCCCCATGTCCCCCCGCAGCCTGCAGCCACCAGTGCTGGAGGGCAATAAACCACTGAGGCTCTGATCCCTGTCCTGCTCTGCTGGCCTTCACCATGCTGCTGAGCTGCCCTGGGGGTGGCTGCGAGGCTGCACAGGGCCATGGCGATGGGCAGAGGGGAGGGCACAGGGTACAGCTGGACCCCAACACTGCAACTGCTCCGTCCGGCGCGGAATGGTCCCTGCCGAGGTCCCGGACTGATCTCTTTGCCCCCTCCCAACGCCTTGGCTATTCTCTGCGGCTTCAGCTGGCCCTCGTGACCCTGCCACGGCCCAGCCTGCTCTCTCCTCCTGGCCTGCATGGTCCCCGTGACCCCCCTCCATCGTCTGAGGCTCCTGGAGACCACCTCCCGGCGACCCCCCGAGACGCGACCCGCAGCCGCGGAACAACGTTTCAGGCTGGGGAGGGCGGGGGGGCTCCCGGCGGGCGGTGCAGCCCGCTGACGGGCAGCAGAAACAGCCAGTAGCAGGCAAGGGCCTGGCAGGCTGCGGCTCTCCTCACCAATGAGCAGCGGAGCAGGGCGGGCCCAGGAAGTGTTGGGGCTGAGCTCGGCCTGCGGTGTGGTGCCCCCGCGCGGTGGCGTTTGGCACCGCAGTGTCCGGCGCGGTGCCTGCGCAATGAGCGTCCGGGAGCGGAGCGGACGGGGATGGACTTGGCAAGGGAGGAGCTGGGGTCAGGGAGCCAAGGAATCGCTTGGGTTGGAAAAGAACTTTCAGATCCAACACCTCCAACCATTCTCTGACGCTGCCAAGGCTGGGGCTAAGCCGTGGTCCTCAGCACCGCATCTCAACTCTTGTCCAGGCGGTCCCAGTGAAGACCTGGAGAGGGAATCTGAGAACCAGAGGAGCTCGGAGAGTCCAGGGACTGCAGCTCCCGAAGTGCTGCGCAGGGCTGCGGGGCACTGCTGGCAGCCCACGGCCAGAAAGACCTGGGGGTGTTGGTTGTCAGCCAGTGCGTGCCCAGCATCCTGGCCTGGAGCAGCAGTGGTGTGGGCAGCAGGAGCAGGGCAGGGACTGTGCCCCTGGACTAGGCACTGGGGAGGCTGTGCCTCAAATCCTGGGCTCGTTTCGGGGGCCCTCACTCCAAGAAGGACACTGAGGGGCTGGAGTGTGTGCAAGAAAGCTGGGGAAGGGTCTGGAGAACAGGGCTGGGGAGGGGCAGCTGAGGGAGCTGGGGGGGTTCAGCCTGGAGAAGAGGAGGCTGAGGGAGACCTCATTGCTCTCTGCAGCTCCCTGAGAGGAGGCTGGAGCCACGTGGGGTTGGTCTCTTCTCCCTAGTATCAGGTCATGGCCTGAAACTGCCAGGGGAAGTTCAGGTTGAGCAAGAGGAACAATTTCTTCCTCTTGAGAATTGTCAAGCCCTGGAACAGGGTCCTCTAGAGACCCTGCTGACCTCCAGTGCTCCACAGGGCTTTTGCCAGGCTTTGCCAAGCCAGGAGCATGACCTTGCTGCACTCCAGAGAGCCCCTAGGGTCTTTGCCAGGCTTTACTTTCCCCCAGGTAGCTCTTGCTGCCCATAAAGAGCATTTGGGAGGAGGACTTCAGTGAAATTCCATCTTGCTCCAGCTGATGGCACGATTGGGAGCCTGTGGAGCCCAGATCTGCCCCAGACAGGCTGCTGGGCAAGGTCCCAGCTCTCCTGCTCTGAGTGTGTGCTGGTGTCCAGCGTGGGTCCCAGCCTCGCACCACGCCAGTGTTCCCGGCAAGAAAGGGCTCAGAGGAGAGCCTGTTTCTGATCAAATGAGAAAATAAATAGCAGCCAGGCCAAGTCCCCGGGTCAGAGATGAGACAAAGAGCTATCTGCAGGACGAGCAACCAGCGGTTTGTGGTTGTAAAGGGGCTCCCAGCCGTCGGGATGGACTCCCACCGGCAGGAGTTAATGGCGTGGCAGTCCACAGGAGAGCTTCCTCCTAGAGCACATGTGTGTTTGAGGCAATAAGCCCTCCAGGGTTTCAGCTCCTTCTGTGTCTCACTTACAGCTGTGTAACCTTCCAAACACACAGCAAAGGCATTTTTCCCTGGGAAAGTGTCAGCTCCCTTCGGCCTCACGCTGACAATCGGCCATTGTGTGGCCATTCGGCGACCCAGAGCGTGCTGGAAGGGGCTCCAGGCTGGCTGGGGCTGAACACCTGGGCTCTGCTGGGGCAGTCCAGCTCGGTGTCCAGCTCTGGGACAGCCAACACAAAGACATGGACATGCTGGAGGTGGTCCAGGGCCACAGAGATGATTGGAGAGATGGAGCACCTCTGCCATAGGGACAGGCTGGGAGAGCTGGGGGTGTTCAGCCTGCAGAAGAGAAGGCTCCAGGGAGACCTTAGAGCTGCATTTCAATATCTGAAGGGATCCCACAGGGATGCTGGGCAGGGACTATTCAGAAGGGTCTGTGGGGGTAGGACCAGGGGCAATGGTTTGGAACTGGAGCAGGGCAGATGTAGGTTGGACATCAGGAGGAAGTTCTGCAGTGGGGGTGGTGAGACCCTGGAAGAGGCTGCCCAGGGAGGTGGTTGAGGCTCCAACCCTGGAAACATTTAAGACCAGACTTGATGTGGCCCTGAGCAGCCTGATCGAGTTGGAGGTGTCCCTGCTGCCTGCAGGGGGGGTTGGACAGGATGCCCTTTCAAGGTCCCTTTGAGGGTCCCTTCCAACTTGATGCAGTCAGTGAATGCTAGAAGCCAAAGAGCCTTGGAGCCAGGGCTGTGGTGTGCAGAGTGAGGTCAGGGCGGTGGGATGGGAACTCTGTGCAGCTCAGAGCAGCTGATGGCTCAGGGAAGTGTGGAGGTTAGGAATGTGCCTTTGCAAGGACTTGCAGTGGCAAAAATTGATTGAACATATGGGGTACAGAAGTCCTCCTCCTGATTTGATTTGCATTTTGCTGTTTGAGCAAGAAAAGAAATGATTTCCCTGCCTGAGTTCAGGAGGCAGTGTTCCCTGTTCCTTAAAAGCCAGGACCAATTATTTGTCTTCCTGGCTCTGTCACTGGCACCAGAGTGTGACCTTAGGAAGGACAGCAGCTCTGCTGCAGAGCTGCCCTGCCTTTAGCAGCCATTCAGACCTCTCAGGGTCCTGGGGTGGAACTTGCTGTATCCAAAGAGCTGGTTTTTGTTTTGCTGATTCAGAGACCCTTACCTGCAGTGCTGGGGCCAGCTCTGGAGCCCCCAGCACAAGGAGGACCTGGACCCAGGTCTAGAGGAGGCCATGGAGATGGTCAGAGGGCTGGAGCAGCTCTGCTGTGAGGACAGGGTGAGGGAGTTGGGGTTGTTCAGCCTGGAGAAGAGAAGGCTCCAGGGAGACCTTAGAGCAGCCTTCCAGTGCCTGAAGGGGGCTGCAGGAGAGCTGGGGAGGGACTTGTGACAAGGGCTGGGAGTGACAGGACCAGGGGCAATGGCTGTGAGCTGGAAGAAGCTGGACTGAGATGAGACTTGAGGAAGAAATTCTTCCCCATGAGGGTGGTGAGGCACTGGGACAGGTTGCCCAGAGAAGCTGTGGAGGCTCCAAGCCTGGAGGTGTTTAGGGCCAGGCTGGATGAGGTCTTGAGCATCCTGGGCTGGTGGAGGTGTCCCTGCCCATGGCAGGGGGTTGGAACTGGCTGATCTTGAAGGTCCCTCCCAACCCTGTGCAGATGCAGGGGGTTGTTCCTGCCCAGCTGCAGTTGGGGTGTGCTCAGTTGTTGAATCTCCAGAGCGGGGCTGGGAGCTCTCTGGAGACAGCAGAGCTGCAGAGCCCTCAGTGAAGCCAGGGAGCAAATTGTCACAAGATCCTTTTCCAACAGCATTGGAATTGTCCTTGTGGAAGGGCCCTGTGTGTAGGGAAGCACTGTGACAATTCCTGGGCCTTTTTTTTGTCATGCTTCAGCTGGGTTTTGGCAGCCAGCAACCCAGGTGGTGAGAGGCAGGGAGCTTGCAACTGGAGCTGTGGCTTGGTGAGAGCAGAGCCTGCACACCTGGGCTGCCCTGGGTAGAGGCATTGGCAGATCTCAGGTCATTCCTTTCCAGCTTGGCTTTTTCTCAGGAGAAGGGGGCCCAGGGGGGAGCTGCCCTTTACAAACCTTCTCCTCTACCTCCTTGCACCTCCACAAGGCTGCTGTGTTTAGTCTGGGGCTTGGTGTAGCTTAGCAGCGTTAGGTAAGGCACCAATGACAGTAACCTGCAGGAATGCCTGAGCACAACCCCTCTGTGCCAGCCCAAGGGGCTCCAGCAGGGTGGGGAGCAGCTTCACCATGCTGTACCCTCCCCCTCTGCCTTTTACAGCACCTCCCAGGCTAATAAAAGCTGCTGATTCCCATGTCATGGATAATGTTGGTCACTAACAAGCTCACCTCTCTCTTAAAAAGGCAGCAGCAGTCCCAGGAGATCTCATTTAGGAAGCACATGGAAGGCAAAGGTGTCCTGCAAGGGCCTCTGAGGTGGAAGCCACACCATGGAGCACTTCAGGCTGGTTGGATGCCAGAGCTCAGAGCAGTTTTATCCACTGCCCAGGCTGGCAGAGGCTCTCCTCAAGCTCCTCAGCACCTGAGTGCTGTGGAGGGCAACCTCTCCTCCTCAGCAGCCTTCCTGAGTGCTGCAGGGACTCCCTGAGGGCAGCAGGCAGTGGGGCAGGGTGGGCACTGCAAACAGAGAGGCTTGAGCCCAAGCCTTGTGCTGCAAAGCTCTTCTGGTGCCAGGGTCAGCTTAGCCCTTGCTTTGCCCCCCATGATTAGGCAGAAGAACCTCACTAGTGGACTCCTCACTCCAAGAAGGACATCGAGGGGCTGGGGCATGCCCAGAGCAGGGCAGTGAAGGTGGTGAGGGGTCTGGAGAGCAGGGCTGGGGAGGAGCAGATCACACCAAACCATGACCCCAGCACTATATCTGCAGAGTTCTTCAATGTCTCCAGGGATGGAGGCTCCACCACTGCCCTGGGCAGCCTGGGCCAGGCCTTGACAACCCTCAAGGGGAAGCAATTGTTCCTCATGTCCAACCTAAACCTCCCCTGGGGCAACTGGAAGCCATTTCCTCTTGTCCTGTCTCTTGTTCCTTGGGAGAAGAGACCAACCCCCACCTGGCTCCTTTCAGGTAGCTGTGGAGACCTCCCAGGAGCTGGGTGCTCAGTGTCCAGCCTCAGCACCACAGACATTTCAGACCTGCCATTTGCACTCCACAACCAGGCAGAGGAATCCACTTCTGAGCTGCTCCCTGAGTGACAGCTCCAGGTCAGGACAGCCCTGCCACGAGAGCTGTCAGGATGGGAGTGACTTGCAGCTAGCAGGAGGTGTCCAGAGCCCATCAGGAGACCTGAAAGCAGCCAACTTCACCCTGTCCAATGTGGTCTTCTTTCAACTGTGTTTTTACTTCAGGCTTGGGCTGCCAGGAACTCACTCAAACAATGACCTAATGCCTGTGTGAATGTTTGTCCAACCTCACTGCTGGGGCAGGCCAGCAGCCTGCCAAGAAGCAATCACTTGGAATTAGGGAGAAGGGGTTGGGATCCCAGGGCCCTCCAGTGCTGCATACTTTCCAGTTGTGCTGGTACCAGTTTGCAGCTCAGGAACTGGGCTGAGCTCTGGGCTGGGCTGCCTGGGGGGCTGGGGAAGGGTCTGGAGAAGAGGTTCTGCTGAGGAGTGGCTGAGGGAACTGGGGTTGTTCAGCCTGGAGAAGAGGAGGATTAGGGAAGACCTTCTGGCACTCTACAGCTCCCTGAAAGGAGGTTGGGGCCAGCTGGGGGTTGGTCTCTTCTCCCTAGGAACAAGGGACAGGGCAGTACCTGAAAGGGGCTACAGGAAGGCTGCAGAGGGACTGCTCCCAAAGGCTTGCAGTGACAGCACGAGGGGCAATGGCTTGGAATTAGAAAAGGACATTCAGGTTGGGTGTTAGGAACAAGTTCTGCACCATGAGGGGGGTGGAACACTGCAAAGGGCTGCCCAGGGAGGTAGTTGAGGCCCCATCCTTGGAGGGGTTTCAGAGAGGCAGAGCTGTGGTGCTGGTTTAGCCCCAGCCTTGGCAGAGTTGTCCAACCAAGGTCTTGTCCAACCAATTTTCTTCTGTGAGTCTATGGTTCTGCCACCTCTGTGTGTCCCTGACCTCCTGAGCTGAGTTACCAACCAGCCTTTGGTGCAGATGTTTTGGGGTTTCCTGTAGAGTTACTGCCGAGAAGAGACCCCAGGCAGCAGGACCCAAGGGCTGACCGAAGAGCAGCCTTCCTCGCAGCACCTGGGCAGGTGGTGCAGAGCCTGGACGGTCAGGAAAGGCAAATTCCCAGGCAGGAGCCGTGGCAGGAGCTTGTGCTGAGGAGCTTGACCTAATTGGAGTGATCAGGGGCAATTGTCAGCATTTTCCTAACCAGAGAAATCTTAATGACCAGCAGATGCTCAGCCAGCCTCACAAGAAAGGCTGGAAAGCCACCACGGGCTGGGGAGTGGCCCTGAGGCACCAAGTGTCAGGAATGGGCAGGAATCCTCTCCAGGGCTTTTTCCAATACAGGGTCAGCTGCTCGGGCTGGGGCTGGCTGAGGCTCCCGGGGTGGGCACCTCTCCAGCAGAGCTGCAGACAGGCAGCACACTGAGGGACACTCAGCACACCCCTGTGAAATGGGCAGCTGGAAGGTGGGCTTGCTCCACAGGTTCCTGCTCCAGGTCCTTGAATCTAGGCTCTCGGAGCCCTGAGCTGCTCTGGAGTGCCCTGAAAGCTCTGGAGCTGCAGGGGTGGAGGCTCTGAGAGATGCCTCTGTGGCAACCCAGCCTTGGAGCTGTCTGCCAAGTGCACTTCTGGGAAGCTGAGGAGGCCCTGATTTCAGTGGCAAGCCCAGGAGGTCCCTGGGGAGTTGTGTTGTGTGAACTGAACGTGGGAGCCTTTGGCTGGAGGGATTTGCTGTTTTCCAGCCCTTTGTGGTGGCCAGGGCTGGACTCCCAAGTCCTGGTGGCAGCGAGGCAGAGCTGAGGGGCAGCTGGGAAGGGAAAATGCAAGACTGCAGGAGGCTGGGAGCTGCTCCCACTCCTGCCTGTGCATCTCAGCCATCTGTGAACCAAGTGCCTGAGGAACTCCACCACCCTCTTGCCACACACCGTTGTCAGCACGGAGGAGAGACTGCTGAAGGGTCCTTGGAGAGGTGACTTCAAACCAGGATCCTGCCTGCAGCATCCTTCCTGCTCTGGCTTGAGCTGCTAAGAGCAAACCCTTCAACCCCTCTTGCCTCATCTGCTCTCCAGAGGCAAATATTTCTGAGCCCCATGACTCTGGTGGATCTTCAGGCCACCTCTCTCCCCCCTGACTCCTGCTGCTTCTTCCCAGCAGCATGCAACAGGTCACAAGCTTCGTGTTTCCATCCCCTCTCTGTGGGGAAGGCAGCAGCACATCGCAGCTTTGACACCCCTCAGGGGATGGGGACTGCAGCACTCCCCTGGGCAGCTTGGGCCAGGGCTTGGCAGCCCTCAAGGGGAAGAAATTGTTCCTCATGTTCAACCTAAACCTTCTCTGGGGCAACTTGAGGCCTCTTGTTCTATTGCTTGTTCCTTGGGAGAAGAGCCCAACCCCCCCCTGGCTCCAGCCTCCTCTCAGGGAGCTGCAGAGGGCAATGAGGTCTCCCTCAGCCTCCTCTTCTCCAGGCTGAACATCCCCAGAGCTCCCTCAGCTGCCCCTCCCCAGCCCTGTTCTCCAGCCCCTTCCCCAGCTTGGTTGCCCTTCTCTGGATCCACTCCAGCCTCCCAATGTCCTTCTTGGAGCAAGGGGCTCCAGGACTGAGGAGTGGCCTCCCCAGTGCTGAGTTCTGCCCCTCTGTGCTTCGGCTCTGCAGTCACAGCAGGGCTGCCCTTGTGCCCCAGCAGAAAGCTGTCCCAGCTGTGCTGAGGTTGCTCTGAGTGAGTCCCAGCACTCTTGGTGCATTCCAAGGCACAGCAGCACTCAGCCCTTCCTGTAAAACCTCCTGCACTGGGATTCATGGGCAAGGATCCTGCCTGAAGCAGAGACTCCCTTGGGAACCTGTCTGGGGGCAGGCTGGTTCTGGGGGCTTTGAAGTGGGAGGTGGTGTGGAAATAGTGACAGCAGGGCAGGTCCCTGGGGGTCTTCCCCTGTGGGTATGGCTGTGGAGCTGCTCAGCCAAGGAAGGGCCCCAGATGACTCATCCCACCCTGGGGGGAGGTCACTCTTGCCATGATGTCTTTGGTTAGGGCTTGGCTCTTCCTGCAAACCCTCTGCCACTGCGGGAAGACAAAGCCCAGAGTGTGGACACAGAGTGTGGTCACCAGAGCTCAGCAAAGGGGGGCTGGAGGGGCTGGAGGAGTCTGCTCCAGCCACACAAAGGACAGCACAGAGGCACTGCCCACAGATCTGAGAGGACATCCATCGGCAGTGCTTGCAGATCACAGCTCTCCTGAAGCCTTCTGTGGCTGTTGCCTTCCCCAGGTCTTGCTCAGAATGGTTTGGGTTGGAGAAGCCCTTTCAGACCCTCCAGCCCAACCATTCTCTAGCTCTGCCAAGGCTGGGGCTGAACCATGGCCCTCAGCACCACAGCTCTGCAGCTCTGAAACCCCTCCAGGGATGGGGATTCAGCCACCCCCCTGGGCAGCCTGGGCCAGGCTTTGAGAACCCTTCCAGTGAAGAAGTTTCTTCTGATGTCCAACCTAAACCTCCCCTGGGGCAACCTGAGGCTCTGCTCACTCCTAGGCAGCAGCTTTCCCATCTCCTGGTTCTTGCAGTGCCTGCTCAGGCTGTGAGCTCTGCACCTCCAGGCTGCCTGGGAGAGGCTTGGCTGCTCCCTGAGGTACAGAGAGCTGCTGGCTGAGAGGGGCAACAAAGCTCTCCAGGCAGGGTCTGCAGCCACCAGGGCCCAGATGTGGATGGTCACTGGAGTCCAGAGCCCCAGAGACAGAGCTGGGGGTGGGCTCACTGTGGGCATAACTCAGGGCTCCCAGGCCAGGCTGGCTGGGGGCCATCAAGTCCTCCTAGTGCACTCAGGACCCCGACAGAAGCTCCTTGGTCACACAGACTGGAGGTGTCCTGAAGCAACAAGGACACTTCTCAGCTGCTGGCTCCCAGCAGCTCTTCCCAGCCCAGCCTCAGGGCCTCACATCCCCTTTAAAATCTGCTTTTCATCCTTCTCTCCCCACAGAAGGGCTGGGCCAGTGCCAGGCTCCAATGAACCATTCTGACCAGTCACCCAGTGCTGGCAGGTTCCTTTCTGCTGGAACAAACTCCTTCTTCTCTTGCCTCTCTCCAGTGCTCCTAGCCCAGACATCCTCCTCTGCTCTCGCTGCCAGCACTGGGATGAGAAATGGCTCCTCTATTATGTCTGCTTCCATCTGAATCCCTCTAGGAAAGATCTCGTGTTCTCCAGCCCTTTGCTGCTGAAATTAGCACTGGCATCCTGCAGCACTCGAGGGCTTGACTCTCGTCTGGTGCTGGGAAGAGTTCCTGAGGCTGCAGAGACAAGACCTGAGTGAGAGCCAAGTGTCCAACAGCACAGCTCAGCAGCGACCCAGAGAGAGGAGCTGTGCTGGGGAGGCAGCAGAATGCTCCCAGTGAAGGTCAAGGAAACCCCAACCCAGCCCATGGGCAATGTGCCCCTGCGGCCCCGGCGGCCAAGGGCGTCCTGGGGGCTATCGGAAAGGGGTTGGGGAGAGAGGTTTTCCTCCCCCTCTGCTCTGCCCTGGTGAGGCCAGATCTGGAATCTTGTGTCCAGATCTGGGGCCCTCAGTTCAAGAAGGACCTCAGGGAGCTGCTTGAGAGAGTCCAGCCCAGAGGCACAGAGCTGCTGCAGGCAGTGGAACATCTCCCTGCGAGCACAGGCAGAGGGAGCCGGGGCTGGGAGCTGGGAGCAGAGCAGCCTGAGGGCTGCCCTCATTCCTCTTGATAAAGATGTGCAGGGCTGGAGCCAGGCTCTGCTCAGGGATGTCCAAACGCAGCACAAAGGGCACTGGGTGCCAGCTGGAGCAAAGGAGGAGCCATGGGAACAGGAGGGAAAACTTTGTCCCTGTGAGGGTGGCAGAGCCTGGAGCAGGCTGCCCTGAGAGGCTGTGGAGTTCTCTTTCCCTGGGGAGCTTCCAATCTCCCCTGGATGCCTTCCTGTGTGACCTTCTTTAGGTGGATCTGGCCTGGCAGGGGGCTTGGACTGGATGACCTCTGGAGGTCCTTTCCAACCCCAACCATTCTGTGATGCTCTCATTCTTGGGGGGTGGGGGGGGTGGGGGTGAGGCTTGCACAACCCCCAAGGGCTTAAGCTGTGGTGCAGCACTTTGGGCCAGCTGCAGGAGACGCTGGAGCAGGCACTGAGCCTGGCAGCAGGGTGGCACTTTGGGGGCAAATCACCAAGCTAATTATGCTGGGGGGTTAGGGGGCAAAAAAAAACCCCAACCAAACCAACCCCCTGAAAAACTAGGGAGAGGAGAAAAAGGCCCAAACCCAGCCCAGCCTGGTGTGTTTTATCCTGTAAGTGCTGAACATTCCACAATTGCTGTGTTTAATAAATAGAGCAGGGGCTCCTAGGAGACTGAATGGGGCTGAATGAATGAAGTATGTGAGACATCTGAAACCTATTAGCTGGAGCAAACTGGTGGAATTCTTCTCCTGTCGAAAATATTTATACATTTTGCTTTCATCTCAGGCCAACATCTTTGGGGTTCTGTTCCAGGGGAAGGAAAGGTGTGCTGGGGGGGGGGGAGTAGGGAAATGCAAAGGGGAGGAAGGGAGGGACACTTCTCTTTTGGGGGGGGGGAGGTTTCAAATCCCAAAAGGAGCCAAAGGGCTGTGGGAGCTTGAGCAGATATCTCCCTTGTGGAATTCGAGCCTGCAGATGGAAGCATAAGGTGGTGGTGCCCATGGGTGAGGTGGTGGCGCCCATGGGTGAGGTGGTGGCGCCCATGGGTGAGGTGGTGGTGCCCATGGGTTGGGGGGGGTGGGCATCCTGAAGAAGCTTGAGGAGGGGAGATTGAGGCTGGAGGGAAATTCTTGACTGTGAGGGTGGGGAGGCACTTAAGGACAGGTTGCCCGGGGAGGCTGTGGCTGCCCCCTCCCTGGAGGTGTTCAAGGCCAGGCTGGATGAGGCCTTGAGCAGCCTGGGCTGGTGGAGGTGTCTCTGCCCATGGCAGGCAGTGGAACATCTGCCTGTGAGCACAGGCTGAGGGAGCTGGGGCTCTGTCTTGGAGCAGAGGAGCCTGAGGGCTGCCCTCATTCCTGTTGGTAAAGATGTGCAGGGCTGGAGCCAGGCTCTGCTCAGGGATGGCCAAGGACAGCTCAAGGGGCACTGGGGGCAAGCTGGAGCAGAGGAGGGGAAGAGAAGGAAAACTTTGTCCCTGTGAGGGTGGCAGAGCCCTGGAGCAGGCTGCCCAGGGAGGTTGTGGAGTCTCCTCTGGAGACTTTCCAAACCCTGCTGGATGAGCTGCTGTGTGACCTGTCCTGGGTGACCCTCTCTGGCAGGGGGCTTGGACTGGATGATCTCTGGAGGTCCCTTCCAACCCCTCCCATTCTGTGATGCTGTCTGGAACTGGAGGATCTTCAAGGTCCCTTCCTTTGACTCTTTTTCTGCAGCACAAGGTAGTCAAGATGCAAATCCTGCCTCCTGCAAGGTCTGGGCTGCACTCGGGGCAGAGGTCTGCCTCTGTAAGAGAAGCTACAGAAAAGCTGCTCCCACTGGAGGAGATTACCTCAGGCTTAGCCCGCAGCAGCCCAGCCCAGCAGGGGGATGCAGTGCTGGGTTTAGATGCTGGGCAGATCTTTTTCCACCCCGAGCCTGCCCTGAGGGCAGTGCCAGTGGCAAACGCGATGGAAAAAGTGCCCTCAGGGTGAGCCAAGAATTCCCTTCCCCGAGCTGGGCGACACCTGGGGACCTTCCTCTTGCTCATGCACAGGTCTGAAGGTCTCAGCCGAGCCTCTTGGGAGCACCATCTCCTCATCTTGCCGGGCCGGCCGGGCAGGACACCCTGCAGGCTCCCAGCCTCGCAGCTGGCCGCGGGGGAGAGCCGGAGCCGCCCGGCCGGGAGCAGGTCGTTAGGGGGGGAAGTGACCCATGAAACGTGATGAAGATGAGCTGGAGCAGAGCTGGGGAAGGGAGCAGCTCTGTCAGGTGCTGAGCAATTGCTGAATTAAACCCGACTCGGCTTAATTAGAAGCAACCCCGAGCGGGGCTGGAGGTCAGGAAAGGCAATGGGTAGAGAGGCACTGCCAGACCGGCAGCCCAGGGCCGGGGGATGGAAGTGGCTGCTTGCACCTGAGGACACAGCAGCTGCTGGAGGAGGTTTGTTAAAGTCATCAGAGCCCTTCCAAACGTCACAGCATCACAGACTGCTTCAGGCTGTGCTGGAGCCTTGCAGGTCTCTGGGAGAGTTCTGCAGGCTGCCTGCCTCTTCTGCAAGACCTTTCACTGCCCCCAGCCTCTTGGTTGGGTGTCTTGTTTGCAGGGAGGGGAACGAAGCTGCTCTCGTTCCTTCTGCTTTCCCCATCACTGGAAAGAACCAGCCCCACATGCCCAGCTCTGTGCCTGCCCGAGGGAAAAGGCAGAGAAATCCCTCAATAAGCAGCCCTGAAGCTGCAGGAGCTAGAGCAGGCCTGGGGTCCCCTCCCGGCTCTGCTGACTCCGTTGGTGTTTCACGGTGCTGCATCTCCTCCAGCGCTGGCTGGGCTGGGAGATCCAACCCTCTCCTACCGTGCTCCTCTCACAACCCAGCCCCAGGCTCTCTCCCTTCCCTCTTCCCTCCCATCCTGGACAGCCCTCTGTTTATTTTGGTAGCAGCTCCAGATCTCGTTTTCTGCCGGCTGCAGGGAAAAAGCTTTGGTTGAATGAGAGGGAAGGGGAGGAAGAGAGGCAAGCAGGCAGGTGAGGCGGGGGGCGCTGGGAGCCCCAGCCCCCACCCAGGCATCCTGGGCCTCTGGCATCCTGAGAGGCTGCTGGCACCCCCAGGGGGACACCAGGCCGCTCCAGCTTCCACCAAAACCAGGAGTTTTCTGCCCACTTCCTAGAACATTCCTGGAAGAGAGGCTTGCAGAGGTGCAGCTCTCCAAAGCCCTCACGTTCCACGTGGAGAGCTGCCACGGTGCTGAGCTCAGGGCTCAGCTCCACTCACAGCCCAGGACTGCTTCCAAGCTCTTGGCCACTGCCCCACTCCACACATTTGGAGCTGCTGGAGCCAGCCTGGGCGCTTCTCCCTCGGTGCTCGGGAGGGAACTCACCAGGGCTGCTCTTTCCCCACGGCAAGCTGCAGGTCCCTGCTCAGCTCAGGTGGAGAGCAGCCTGAGGGGGCAGAAGGAGCAGCAGCTGCAGGTATTGCTGCTACACAAACCCCACAGATCAGAGAAGTGTTTTGCATGGAACAGACCTTGGAGATCATCAAGTCCAACCTTAGAGCCAACATTGCCAGGTCGAAGATGCTCCAAGGGCTGGAGCAGCTCTGCTGGGAGCACAGGCTGAGGGAGCTGGGGCTGAGCAGCCTGGAGAGGAGAAGGCTCCAGGGGGACCTCAGAGCTGCCTGCCAGGACCTGAAGGGATCCTGCAGGAAGGCTGCAGAGAGACTTTTGCTGAGGGGGTCTGGAGACAGGACAAGGTTTGAATGGTTTGAAACTGAGGTGGAGCAGGGTTAGAGTGGAGCTGAGGAAGAAGTTCTTCAGTAGAAGGGGGGTGAGAGCCTGGCACAGGCTGCCCAGGGAGGCTGTGGCTGCCTCCTGCCTGGGGGTGTTCCAGGCCAGGCTGGATGAGACCTTGGGCAGCTGAGTCTAGGTGAGAGCTGTCCCTGGGCATGGTGGGGAGGTTGCAGTAGAGGATCTCTGAGGTCCCTTCCAACCCATATATAGATATAAAGAATTCACAGGAGGAGGACACATCCTGGCCCTGCTGCATCTACTGAGGATCTGAAGAAGTGTGAAGAAGCAGAGCCTGCTGCTCTGTTTGCTCTGTGCCTGGTTTGATTCCTTTCCCCAGGCAGCACAGGCACATAAAGAAATGTTTTGAAAGTGGATTCAGCCTCTGCCTACAAAGAGGCAACCCAGGGTCATCCACAGGCCCCTGGCTGAGGGCTGGTGCAGTCAGCCCTGGGTGGTGGGATTAGGTCTTAGCCTGAGTTTTACCTTCCTTCCTTCCTTCTTTCTTCCTGTTGCTTGCCCCATGCTCATCCACTTCAGCAAGCAGCTGGAATCCAGGGTGCACAGCAGGAGGCTGGTTGCTGAGGAAGAAATGGCAAGGAGGGATGCTCAGGAATCTCTGCTCAGGCACATGTGAGGCTCTCTGCATCCTGGATCTGCCTCTTCTGCCCTGCTGCAGAGCAGGGCCCAGGCAGGCTGAGGGTGCTTGGTGGGGCTTGTGAAGTGGGAATGATGATGCTGTGGTGGAGGAGGCTGCAAACATAGAGTGGGCAGAGGTGTGGCAGGAGGAGCAGCCCAGTCCCATGGCTGTGTGCCCAGGCAGCCACCCTCAGCTGCAGGGTGCTGAGCTCCTGTCCCCCAAACAGCAACCCCTAGGTCTATGTCATCATCTTTTCTCCAGCTCCCTCAGCTGCTCCTCCCCAGCCCTGTTCTCCAGACCCTTCCCCAGCTTCATTGCCCTTCTCTGGACCTGCTCCAGCCTCTCAATGTCCTTCTTGGAGTGAAAATTAATCCAGTGCTCAAGGTGTGGCCTCAGCAGTGCCCAGCACAGGGGCACCATCACTTCCCCACTCCTGCTGGCCACACCATTGCTGGTCCAGGCCAGGGTGCTGGTGGCTTTCTGGGCTGGCTCACCTTCAGCCACTGCTGACCAGCACCCCCAGATCCTTTCCCACCAGGCAGTTTCCATCCACTCTGCCCCAAGCCTGGAGCCTTCCCGGGGCTGTTGTTGGGGCTGGGTGTCAAGAGGGAGGGGACAGGGACAGGCTCTGCTCAGCTGCACCCTGTGACAGGACAAGGAGCAATGGATGGAAACTCCAGCACAGGAGGCTCCACCTCAGCAGGAGGAGGAACTTCTTCACTGGGAGGGTCACAGAGCCTGGAGCAGGCTGCCCAGAGAGGTTGTGGAGTCTCCTTCTCTGGAGCTTTTCCAGCCCCATCTGGATGTGTTCCTGTGTGCCCTGTGCCGGATTCCATGGCCCTGCTCTGGCAGGGGGGTTGGACTCAATGAGCTCCAGAGGTCCCTTCCAACCCCTCACATCCTCTGATCCCGTGATCCTGTGACCCAGGTGCAGGACTCAGCCCTTGGCCTTGTTGGAGCTCATCCCTTTGACCTCAGCCCATGGATGCAGCCTGGCCAGGTGCCTCTGCAGAGCCTCCCTTTGGTGCTGCCTGCAAGCTGGCTGAGGCTCTGCATGCTGCACACGTCCAGCTCCTGCTGTCCCGCTGGGCAGCGCAGCCTCCTCCCTGCTCCCCACCAGGAAATTGCTTGTGAGCACAAAGCAGGCATGAAGGCCTTTGAAGAATCCAAGTGCAGGGGCTGAAATTGTTTTAGGCCAGAAGATTAGATAAAATATTTCAGAGCATCTGGAGGCTTCTTGACCACTGGCTCCATTGTTACCCATCCCCAGCTGTCAGAGCCTGAGCAATCCCAGAAGGAGTTAACGGAGAGCTGGGCAGGAGCCAAGAGCTCTTGCAGGAAGCTTATCTTCTCCAGCAAGAAGAGATCTGATGTCTACAGCTCTGCCCAGTGGTATTGTCCTCATAAAACACAACAATAACATCCAAACAAGCCCCCAGGATTCACAGCTCAGGAACCAGCCAGGAAAGGAGGAGAGGAGAGGAAAAGAGGAGAGGAGAGGAAAAGAGGAGAGGAGAGGAGAGGAAAAGAGGAGAGGAGAGGAAAAGAGGAGAGGAGAGGAAAAGAGGAAAGGAGAGGAAAAGAGGAGAGGAGAGGAAAAGAGGAGAGGAAAAGAGGAGAGGAGAGGAAAAGAGGAGAGGAGAGGAAAAGAGGAGAGGAGAGGAAAAGAGAGGAGAGGGGAGGAGAGGAGAGGAGAGGGGAGGGGTGGGGAGGGGAGGGGAGGAGAAGAGAGGAGAAGGGAGGGGAGGGGAGAGGAGGGGAGAGGAGAGGAGAGGAGAGGAGAGGAGAGGAGAGGAGAGGAGAGGAGAGGAGAGGAGAGGAGAGGAGAGGAGAGGAGAGGAGAGGAGAGGAGAGGAGAGGAGAGGAGAGGAGAGGAGAGGAGAGGAGAGGAGAGGAGAGGAGAGGAGAGGAGAGGAGAGGAGAGGAGAGGAGAGGAGAGGAGAGGAGAGGAGAGGAGAGGAGAGGAGAGGAGAGGAGAGGAGAGGAGAGGAGAGGAGAGGAGAGGAGAGGAGAGGAGAGGAGAGGAGAGGAGAGGAGAGGAGAGGAGGAGAGGGGAAAAAAGCTACTAAATAATAATAATACTCCAGAAAGGGCTGGAAATGTCAGAGAATTCATTAAACTGGAACCATGTGTTTCCCAGAGTCCTGTCTCCATAAGCTGGTGCACATCACAGTGATGTTTATGTTCTCCTCTGGTGTGTGAGGGTTTTTTTTCCATGCCTGGTAGTGATTAGCCAAAGGGAGCCCGAATGAACTCATGTCTCCTGTGAGCAGGACCAGGAAAGCCTGCACATGCTGGGTGATATGGAGCTTCCTGCTGAGTGCCCTTGCTTGTGTCCCTGCAGGAACAGCCATGGAAACACCAGAGGCTGGGCTGGGAGGGAGCAAGGAAACAGAAGATCCCAGGGTGAAAAAAGAGAGGACAGATTTGTCCTGTGGCTCCTTGCAGAAAGTGAGACTGCAATTCTGGGCTGAGATTCTCCCCTGGAGATGTCCCCTAAGGCTCTTGTCAAGGCCTGGCCAGTGTGGGCTCATCCCTTGGCAGGAAGGCTGGGGAGGACCTGCTGAGAAGGGACTGTGGTGGTAGGGTGAGAGGCAATGGTTTGGAACTGGAGCAGGGGAGGCTCAGGCTGGACATCAGGAGGAAGTTCTGCACTGGGAGGGTGAGGAGACACTGGAACAGGTTGCCCAGAGGGGAGGTTGAGGTCAAACTTGATGTGGTCCTGAGCAACCTGCTCTAGTTGGAGGTGTCCCAACCTGGCTCCAGCCTCCTTCCAGGGAGCTGCAGAGAGCAATGAGCTCTCCCTCAGCCTCCTCCTCTCCAGGCTGAACACCCCCAGCACCCTCAGCTGCTCCTCCCCAGCCCTGTTCTCCAGACCCTTCCCCAGCTTCATTGCCCTTCTCTGGACCTGCTCCAGCTCCTCAGTGTCCTTCCCAGCAGCACCTGGCATGCACTTAACCCTTTGTTCCCCAGGGAGTCACATCTGAGCATCATTCTTTTCCTTCAGGCTTTTCCTTCCACCTCTCAGTGAAGTCTTGACCATGCCCCAGCAAGGAGGGCTGGTGTCAGCACACCCCAGCACCTCTCCTGGCAGCATCCCTGGCCCTCTGAGGCCAATATCCACCACCTGCATCATGTCAGACATCAGCCACCAACAGCCTTCTGCAAGGGAGGAGCTCCTGGAGGTGTTGGCACTGAGGGAAATTTGCTTCTGCTGTTAGTTCCCAGCTGGCAGCAGGCAGGGAGGGCCGAGCAGGACCAGGACCCAGGGTGTTTTGCACCTCCCAGGGAAGGCAGAGAAGTGAGAGCTCAGAGCTCTCTGTGTTAAAAGGAAACAGATTTGCTGCTGGCTCTTGGTTCATTCTCTCATTACACTGAGCTGGAAGAGAGAGCCTGCAGGCAATGGGCTGAAGACATTCAGGTTCCTGTGGCCAAAGAATGACATCAGCTGATAGCCTAACTCGGAACAGAGGGTGCTGGTGACTCGCACACGACCCTGACAAGCACAGCCTGGTGCTGAGCCAAGAGAAGAAAAAGGGAAATCTATTTCCACAGAGCCTGAAAATGTTAACTAATGCTCACAAGAGGACAAAATAATGATGCAAGTCCCAGGAGGCCCAGAAGGATCTTCTGCCAGACAGCCCAAGACACAGAGACGTCTGCAGTGTGTTTCACACGAGGATGCTGAAGGCTGCAGTGAGCTCATGGTGTGAGGCAGGGATCCTCTGGCCCTTTGGGAAGGGCCACTGGAGCAGAGCCCCATTTCTCTTGTGCACCACCACTCTGGGGCTGTCTCTGCCTTTCAGGGATTCATTTCAAATGCATCCCAGAAACACAGAATGGTTTGGGTTGGAAGGGACCTTAAAGATGGAAGGGACCTTAAAGATGGAAGGGACCTTAAAGATGGAAGGAACCTTAAAGGTGGAAGGGACCTTAAAGATGGAAGGGACCTTAAAGATGGAAGGAACCTTAAAGGTGGAAGGGACCTTAAAGATGGAAGGGACCTTAAAGATGGAAGGGACCTTAAAGATGGAAAGGACCTTAAAGATGGAAGGAACCTTAAAGATGGAAGGGATCTTAAAGATGGAAGGGACCTTAAAGATGGAAGAGACCTTAAAGATGGAAGGGACCTTAAAGATGGAAGGAACCTTAAAGATGGAAAGGACCTTAAAGATGGAAGGAACCTTAAAGATGGAAGGGATCTTAAAGATGGAAGGGACCTTAAAGATGGAAGAGACCTTAAAGATGGAAGGGACCTTAAAGATGGAAGGGACCTTACTTGCAGCCCCTCTGCTGTGGGCAGGGACATCTCCCACCTAGCCCAGGCTGCTCAAGGCTCCATCCAGCCTGGCTTTGAACACTTCTAGGCTTGGAACCTCCATAACTTCTCTGGGCAGCCCCTTCCAGTGTCTCACCACCCTCATGAGGGTGAAGAATGTATCCTGAGGATTTTGGATTCTTCTTAGACAGCAGAGGTAGACCAGGAACCAAGGAGAGCCTTGTGTGGGGCTGGCCAGTGGTCTGAGGTACTCCAAGCTGCTAAACCACCATTACCATTTGGAGCAAGCTGCTGCAGAGTGTTCCAGCCAGCTGCCACCTGCTGCTCAGGGGATGAGAGAGGCCATGGTCCAGTTGAGATCTCACAGAATCATGGAATGGGTTGGGTTGGAAGGGACCTTCAAGATCATCCAGTTCCAACCCCCTGCCATGGCCAGGGACACCTCCCACTAGCCCAGGTTGCTCAACACCTCATCCAGCTTGGCCTTGCCACTGCTTTCTTGTGGGGCAGGAGGAGAGTCTCAGGGTCTGGCTGTGGTCCATGCTGTGCTCAGGGCAGAGCTGTCCCTGCTATACTCATCTGAGGGGAGCTGCTTCCCCCCTCTCCTGGTGTAACCTGGTGTGTGGGTGGCAGAGAGGAGCTTTGCTCAGGCACTGCAAGCTTGGTGCAGGGGGAAGGCAGAGCTGGAGCTGCTGCCTGGGGTGGTTTTGTTGTCTGTGGCACTGGACTCCAGTTCCACGCCGGGGAGGCTGTTCCAGCACAGGCTGTACTGTTCCAGCTCCAGCCTTGCCTGTGTGGTCTGGCAAGGTTCACCATGCAGAGGAGGTTTTGTGCAGCACCTTCTGTGGAGGCAAAGCCTGGGACAAGAAATGAAGCAAAGAAGGTCCAGGCAGGGTGAAACCTGAAGGAGTTGGCAGTTCCCAAGGGGTTCTGAACAGGCAAATGGATCCAGTCCTGTGGACCTCCTTTGAACAGCACAAAGCAACCACATGGCACTGGAGATTGAAGAGGATCCATCCAGGGCCATGGATGAGCTGCTCTGCCTTAGGCTCATGGAATGCTTTGGGTTCAAGGGGCCTTTAAAAAGCTCATCCAGTCCTGTCCAGTCCAGCAGGGACATCCCCAACCAGAGCAGGTTGCTCAGAGCCCTGCACAGCCTGAGCTGGGATGGTTCCAGGGAGGGGGCAGCCTGGACCAGGCTCTGCCCATCCTCAGTGTCAAACATTTCTCCCTTCTCTCCAGTCTGAATCTCCCTCTTTGAGTTTCAAACCATTCTTTGGCCCCAGGGCTGTGGTGTGGCACTGCTGGCTTGGGTTGAGAGCTCTGGTGCCCAAACCTGTGTGGCTGCAGCCCAGGGACCTGCTGGGAAGGCTGATGGACAACCATGATGGACAATCATGGCAGGGGGGTTGGAACTAGATGATCCTTGAGGTCCCTTCCAACCCTAACAGTTCTGTGTTACTGTGATGTGTTCCTTCAGGTGGAGCCCGAAGGGTCAGTTGGCTTCCTGTGTCTAGCCAGGGCCTTTGGGACAGGACAAGGGGAGATGGTTTGACTCCACCACCTCCCTGGGCAGCACATTCCAATCTCTCTTTCTGGGAAGAATTTCTTCCTAACATCCAACCTAAACCTCCCCTGGCACAGCTTGAGACTGTGTCCTCTTGTTCTGGTGCTGGGTGCCCAGGAGAAGAGACCAACCCCCAGCTGGCTACAACCTCCCTTCAGGTAGTTGGAGAGAGCAAGAAGGTCTCCCCTGAGCCTCCTCTTCTGCAGGCTAAGCAACCCCAGCTCCCTCAGCCTCTCCTCCCAGGGCTGTGCTCCAGACCCCTCCCAAGCTTGTAGCCGCTGAGATGGACATGGAGGTGCTGGAGTGTGCCCAAAGAGCAGCAAAGTGAAAGGGCCTTGAACAGCAGGACTGGTGAGGAGCAGCTGAGGGAGCTGGGGGTGTTCAGCCTGGAGGAGAGGAGGCTGAAGGGAGACCTCATTGCTCTCTGCAGCTCCCTGAGAGGAGGTTGGAGCCTGGGGGGGGGTTGGGCTCTTCTCTCCCTTCTGCTGCTGAAGACCAACAGCTCGTTGGGTGCAGGAGAATGACTGCTGAGATGTTTTGACAGGCTCAGTGGAATGTGGCAGCCTGCTGGCCACATGTGCAGCAGAAGTTTAGGAGTGGGGGGGTTTATTTAGCTTGCCACAGGCAGGGAGCTGAAGTCTCTGGTACCAATAATTTGCTGAGAGATGGGAAGGGTTGAATGAAAACACACAGGAGGATTTCCTGTCTTCTCTCCTAGAACAGGGCTGCAGACAAGCCAAGGCAGAGCAGAGGCACATGAAGGATCTCCTCCACATGTGAGCATCTGGGAAGCCCTGTGTGAAACCTTCCCAGCACATCTTCCATCCCACTACAGCATTCTCTGTGGACATCTGGCATCAGAGGAGAGTCACCAAGGTGGGGAAGGGTCTCAAGGGCAAAAGCTTACAAGGAGCAGCTGAGGTCTGGAGTCTTCTCCAGGCTGAACACCCCCAGCTCCCTCAGCCTGTGCTCAGGGCAGAGCTGCTCCAGCCCTTGGAGCATCTCTGTGACCTCCTCTGGCCTCACTCCTCAGCTCTGTGTCCTTCTGCTGCTGGGGACACCAGAGCTGGAGGCAGGCTTGGAGGTGAGGTCTGAGCAGAGCAGAGCCAAGGGGCAGAATCCCCTCTCCTGCCCTGCTGCCCACACTGCTCTGGATTTCCCCACACCAGCACTTGTCCAAAGTGAGTTGCAGGAGGGGACAGCGCAGCTTGCCCTAAAACTGTCCTCTTGTTTGCACTCCAGATCAGCTCACATGGAATCTGCAGAGCCTGGACCTTGCCCAGCAGGAAGCATGCTCCTGTGGTGACTCGTGGATTGCTGATGTCCTGAAGAAAATTCCAGCTCCTCTCGATCTGAAAACTGTTTCTAGGCTTTGCCTTGGCAGATCCAAGCAGTAAGTGGCTGGAAATCCTGCACACAGCATCGAGCAGAAGTTCCTGGGATCTGGGGAGCTGCTCCAGTGTTCTCCATCTGTTCCAGCACCACTGCCAAGTTAAACTTCTGTGCTGCAGATTGCACAAAGGGAAGAAAAGAGCTACAAATGAAAAAGGAAAAAGCCAACAACCAGACCCCAACAAACCCCAACCCCAAAAACGAGTGAAAAAGGGTTAGGAAGTGAGGGGCTTTGAATGCAACCAAGGGAAGAGAGAGCAGCGTGGACCTCTTTGGGGCTGGAGCTGACAGCTGAAGTGGGGGAGCCTGAAGATGACCACTCCATGGCTGTGAGACTCCCTACCCCCAGCAGCAAGGGCTGGATGCAGACCCCAGCCCCACCTGAGGGCAAGCAGAAAGGTGTTTGTCCCCCTGGTTGGAACTGCACAGGAAAGGGAGGAGGAGGGGGAGGATCACCTTACCCCTGGCAGCAGAGAGAGGCAATTTTCACTCTAAAGAAGGCAGCTCCCATGTCAGAAGTTCCACCCTGAAATCCCAACTGCACTCACTGCAGGGCTTTTTATGAATAAAAATCTTCATAAATGGCCAGCCCTGGAGTTCTTGCAGCAGACTTTGCCTGGCTTTGATCTCCATTTGCCTGGGCTCAGCACGGCTGCTGCTGCCTGCCAAGCTAAAGAGAGGAAAAAGAGAAGGAAAAGAAAAAAGAGAGGAAAGAAAACTAAAGAGAGGAGAGGAAAAGAAGGGGGGGGAAAGTAAAAGAGGAAAAAAGTGGGGGGAAAGAGGGGGGAAAGTGGGGGGAAAGAGGAAAAGGGGAAAGAGGAAAAGGGGAAAGAGGAAAAGGGGAAAAAGAGGGGGAAAAAGGGGAAAAGGGGGGAAAAAGGGAGGACAAAGGGGGGAAGAAGGGAGGAAAAAGAGGGGGGAAAAAAGGGGAAAAGGGGGAAAAAAGGGAGGACAAAGGGGGGAAGAAGGGAGGAAAAAGGGGGGGAAAATGGGGGAAAAGAGGGGAAAAAGGAGGAAAAAGAGGGGAAAAAGGGGGGAAAAGGGGGAAAAGGAAAAAAGAGGAAAAGAGGGAAGAGAGGGGAAAGGGGGAAGAGAGGGAAGAGAGGGGAAAGGGGGAAGAGGGGGAAGAGGGGGAAGAGGGGGAAAGAGGGGGAAAGAGGGGGGAAAGAGGGGGAAGAGAAAATAAAAGGGGTGAAAAGAAGAAAAAGAAAAGAAAAAGAGAGAAAAGAGAGAAAAAGAGAAGAAAAAGAGGATAAAAAGAGAGAAGGAGAAAAAAGAAGAAAAAGAGGGGAAAACGAAGAAAGAAAGGAGGGAAAAAAGAGGTAAAAAGAAAAAGGGAAAGAACAAAAAAAGAAAAAGAAAATAAAAAGAGGAATAAAGAGAGGAAAAGCAAAAGAGGGGATAAAAGAAGAAAAAGAGGGGAAAAAGAGAAAAGAGAAAAGAGAAAGAAGCACTGAAGGAGAGGCCACACAGCAGTGACTTTGCTTAGGTTTGACTGCAGTGTGTTTTTTTTGAGCAGCCTGGCTGCTGGGCTCTGTGTTCTACACCATGCCTCAGCCCCAGCATCCCCAGCTCACACTGAAACAATTTCCCTGTGGTTTCCCTCCTTGGTGGAGTCAAATTCCTAGAAAACAAAAGGAATGTTGCAACTGTGGGCGCAGGCTGGAGGCTGCAGAGCTCACACACAGCCAGGAGCTTCGGCTGCAGCGGGACACTGACAGCACCTTGGGGGGGAGGGCACCTGGGGCTTGGTCCTTGCCCTTGGCTCCAGCCAAGCAGCAGGGGCTGTTGGGCTCGCTGTGGATCCCAGTTCCCATGGGAATCGTGGAGTAGTTTGGGTTGGAAGGGATCTTAAAGATCATTCCCTTCAAACCCCCTGCCATGGGCGACCAAACCGTGGCCCCAAGTGCCATGGCTGCAGGTTTCTTGCACACCTCCAGGGCTGGGGACTCCACCACCTGCCTGGGCAGCCTGTGCCAACCCCTGAGCACTCTGGCAGCAAGGAAATTGTTCCTCATCTCCAACCTAGCTCTGCCCTGGCACAATTTCAGGGCATTTCTTCTCCTATCACCTGATGGAGGAGGGAGAGGAGGGAGAGGAGGGAGAGGAGGGAGAGGAGGGAGAGGAGGGAGAGGAGGGAGAGGAGGGAGAGGAGGGAGAGGAGGGAGAGGAGGGAGAGGAGGGAGAGGAGGGAGAGGAGGGAGAGGAGGGAGAGGAGGGAGAGGAGGGAGAGGAGGGAGAGGAGGGAGAGGAGGGAGAGGAGGGAGAGGAGGGAGAGGAGGGAGAGGAGGGAGAGGAGGGAGAGGAGGGAGAGGAGGGAGAGGAGGGAGAGGAGGGAGAGGAGGGAGAGGAGGGAGAGGAGGGAGAGGAGGGAGAGGAGGGAGAGGAGGGAGCGGAGACCAACCCCCACCTCACTGCAACCTCCTTACAGGGAACTGTAGAGAATTAGAATTACTTAGGTTGGAGAAGCCCTTTCAGATCATCAAGTCCACCCCACCACTGCCAGGTCCTTTGTGGATCACCTCATCCCTTCCCTTCCCTGGCTCTGATGATCCCCAGTGCCTTGGTGTCCACTCAGGATGGTTCTCACTCTGTGTTTTAGGCAGAGATGTTGCTGGGCTCAGCTGAAGGTCAGGCAGCAGAAAAGGGTCTGGGCTGTGCTCTTCAGAGTGTCAGAGAAGGTGATAAAAGTCTGGTTTGATGTTAAAAACCTTCTGGTCAGGCCAGGCTGGAGAGCAAGGGAAGGAGTTAATGTTGTAGAACAATCTCCCTGAGGAAACCTTTGTCTGAATTTGTTCCTGACTCTCTTTAAAGGCTTCACGTGGTGCTGCTTGGCTTCCACTTCTGAGCTTCAATAAAGTTGTGAAATTGGAGGAGAAGGTTCTGGAAATTCCCCGTGTCTGGTTTTGCCTCCTGTTCCCTGCAGAAGCCTTGTCTGGAAGGAAGGTGGCACCAGGTCCCTGGCTTGGGGCGGAGAAGCTGAAGCACAGAGGGCTGAGGTTGTCCCTGAAGAAGGATTCATAGGTTCATGGAATGGTTTGGGTTGGAAGGGACCTCACCTCCTGTCCTGCCTCCGGCTCTGGTGCTCCCAGCGTGAGAGGGACACAGAGCTGTTGGAGTGAGGCCAGAGGAGGTCACAGAGATGCTCCAAGGGCTGGAGCAGCTCTGCCCTGAGCACAGGCTGAGGGAGCTGGGGGTGGAGAAGGCTCCAGGGGGACCTCAGAGCTGCCCTCCAGTACCTGAAGGGATCCTGCAGGAAGGCTGCAGAGAGACTTTTGCTGAGGGGGTCTGGAGACAGGACAAGGTTTGAGTAGTTTGAAGCTGAGGCAGAGCAGGGTTAGAGTGGAGCTGAGGACGAAGTTCTTCAGTGTGAGGGTGGTGAGACTCTGGCACAGGCTGCCCGGGGAGGCTGTGGCTGCCTCCTCTCTGGGGGTGTTCAAGGCCAGTCTGGATGAGACCTTGAGCAGCCAAGCTGAGAGCTGTCCCTGCCCATGGCTGGGAGGTTGGAGCAGCTGAGCTCTGAGCTCCCTCCCTACCTGAACCATTCTGTGCTTCTCACCCAGGTGCAGCTCACATCGGCTGTTAAACTGCAATGGGTCCTGCAGGATCAGGCCTGGGGAGGGGTTGGTTGAGCTCTGCAGAGCCCTGCAGAGTGTTGACAGAGCTGCATTCCTTGCAGTGCGCCATCACTGGCTGCCCATGGGAGCCAGCTCTGCCTTTTCCCCGTTAGTCCGCACAAATTGGCTGTTAATTAGGCTGAGCATCGTCCTGACTCCTCTAAAGCTGGCAGGGGGCTGATGAGCAAGAGGGAAAAGAACAAAGGCAGCAGCCAGGAGGTTTCAAAGGGAGGCAGGAGGAGCAGCGATGAGCCTCCCTGTCAGCCTGGGGCTTGCCCTGGAATTCCTGCACCTCTGTGAACCGATCCCACGGCACATTTGAACCCTGGTCGCTGGGGGTGGTAAAGAGGGAGCTGAGCAGCAGGGCGGTGGGACAGGGAGGAGGTGCTGGCCATGTGGGGCAGAAACATCTCTGAACCTCCCTGACCTGGAAAAGCAGCTGGGCTTGGGCTGGCTGGGGAGGATTCCAGCAGACTTCAGCCATCTGTGGGAGCTGGAGGACTTCATCTGCTGGGAAAGTGGTGGCTGTGTGGTGGCACAGAGCAGAGGGAGCTCAGGGAGGAGGAGGAAGAGGAGGAGGAGGAGGCCATGTGTGTTTTATTGTCTGCTATTTAAAGCAAAGCCCTCAGCAATGAGTCCTAAAGCAAGAGACAGAAGAAATATGAAGGGTGGGTGGGTTTTTCTTTTGCGTGGAGCCAGAGTGGGATGGGATTGGGAGCTGAGAGTTCAACTTCTGCCTTGGGAAAAAGACTTCAGCATCATCAACAGTTGCTCTTTTGTTTCTTTTTTTTTTCCTTACTTTTTTTTTTAGGAGAAAATGCTTTAAACTGCAAGGATTTTATCCTTGGCTGCAGCTGAGGTAGCTTCTGAGGATGCAAGTCCTGAGCTGGGTCACCTTTCCTGCAAGCCATCTCTTTCCTTAATCGTTTAGGTGGAGGAAATGATCAGCAAGAAAAGTGATTTTTACCTGAAATCCTTCCTTTTTTGCCTCAAAATCCTTCTTTTTTTTGCCTCAAAATCCTTCTTTTTTTGCCTCAAAATCCTTCTTTTTTTTTGTCTCAAAATCCTTCATTTTTGCTTCAAAATTCTTCCTTTTTGCCTCAAAATCCTTCTTTTTTTTCCCTCAAAATCTTTCTTTTTTTGCCTCAAAATCCTTTTTTTGCCTCAAAATCCTTCTTTTTTGCCTCAAAATCCTTCTTTTTTTTTGCCTCAAAATCCTTCTTTTTTGCCTCAAAATATTTTTCTCTTTACTTGAATTTTTTCTTCTCACTTGAGATTTTTTTTCTTCTTTTCCCTTGAAACCTTTTTTCTTTTCCCTTGAAATCCTTTTTACTTGAAATCTTTCTTTTTTTTTACTTAAAATCTGCCCCTTTTTGCTTGAATTTCCCCCCCCCTTTTTTTTTTTTGCTGTTAGCACACCAGCATTATAAAAAAAAAAAACCAACAAACCCCACACCCTCCCAACCCAGAAAAAGGAAATTAAGTCCCAAATTGAAACTGAATTATTGTATTATTTCCCCCCTCCCCTCGCCCCCCCCCCTCGCCCCCAGCCCCTTTGATGTGCAGTGTCTGTTCCTAATGGCCTCCTGCGGCTCCAGCCTGCCTTTGGGACAAGCAGCCCCCCCCCCCCCATTAGGTCCCTAATGAAGCCACCCCAGCGAGCCCTGGGCTGGGAAGGTGATAATGGTGTCTGCAGCCAGCCGGGCTCTGGCTAAACCCAACCTCTCCCCCCCAGCCCCTCCTCGGAGTTGGAAAACTCTTGGCTGAAGAATGCGGTAGGGTTGTCCTCTCTGCTCCCACTCCTCCTTGCACCCCTTTTCAGGCCCTCCCCCTGTCCAATTTGGATGAGGCTGTACCTTTTCTTCCCTCCTTCAGGAGTGAGGGGGTTTATTCCCTTCTTTTCTGACCCAGCTCTCCACTAAACAAAGGAGCTCTGGGGCACATCACCAGCTCCAAGGACCTGAAGGTATTTAAGAGCAAACAAACAACCTAAACAACCCAGGCGACTGAACTGCGGAGCCGCAGATAGCTGCGAGCTGATTTCTCTCTCTCTCTCTCTCTTTCTCCTCTGCCTGATTCTGTTTCTCTCTGCCCGGTTCGTGGTTTGTTTCATTTATTCATTCATTTATTTATTTATTTGTCTTTCTTCCCTGAACTGATTCATTTGTTATTTATTTATTTGTTCCCAACTCGCCCACTCCAAGCCCTGAGCGAGTTTGGAAACCTCTTTGCCTTCCAAACTTTTTCGCTTAAATCCCTTTCAAATGGGATTGGAGGGGAGCGATCGATCCTCTCTCTCTCTCTCTCTTTGCTGGGGAGGGAGGGGGCAGGGGGGGGGGGTTTGGGTTTGATTTCTCAGAGCGGCAAAAAGATTTCTGAGCCTTTCTCTTCTTTTGGGTTTTTAAGTTTTAATTTTTAAAACACTTTTTTTGGAAGCCTTTCCAAACCCCCCCCCCCTCTCCCCCCCCCCGCCCCGCGCCGCCGTAAATGACTTTTCCACGCTCTCGTGTGAAGGCTTCTCAGGGTGCGTGCCTGGGTATCGATCATTTGTCAGGCTCCTCCGAAAGGGAAATGAATGCATCTGGATTCCCCCTCCGCGGCGCCCGGGCTGCGAATCTCCTCAAGTGCAAAAAAAAAACCTTTGCGCGTTTCACTACTTTTTGATTTTATTTCCATCCCCCCCTCTCCCCCCTCTCCCCCCTCACCTTCATCTCCTCTCTGTCTGCCTTTTGTCTGCCTGAGGATAACCTTACCCCAGCCAGCCCGCGGCGTGCGAGCGGAGCCCAGCTCCAGGGCTGCCGGCAGGGCACTTTCTTTGTCTCTGCTCCCAGCCCTCTGCCTTTTCCCCTTCCCACTCTTCTCTTCTCTCCTCTCCTCTCATTCACTGCAGCTGGAACAGTAGAGCCTGGAAAAAAAACCAACCCCAATCTCTGCCCTCCAGAGCCTCCCAGCTGGGACACTGCGAGCACTGGGAGGGAGTTTGAGCCTTGTATTTAAGGGCTTTTAATGCCACTCTTTCATTCAGTTAAACTTTTCATCTCTTTGGGGTTGGTTTTTGTTCCAACATTTATTTAACTTTTACCTTTCTTTCCCTTTGAATTTATTTATTTGCCGTTTTATGTTGAAGGCATTTGTTATTTTGAAGGTATTTATCACGTTGAAGTGTTTATTAGTTCGAAGGTATTTCATTTTTATGCATTTGAATGTATTTATTTTTAATTTAATTTAACTTTCTTTATTATTTTATTTCATTTTATTTTAATTATTTTGATTTATTGAATGTATTTATTTTTATTTATTTATTTTTAGTGTATGTATTTTAATTTATTTATTTTAATGTATTTATTTTTATTTATTTATTTTAGTGTATTTATTTTTAATTTATTTATTTTTAATTTATTTATATTTATTTATTTATTTTAATGTATTTATTTTTATTTATTTATTTTAGTGTATTTTATTTATTTTTAATGTATTTTTATTTATTTATTTTTAATGTATTTTTATTTATTTATTTATTTTTAATGTATGTATTTTAATTTATTTATTTTTAGTGTATTTATTTTTATTTACTTTTAATGTATTTATTTTTATTTATTTATTTTTAGTGTATTTATTTTTTATTTATTTCTTTTTAATGTATTTATTTTTATTTATTTCTTTTTAATGCATTTATTTATTTCTTTTTAATGTATTTATTTTAATGCCTTTTATTCCTTTTAATGCATTCGAATGCATTTCTTTCAGTGCATTTCCTTCCATCCATTTTCTTTCTCACACTTCTTTATCAAATCGATTTCCTTTTTTTTCAAGTGGAATTAATTTGTTTGTACCGTTTCCCTTCATTTTTGTCACCTTTCTTTTCACTTCACTTATTCCCTACTGCCTTTCCCAATTGAACTTTCAAGTGATTTGCTTTTCACATCGAGTTAACTTCTTCCTTGACTCTCTGATTGGTTTAACTCTTTCGTGAGCTTTCAATTGATTTCATTTTAATCGATTTAACTTTCTTTTTCTTTAGTTAACCCCCTATTGATTTTTGAGTTTATTTCACATCTTACTTATTTAGCTCTTTCCCCCCTCCTCCCCTTTCAGATATTTCCTTGTCTGGGCTAATTTTTATCTCCCCCCCCCACCCCCCTCTTTTTTTTCCTGCCTGCTCTGGGGCCAGGCTGGGACTGGAAAGTGCTGCTGTGGGAAAGCTGTGGGGGACAGTTAGGGGAGGCTCAGCCCAGAAGCTGCAGATGATTTCCACTCTGGATGGTGGGAAGGGGAGACCTGAGAGGAGTTCTCCCTGCAGGAATCGACTTTTGGGGTGTTGAGGGGAGAGCTGCTGCCTTCTGACCCTGCAAAGGGCTTCCCCAGCCCCCTTTTGCCAGGCAGAGCAGAGAGCTGTGAGGGAAGGGGGAGATGAAGGGGCTGGAGGGAGGAAGAAGAGGGAGCAGGAGAAGGGGGCACAGCCTGTGGAGCACATTCCTTCACCATCCGTTTCTCCTCAGGCTTGCTCAGAGCCTCCCTGTGCTCCCACCCCTGGCCCCACAGCCCTGCCGGCTCCTGGCACCCACCTTGGCACCCTCAGCCCCAGTTGCCCCCCCGAGAGTATCACCAGTGACTCTAGAGGGGGAGGTCTGTGGTGTGCCAGGCTCTGCACCCCCTGCCCAGGGCTGCACACTCGGTGTCTGGAGCCTCTCAGCCCCAGCATGGTTGTGAGGACTCAGATGAAGCTGCTCCAGGGGTGGCTGTGGGCTCCTTCTCTGCTCAGCACCTCATGGCAAGGGCTGGTGCCCAGCTTCCCTCTGGGCTCTGCCCCTTGGCTCTGCTCCTGACCCCAGGAGAAGCAGAAAGGGCTTTGTTCCTCAGGATGGACTGGCTTGGGGCAGAGCATCTCTGGGGAATGGCTGAGGACCTGCCCTGGTGTGACTCAGGATCTGGCCCCTGCCCAGCATGGGCAGCCTGTAGGTTCAGTTGCTGGTGCCCACTCTCTGCTCTGCTGTGCTGATCCCAAGGTGTGTCCACAGCTGGGGCTGTGAGAGGTCTCCTGGCCCCCACCCCCTCCACAGAGGCTTTGGACCCTGTATCCTTCTCCTCTCCATGGCCCCTCATGCTTGGCTGCCTGTCCCAGCTCAGGAGCTCTCCTTCTACATCCTTGAGGTCCTTTCCAACCTGGTATTGTGTGGTGCCTCCAGCATGCCCACCCCTCCATCTTCTCTCTCTCTTCATCCTCCATGCAAACCAGGCTTGGCTTGGTGCCCCAAGTGCTCATGCTCCAGCCCCAGCTGTGCAGGGACCCTTTTGTCCACCTCAGCACTGGTGTCCTCATCCCTCTGATGGGTTTGCCAGCAGGTACCTGGGAGGCTGTTCCCTGTGCCATGGCCTGTCTGGAACATGATGCAGTGCATCAGAGCTGTGGCACCTGGGGAGAAGGTCCCTGAACAGGGTGGGCTCTTTCCTCATGCCCTCTTGCTCCACAGCCCTGCCGGTCCTGTGGCTGCTCTGAACCAAGGCTCTCTGCTGAGGTCAGAGCCCTAACCCGCCAGCAAGGGCAGCCCCAGGGCAGATGTGCTTCTGTCACTTGGTTTCTCCATCAGGAGGGCAGGAATTTGGATGCAAGGGCAGAGCCATGGCCCTGGGAGGTCTTCCCTTTGTCTCCAGCTCTTGGGGAAGAGAGGTTTGGCAGTGCTGCGGTGGGGTGGACGTGTTGGCTGCAGGGAGCCAAGCTTGGTGGGACTCTCTGACCCTGCTGGGGGAACTCTGGGGAGGAGCTGCTTGGCTTGAGTGACCACTTTCAGAATGTGAAAGCCCTGAAGAACATTTTTGTGTCTCTTCTCTTTCCTCTCTCTTGGCTTCTAGCAAGGGAGCAGCAGGACGGCACCTGGGCGCTTAGGGGCTGCTGCCCAAACCCATCCTCCACCAAGGCAGCGCAGAGCCTGCAGCTGGAAGAAGCTTTTGGGGCAGCTGGAGGAGCTGAGGACTCGGTGCCATCATGGGGGTGCTATGGCTGGCCAGGTTCATGCTGGGATGTACAGCAGTGATGTATGTGGAGAGAGCCCAGGGGCAGTACGAAGGGGACTTGCAGACAGACAGATTTGCAGGCTATGAGGAGAGGCCACCACCAAACAGAGTGAGGAGGAGAGGCCAGGACAGCTTACGAGGGTAAGTTGGATCTTCTTTGCTCTCTTACAAAGCAAAACTTGGGTGATGGTCACAGCACCTGGAGGTGTGGTGAGGGATTTGTCCTCTCCTGAGCTCGGGAGGGAGTCTGCTCTGCAGACCTGCAGGAAGAGGAAAGCTCAGGCCAGAAGGGAAGGGGCAAGAAGGTCTCCATGAGAGCAGAGAGCTCTAAGCTGGCCTCTGCTGCTTTGCCCAGGGAGGTTGTGGATGTCCTCTCCGTGGAGGTGTTTGAGGCCAGGTTGGATGAGACCTTGAGCAGCCTGGGCTGGTGGGAGGTGTCCCTGGGTTGGAACTGGATGATTGTGAAGGTCCCTTCCAACCCAACCCATTCTCTGAGTCTGTGACCAGGGAGGTGTAGCTTGGCCACGAGGAACAACTTCTCCCCTGCAAGGTTTGTCAAGCCCTGGCCCAGGCTGCCCAGGGAGGTGGTGGAGTCTCCAGCCCTGGAGGGGTTTCAAAGCCGTGGAGATGTGGTGCTGGGAACATGGCTTAGTGGTGGACTTGACAGCCTTGGGTTGATGGTTGGACTCAGTCCTCCAGGTCTGTTCCAAGCAAAACAGCCCTGTGATTGCTGCTGGTGGGCAGGTGTCACACTGAGCCCCTTGTTGTGCAGCAGAGCTGTGGTTTGTGGTCTCCTCTCCAGACAAATTGGTGCAAGAGCTGGACCCAAGAGCATTTTCCACCTCGGGAGGGAGGCAGGGCTCAGCTAGGAAGCCCTGCAGCTGGTGCTGGAGCATGTTTGCATGCTCTCAAGATGGTTCCTGGCCCCAGCATCCATTCTGGGTTATTTTAAGTCTGCCTGGCTGCAGTTCCTGGAAAATGTTCCTGTGTGAGTGGACAGGCAGGGAGCAGAACGTGACACACGCGCCGAGCCGGGCCCCAGCCAGCCTCCTCCAGCGCCTGAATGGGCTTGGAGCTGCTGTGCCTTCAGCCCAGACAGTCAGATGTGCTGTTTGGGCTGGAGCTGGAGCTCAGAGCTGGCCTGGAGCTGGGCTGTGGGGCTGGCCACAGCTGCTCTTGGAATTCCAGCGCCTGTGGCCACTCCCTCCTGCTCAGGCAGGGACTGGGGAAGGATGGAGAGCAACTGGCCTGGGGGCTTGGGCTCCTAAACCAGCTCCTAACAGCAGTCATTAGCTCCTTCTCCTGGCAGGGACACACAGGGTGTCCCCCGGTGTCACTCTCTTCTTGCCCCTCTCGGGGGATGGAGACTCCACCACCGCCCTGGGCAGCCTGGGCCAGGGCTTGACAACTCTTCTGGGGAAGAAATTGTTCCTCATGTCCAGCCTGAACCTCCCTGATGATGGACTCACAGAATGGCTTGGGTTGGAAGGGACACAGGATCACAGGGTGCCAGTGGGCAGAAGAAGATCACGAGTGGGCTCCTCACTGAGTGAGGGGCTGGAGAAGGTGCAGAGAAGGGAACAAAGCTGAGGATGGGTCTGGAGAACAGGGCTGGGAAGGAGCAGCTGAGGGAGCTGGGGGTGTCCAGCCTGGAGGAGAGGAGGCTGAGGGGAGACCTCGTTTCTCTCTACAGCTCCCTGAGAGGAGGCTGGAGCCAGGTGGGGTTGGGCTCTGCTCCCAGGGAACAAGGGACAGGATAAGAGGAAATGGCCTCAGGTTGCCTCAGGGGAGGTTTAGGTTGGACTTGAGAAGAAACTCCTTCACTGGAAAGTTTCTCAAAGCCTGGCCCAGGCTGCCCAGGGGGGTGGCTGAATCCCCATCCCTGGAGGGGTTTCAGAGCTGCAGAGCAGTGGTGCTGAGGGCCATGGTTCAGCCCCAGCCTTGGCAGAGTTAGAGACTGGTTGGAGTGGATGCTCTGAAAGGACTTTCCAACCCAAACAAGTCCATGGTCCTGTGCACTCTTGGTCAATTAGTACTACGAGAAAGGCACAGAATCCTTCATTGTTGCAGAGCTCCTGGAGTGAAGCTGTTCTCTAGGAACCCCGAGGTGCCCAGCTCAAGGCCTCTTCTGGTGGCTGGAGTGACCTGGCTGGGCAGGAGGGCGGTTGTGGAGGTCTGGTCGTGCAGGAGAGGCTCCAGCAATGCAGGAGGGGAAGGGCTGTGCAGGTTCCTGCTGGAAATGTGTTTATTTGGAGCTGGTTTCCCATCCTGATCCCCTTTAATAATGGGGGAAAGGATGAACTAAATGCCAAGCATGAACTAAATGTCAAACCAAGCAGCCCCAATGCTCGCACAAATAACCATTAAGCAAGCAACCTGGAGCCCTAAATCACAGCCAGAGCCCCGATCTAAGCTGTCCTTAAACTCATTAAGGCAGAGACAATTTGAATTGACCCTCTCCTGAAGGGCCCAGCGCTGACAAATCCATTTCTGGGGCAGGGTTTGAATGGGATTATTAACTTTAATGAACTATTGAACAGTTTCCAAGAGCAGGAATGTGTTTAACAAAGGGGAAAGGCAAAGATGATTAGTCTGCAGGCAGCTGAGCTCTTTGGCTCCTGGAGGGCTTCCTGGAAGTTCCTGGCTTGCCTGTTTGTTCAAGTAGGAATAAAAAAGCTCAGCTACAGCCTGACTTGAAACACAACTAATTATGTCAAGCCCATTAATTATGGCATGGCCACTGCCATTGAGAAGATGGATGGAGCAGGGCTGGGTGGAGAGGCATTTGTCACACCTCTGGCATTGCTCTCAGCCACCAAAAGGCAGGGAGGGGCAGGGGAGGTGTGAGGAGCAATTTGTTTGCTGCAAGAGCGGCCAGGGATTGGCACAGGCTGCCCAGGGGGGGTGGTGGAGTCCCCAGCCCTTGGAGGTGTGCAAGAAATGTGTGGCCATGGCCCCTGGGGACAGGGTTTGGTGGCCCCAGTGGTGCTGGGTTGCTGGCTGGACTGGAGGATCTCTGAGGGCTTTGGGTTGTGGTTGGACTCAAACAATCCCAAGTCTCCAGCTCTAGAAGGATGTTTCAGCTGGCTTGGAAAGAAGTGAGCTCTGAGTGGGGGTCAGCAAACTTCTGCTGCTGTAACTCTGCTGAGAGGCTTTCATTTCCTCCCCACCCCTGAGTGGGGTCCCTGAAAGGCAGAAGCTCAGCTTTGCTTTCCTTAAGGAATTGATTTCTTGCCCTTGGAGCTGTAGAGAACGTTTGGAGTAAGCAGCAGGGAGGCAGTGGAAGCTGAAAGGTCTCATCTCTTACCTTGAGCTTGGAGGTTGTGCAAGCAGCCTCTCTCCTGCAGGCTGTGGGGGCTCAGCGGAGGCAGCCAGGAGCTGTGCACATGGTGAAAAGCAGGTTTGTGGTGGATGTCCTTAGCTGCACCAAGAGAAACTGCAAGCAGGTGCAGCCAAAGAGGACTCCAGGACTCTGAGGTGGAATTGTGCTGCTTTGGTTGCCCCCAGGCTGGACCTAGATGGTTGTTGTGGGATCCCTCCAAGAGAAATATTCTGCCCCATTGCACTCTAAGTGTTGGGTTAGGTGTGAGAGGGAGGTCAGGCATGCCCAGAGGACTCTTCTTCTGCAAGGAGGCACATTTGGGGCACCTCTGCTTAAAAAGGATGAGGAAGAGCCTGGTCAGACTCTAGCAGCTCTGTCACAAGGGAGAGCTTCTGTGGTGTGAGGCTGCTGGAGCCCTGCAGCAGGCTGCCCAGAGAGGCTGGGGAGTCTCTTTCTCTGCAGAGCTTCCAACCCCACCTGGATGTGTTCCTGGGCAAGCTGCTGTGGGTGCCCTGCTGGAGCAGAGGGGTTGGACTGGATGAGCTCCAGAGGTCCCTTCCAGCCCTCACCATGCTGGGATTCTGGGATCTTTCCTGCCTTCCCACACCACATTCCTGCCCTGGGCAGGACGTGGGGCTCTGTGCTCCCAGACTTGGGCTTAGTGTGAGCAAACCTCACTTGAGTAATCCTGCAGCTGGAGCTTCTCTCACTCTCATCCAGTTGCTCCTTGAGCACATTTCAGCTGCTTCCAGCTCCATGTCCTCCACAGGTGTGGACCTTGGGGTTTCTCCACTGAGCCAGAAGTGGAACACTACAAAGCAAGGAGGAGCAAAATGAAGGCAGCAGCTGGAAACTTCTGACTTAAGCCTCCTTTGCTGCTCTAATTTCAACCCCTTACCCATGAACCCAGCACTGTCACCTTAGCACCAAACCATGGGCCCTCAGCACCACATCTCCATAGCTGTGAAATCCTTCCAGGGCTGGGGACTCCACCACTTCTCTTGGGCCACTTCAAATAGAGTCACAGAATGCATCAGGTGGGAAGGGACCCTCAAAGGTCCAAATCCTCCTGCAGTGAGCAGGACATCTCCAGCTAGGTTGCTCAGGGCCCCATCAAGCCTGACCTTGCATGAATGAACAATGGAATTGTTGAGATAAGGAGGGGCCAGGGCTGAGTTTCCATGGGTGGCACCAAAGGCTGCATCTGAGAACTGGGAGATGCCAAGAGACAAAATCCCCACCAAGAGCAGAGCTGTGGCCATGTGCTGTGGCAACTCAGGGAGCTGGCAAGAGAAGCCTCCCCCCCAAGTCCCCAGGGGAGCTGGAGGCATGGGAAGGGACTGGGAGACAGCCCAGCCCACAAGGCTGCCCGAGGTGCCAGCCTGCCCGTGGGGACACCACAGGAGTGGCATCTGGCTGGTGCTGCAGCAGCCTGTTTCTGTTAGCAGCTTGGGAAACACAGCCCAGGGCAGGGAGCTGCTGCCTGCTGGCTGAGCAAGCGGCTGGGAAGGACTCAGGGCTGCCAGGGATTGTCAGATGCCTCGAGTGACCCCAGCAGGGTTGTCCTCGGTGCTGAAGGTAGGAGAGGGCAGGCAGCACAGCCTGGGGGGTCCAGGCTGAGGGCACTTTGGAGGCTCAGAAGGTATCCAACAGCAAAGTCAGGTCATCCTGAGCATCCTGCTGCCCCCCAGCTGTGTCCTCAGTGCATGAAGGTCTTCATCCACTCCTGCAGCCATGGGAAAAAGAACCCCCAGCTGGGAATGGACACTCCAGACTTGGAGTGGTGTGGGCTGCAGAAAAGGAGGCTCAGGGGAAGGGTCTGGAGAGCAGGGCTGGGGAGGAGCAGCTGAGGGAGCTGGGGGTGTTCAGGATGGAGAAGAGGAGGCTGAGAGGAGACCTCATTGCTCTCTGCAGCTCCCTGAGAGGAGGCTGCAGCCAGGTGGGGTTGGTCTCACCTCCCAGGTATCAGGTGAGAGGAAATGGCCTGAAATTGTGCCAGGGGAGGGTCAGGTTGGACATGAGGAACAAAGAGTGCTCAGGGATTGGCACAGGCTGCCCAGGGAGGTGGTGGAGTCCCAGCCCTGGAGGTGTTCAAGGAACCTGTGCCCATGGCAGCTGGGGCCATGGTTTGGTGGCCAGGGTGGGGTTGGGCTGCTGGTTGCAGTCCACCCCAGAGGTCCTTCCCAGCTGACCCAAACCTTTGCTTCTGTTGTGGGCAAGCTCCCTGCAGTTCAGTGCTTTTTTCCTCTCACCTTGGCTTTCCCAATCTCAGCTCTTCAACCACAAGCCCTGGCTGCAGGGGGCTGTTTGCCAGTGAGGTGCCTTTGCTCCCCACCTTCCCCCTGATGAGAACAAGGACTTTCCAGCTTGTATTTCCCAAGCCTCAGAGAGCTGCTATTAATTTTCCAAAGCAATTTTGTCACAGCTTTGCTGAAGAGGTTATTTTTCCTTCCCCCCCCCACCCCCCACCCCCTTCTCCTCCCTGAGTTATTGCTTTGGAATCCAATTTCATTCTCCCTCTAGGTCATTTCTGTGACACCATTAATTCCAAGCCATTCAAAATGGGTTCTCCCCATGGTTTGGTTTGAAACTCTGCTAATTCTTAGCATATGCTCAGCAAAGTTTGGGCTGGGAGGAACAATTGGGGACCCTGAGTAAGTACCAGGGTGTCCAGGACCTCTCCCAAGGTCCCTGTGAACAGCTTGATGAGGTCCTTGGCTGATTGTCCTGGAGGAGGAGGTGGTGCTTGCCACCATGGTTAAAGATACCTCCTTCATTATCAGCTTCATTCAGCTGCCATTTGCTTCCCTCTTGGTTTATGGAGCATCCCTGGAGGAGCCCTGGGGCTGTTGAGCCTGGAGAAGTGCAGCCCCAGAGGGGATCTGAGCCATGCTCAGCAGGAGCTAGTGGGTGGGGGGCAAGAGGATGGAGCCAGACTTTTTTTGGTTGGAAAAGACCTTTAAGCTCACCCAGTCCAACTCTAACTCTGCCAAGGCTGGGGCTGAGCCATGGCCCTCAGCACCACTGCTCTGGGGCTCTGAAACCCTTCCAGGGATGGGGATTCAGCCACCCCCCTGGGCAGCCTGGGTCAGGCTTTGAGAACCCTTCCAGTGAAGAAATTTCTTCTTGTGCCCAACCTGAACCTCCCCTGGGGCACCTTGAGGCCATTTCTTCTTGTCCTGTCCCTTGTCCCTTGGGAGGAGAGCCCAACCCCACCTGGCTCCAACCTCCTTTTAGGTTGGGCTTGATCTTAAGTTCTCTTCCAGCCAAACCCTGCTCTGGGCAGCATCCCTCAGTGCCCAGAGCCATCCAGCACAGCCTGTCCTGTTCAAGGACCTTCTAGCCACCACGAAGAGCAGAAGCTGAGCTTGCACTGCCCAAACCCCAGGCCAGATGTTGCTTTTCCTTTGCAGCCCCAACGTCTGTGGCTCCAGGTTCCACTCCTACTGCTGCCCCGGCTGGAAGACGCTGCCCGGAGGGAACCAATGCATCGTCCGTGAGTAGCCAGCCCCGTGCAGGCCACCCAGCAGCACAAACCACAGCTGTGGGCAAGCTCCCAGGGTGCTAACTGTGCTGTGTCCTCCTCCTCTTGCAGCAATCTGCAGGAACTCCTGTGGGGATGGCTTTTGTTCACGGCCAAACATGTGCACATGCTCCAACGGACAGCTCTCACCCAACTGCGGCTCGGCTGGAGGTAAGAGGACTTCAGCTGCTGGCTCTGCTCAGCCCAGAGCAGCTCTGGGGCATTTGGTGCTGCTGGTTGTGCTCAGCTCTGGGGCTTCTGGAGCTGCTGGCTCTGCTCAGCCCTGGGGCATTTGGTGCTGCTGGTTGTGCTCAGCTCTGGGGCTTCTGGAGCTGCTGGTTGTGCTCAGCCCTGGGGCATTTGGTGCTGCTGGTTGTGCTCAGCCCTGGGGCATTTGGTGCTGCTGGTTGTGCTCAGCCCTGGGGCATTTGGTGCTGCTGGTTGTGCTCAGCTCTGGGGCTTCTGGTGCTGCTGGTTGTGCTCAGCTCTGGGGCTTCTGGAGCTGCTGGTTGTGCTCAGCCCTGGGGCATTTGGTGCTGCTGGTTGTGCTCAGCCCTGGGGCATTTGGTGCTGCTGGTTGTGCTCAGCTCTGGGGCATTTGGTGCTGCTGGTTCTGCTCAGCCCAGAGCAGCTCTGGGGCATTTGGTGCTGCTGGTTGTGCTCAGCCCTGGGGCATTTGGTGCTGCTGGTTGTGCTCAGCCCTGGGGCATTTGGTGCTGCTGGTTGTGCTCAGCCCTGGGGCATTTGGTGCTGCTGGTTGTGCTCAGCTCTGGGGCATTTGGTGCTGCTGGTTCTGCTCAGCCCAGAGCAGCTTTGGGGCATTTGGTGGTGCTGGTTGTGCTCAGCTCTGGGGCATTTGGTGGTGCTGGTTGTGCTCAGCCCTGGGGCATTTGGTGGTGCTGGTTGTGCTCAGCCCAGAGCAGCTTTGGGGCTTCTGGAGCTGCTGGTTGTGCTCAGCCCTGGGGCATTTGGAGCTGCTGGTTGTGCTCAGCCCAGAGCAGCTTTGGGGCATTTGGTGGTGCTGGTTGTGCTCAGCCCAGAGCAGCTCTGGGCTCAGTCTCTCCCAGTCACAAGGAAAGGAAGTTGCCCTCTGTGCATCAGTGATGTGTTCTGGGTTTGGCAGCCAGGTTCTGATGGGACCTGGGCAGCAGGCATGGAGGCTTTCATTGCTGGTGATGCTTTCACTGGAGGTCCTCTCCCTGCCCTTGGTTCCCAGAGATTTGCCACCTGCTTGCAACTTCTGCTCCTTTGGTGGGAGAAATCCTGTGGGATGCAGAGAAGGGCAATGAAGCTGGGGAGGGGTCTGGAGAACAGAGCTGGGGAGGGGCAGCTGAGGGAGCTGGGGATGTTCAGTCTGGAGGAGGCTGAGGAGAGACCTCATTGCTCTCTACAGCTGCCTGAAAGGAGGTTGGACCCAGATGAGAGTTGTCCTCTGCTCCCAAGGAACAAGTGATGGGGTGAGAAGCCTCGAGTTGCCCCAGGGGAGCTTTACATTGGATAGGAAGAACAATTTCATCCACAAAAGGGTTGCCAAACCCAGGCCCAGGCTGCCCAGGGCAGTGGTGGAGTCTCCATCCCTGTGGAGATGTGGTGCTGAGGGCCAGGGGCTGGTGGTGCCCTGGCAGTGCTGGGCTCAGGGTTGAGCCTGATGGTCTGCAAGGTCTCTTCCAACCCCTTCTGTCATTCCCCCACCCCAGTGCTCAGCACCAGGGCTGTGTGAGCTCTGCTCCAGAGCCCTTTCCCAGCCCTGCAGGGAGGAAGGTGCTGGAAGCACAAAGGTTTCTGGAGCAGGCTGCATATGGAAGCAATCAGGGAGGAATGTCAGGAATGCTGTAAGCTCTCTATACATTTGGGCACAGCCCTGGCATTCCCCCGAGCCTGGGGTGGATTTCAGGCTGTGTTGGAAGGGGGTGGGGGCTGGGGGGTGGGGGTGGGTTCCTCTGCAGGGGCTTCATCAAATCTGGCATTCATTGAGGGGATGTTTGGATCTGCCTTTATCATGAATGCTTCAGGGAGGTAAAGCAGACAGCCTGTGCATTCCAGAGGCAATCAAAGCCCTCTGCCTCTGCCTGTCATAACACAAAGAGCACAGAAAAAACCTCTTGGTTTCCTACTTTGGGGAGAAGAGAGGTTTTGGGAGTCCTTTGCAAGGGACTGTTTGGATAGGAGAAGTGAGGGGGCAGGCAGAGAAGCTGCCTGCAGCCTGCACTGCTGAGGGCTCTGGGGAGCAGCTGCAGCCATCTGTGGAACCATAGAATGGTCTTGGTTGGAAGGGACCTCCAAAGGTCACCTGGTCCCCCCCTTCCCTTCAGCTCTGCTGTAGAGCAAAGCCAATCCCATCCCAGCCTGGGAAGGTTAACCAGGGTGAGCTCAGCCACAGAACCAGGGAATGAGGGAACTGGGGAGGTTGGGAGAGACCTCTGAGACCATCCAGGCCAACCCCTCACCCAGAGCTCCCAATGCCACCACTGCACCACCTCCCTCAGCACCACACCGAGGTGGCTTTCAGATGGGGACTCCACCACCTCCCTGGGCAGCCTGGGCCAGTGCCTGAGAGCCCTTCCTGGGAAGAAATTGTTGCTCATCTCCAGCCTGAACCTCCCCTGGCACAACCTGAGGCTGTTTCCTCTTGCCCTGGCACTTGCTGCTGGCTCTGGGCAGCCTCCCAGTTTGGCCCTGGTGGCTTTCCCAGGGCTGGGGGGCTGCAGGGTGGGCACCTGCTGGGCACAGGGCCTTTGCCCAGGCAGCTCTCGTGGCTGACAGCCTGGGCAGTGCTTTGGAGCCCCAAGCCTGGCTTCAGGGCTGGTGGAGCCTTCATCTGAATTCAGCCTGCCCCCTGGCCATGGAGCAGAGGAAGAAGAGGAGACATCATGACTAATTCAAACCACACCAGCAGTGCTTGGAGTAAATGTGGAGCACATGTGCTGAGCATTCCAAAAGCAAAGCCCTGAGACCTCCCTTCCCACTCCTCCTTCCTCCCAAGCTCCCTAGGAGCGAGGTGGCAGCCTTGGGACGGTGCTGCCAAGCTGGGAGCAGTGGTGGAGACCCCAGCAGGCTGTGCAGTGGGAGCTGGCCAGGCTGGGGAGCTGGGTGGGGAGGAACCTCATGGAATTCCAACAGGGCAGCCTGCTCCAGTGTCTCACAGCTCTCATGGTGCAGAACTCCCTCCTGCTGTCCAACCTAACCCTGCCCTGCTCCAGTTCCAAACCCCTGCTCCTTGTCCTATCCCCACAGCCCCTCCTGAGCAGTCCCTCCCCAGCCTGCCTGCAGATACTGAAATGCAGCTCTAAGGTCTCCCTGGAGCCTCCTCCACGCTGAGCAGCCCCAACTCTCTCAGCCTGTCCCCATAGCAGAGGTTCTCCAGCCCCCTCAGCATCTTTGTGATCCTCTCTGGCCCCTCTCCATCAGCTTCCTGTGCTGGGTGCCCCACAGCTGGCCCCAGCCCTGCAGGTGAGGTCTCCCCACAGCAGAGCACAGCAGAGCAGAGCAGAGGGGCAGGATCCTCTCTCCAGCTCTGGCCACACTGCTGTGGCTGCAGCCCAGGCTGCCCTTGGCCTTCCAGTGCCCATTGCTGGCTCCTGTCCAGCTTCTCCCCCAGCAGCACCCCCAAGTCCCTTAAACCTCCTCTTTGGGTTCTCCTTCAACTCTGGAGTGCTGAAACAGTTAAAGGCCACTCTGGGTTGGTGTCTACATGGGGCTGAAAGCTCCTGGCTCTCCTTCCTTGCTATTGTTTTCCTCCAGTGCATTTGTCACATCCAGGGTGTCATCATCTGGTGGGAATGCTGCCCTCTGAACCCAGAAAGAATAGAGGAGCTGTGCTTCCCTGCTCAGAGTCCTCCCAAAGCCCTCTTGGGTGAAATGAGTTTCACCAGCAGGCCACAGGGGGATTGTGAGGAGAAAAAGAGGAGAAATGTCTGACAAGATGATGGCTTTGGGCTTCTTTGGTTTGCTTTGGCTTTCCCTCCACCAAAGAAGTTCTCCTGAAGCATCTCCCAAGGCTTGAAGCTGAAGGCTTTGAGCTGAGCAGCTCAGGATGGAGAGGGGCTTGGTGCAGAGGTCATGGAGTGTGGCAGGGTGAGAGGTGATGGCTCCAGAAGGGTCCAGAAGTTGGACTGAGATGAGACATGGGGAAGAAATTCTTCCCCAGGAGGGTGGTGAGGCCCTGGGACAGGTGGCTCAGAGAAGCTGTGGAGGTTCCAAGCCTGGAAGTGTTCCAGGCCAGGCTGGATGGGACCCTGAGCTGCCTGGGCTGGTGGGAGGTGTCCCTGCCCATGGCAGGGGGTTGGGACTGGATGAGCTTGAAGGTCCCTTCCAGCCCAACCCAGGCTGTGAATCTGAGACAGGTTTTGGACTCTCACTGCACCTGAGGTGCTCACCTCCCACCTCCAGCAGCCCTTTCCTTGCCAGCTGACATTTCCCTGCTCTTCTCCACAGTCCAGACCTGCAATGTGAGATGCATGAACGGTGGCAGCTGCAGCGAGGAGTCCTGCCTCTGCCAGAAGGGCTACACCGGCACCTACTGCGGACAGCGTAAGTGCCTGCAGCCCCCTGCAGCCCCCCCTCCCCTGCAGCCCCCCCTCCCCTGCAGCCCCCTGCTCCCTGCAGCCCCCCCTGCTCCCTGCAGCCCCCCCTGCCCCCTGCCGCCCCCCTGCCCCCTGCCGCCCCCCTGCCCCCTGCAGCCCCCCTGCCCCCTGCAGCCCCCCCTGCTCCCTGCAGCCCCCCTGCTCCCTGCAGCCCCCCTGCCCCCTGCAGCCCCCCCTGCTCCCTGCAGCCCCCCCTGCTCCCTGCAGCCCCCCTCCCCTGCAGCCCCCCTCCCCTGCAACCCCCCTGCTCCCTGCAGCCCCCCCTGCTCCCTGCAGCCCCCCTGCTCCCTGCAGCCCCCCCCTGCTCCCTGCAGCCCCCCCTGCTCCCTGCAGCTCCCCTGCTCCCTGCAGCCCCCCCCCCCTGCAGCCCCCCCCCCCCCCCGCAGCTCCCCTCCCCTGCAGCCCCCCCTGCTCTCTGCAGCCCCCTGCAGCCCCCCTGCCCCTGCAGCCCCCCTCCCCTGCAGCCCCCTTGCCCACAGCCTCATGCAGCCTGCTGTGGGTGCCCTGCTTTAGCAGGGCCTTTGGGCTGGATGATCTCCAGAGGTCCCTTCCAGCCCCCACTGTGTGAGGTTCCCACTGGGAGAGGCTGCCCAGGGAGGTGGTGGAGTCCCCAGCCCTGGAGGAGCCCAAAAGCCACCTTGGTGTGGTGCTGAGGGGTGTGGGCTAGTGGCAGTGGTGGGACTGGGAGCTCTGGGTGAGTGGCTGGACTTGGTGATCTCCAAGGTCTCCCCCAGCCTCACCAGTTCCAAGGTTCTAAGCCTGTGAGAGTTTACTTTCAGAGGTCACAGAATGGTTGGGGGTGAAAGAGACCTCTGGAGACTGAGTCCAACCCCCCTGCCAGAGCAGCATCACCCAGGGCAGGTCACACAGGAGCACATCCAGGGGGGGTTGGAAGCTCTGCACACAAGGAGGCTCCACAGCCTCTCTGGGCAGCCTGCTGCAGGCCTCCAGCAGCCTCACACCAAAGAAGTTTCTCCTCCTGCTCAGATGGAACCTCCTGGCTTGCAGTTTGCCCCTGTTGGCCCTAGAGTTGGGCTGTGTTCCCCTCAACTGCTCCTCAGCCCCCACTGATTCATCTCTGCTGAGCTTTCCAGAGGGCTGGAGCAGAGGCAGGCTCAGCAGATGGAACATCTCACCCTGAGCAGCTCCAGCTTGGGCAGACCATCAAATAACAGCAGCCCAGGGCTTAGAGTGGAACGTGAGAGGTGACCTTAACGATGTGCTGCCACCAGCTCCACCTAGAATGTCCTCAGAAGAGTTTTCATCATGGCTCAGATATTGGCAAGACATCACTGACAGGGTGGGGAGCAAGGGAGAGTGCCACTGGCAGGGGCCCAGCCCAGCAGAGCTCAGCTTCCCTGGCTCTAGGATGGGTGCAAGGCTCTGCAGTGCAGCAGCACCTGGCCTCTTGCAGCTCAGAGCTTGCCACCAGACCACTGAAGGCCACCCTGAGGGCTTGCAGATGATTCATGGATTGATAGAATGGGGGTTGGCTTGGAAGGGACCTTCAGGCTCACCCAGCTCCAACCCCCTGCCATGGGCAGGGACCCCTCCCAGCAGCCCAGGATGCTCAGGGTGCTGTGCACCTCTCATCAGGTTCTATCCTTCTCATCTCCAGTGCATGCTGGTGCTGGGCAGCTGTGCAGTTCTGTGGAGGAGCTCTGGGAGGTGTCCCAGCAGGCAGAGCAGTCTGCTGGCATCCCAGTGGGGTGGTGGCATCCGTCAGGACCTGCAGGTGCTGATGTCCTGTGGAGAAGTGGTGCTGCCCCTGCAGCCCTTCAGCATTCAAAGGGAAGGATGGAGAGAGACTTTCTGCCGGGGTCTGCTGGGCCAGGATGAGAGGAGGTGGTTTGAAACTGCAGCAGGGGAGATCTAGCCTGGAGATTAGGGAGAAAATCATCAGGGTGAGGGTGGGGAGGCACTGGAGCAGGCTGCCCAGGGAGGCTGTGGCTGCCTCCTCCCTGGAGGTGCTCAAGGCCAGGCTGGGTGAGACCTTGAGCAGCCTGGGCTGGTGGGAGCTGTCCCTGCCCATGGCTGGGGGTTGGAACTGGCTGATCTTGAAGGTCTCTTCCAACCCAACCCATTCCCTGAAGCTGTGAGCAGCCTGGATCTTGGCTCTGGGCAGCTGGCAGTGAGCAGCCAGCAGCCCTCTCCTCTCTTGCTCTTTTCACACGTTAAACATTTGCCTCTGTGCAGCTTCCCCCCCCCCCCCAATTCTATCAGTTCCCCTTGACATTTAAATCCCAGTGCTGACCTGAAGGAGCCCAGATTCCAGAGCTCAGGAAATCCTCTCAAGTGAAACAAGAGTTGATGGTCTGTTCTAAAAGGCTTCATTCATAAACAGGAAGCAATTCTCCAGGGGGCAAAAAAGACTAAAAAACCCTCCCCAGCTTTGTCTCTGTATGGTCACTGCATGCAGGAGACTCCTGGTGGGTGGAGGGGATGTCCCAAGCCAAGAGGAGACCTCCCTGTGGCCTTCCAGGATCTGCAGGGGGCTGCAAGAAAGCTGGGGAGGGACTTGTGAGGGTGTCAGGGAGGGATAGGACTGGGGGGGATGGAGCAAGACTAGAAGTGGGGAGATTGAGATTGGATGTGAGGAAGAAGTTGTTGCCCAGGAGGGTGGTGAGAGCCTGGCACAGGCTGCCCAGGGAGGTGGTGGAAGCCTCCTGCCTGGAGGTGTTTGCAGCCAGGCTGGAGGTGGCTGTGAGCAACCTGCTGTGGTGTGAGGTGTCCCTGCCCATGGCAGGGGGCTGGGGCTGGCTGAGCCCTGAGGTCCCTGACAAATCCATGATTCCAAGCCCCACCAGCCCCAGCTGGGGTCCTGCAGGAGCTGTGAGTGAGGTGTCTGAGCTCTGTCTCTCTCTGTGCCAACAGCTGTGTGTGAGAATGGCTGCCAGAACGGGGGGCGCTGCATCGGCCCCAACCGCTGCGCCTGCGTCTACGGCTTCACCGGCCCCCAGTGCGAGCGAGGTAAGCCCCAGGGCCCCAGCGCAGCCCCCTGCTGCCCCCCAGCGCAGCCCCCTGCTGCCCCCCAGCGCAGCCCCCAGCACAGCCCCCAGCGCAGCCCCCTGCTGCCCCCCAGCGCAGCCCCCTGCTGCCCCCCAGCACAGCCCCCTGCTGCCCCCCAGCGCAGCTCCCTGCTGCCCCCCAGCGCAGCCCCCTGCTGCCCCCCAGCCTTCCCCAGGCTTTGGCTGGGGGGTGCCTCGGGCAGAGCCTGCAGGTGAATGATCTGCAGGAAGGGATGGGTGCAGCCTCGGGCGGTTTGCAGAGGGCTCTCTTAGAGCTCTCTGTCTCTGCAGGGGGACCTGGCCAGGCTGCATCAATGGCATGGGGCTCAACAAGGTCAAGAGCTGGGTCCTGCCCTCGGGTCACAACGGCCCCAGGAAGGCTCCAGGCTTGGGGCAATGGAAGAGGCTCTAGGCTTGGGGCAATGGAATAAGCCCCAGGCGTTGGCCAGTGTGTGCCCAGGTGGCCAAGAAGGCCACCAGCATCCTGGCTTGGGTTGGGAACAGCGTGGCCAGCAGGAGCAGGGGAGTGGTTGTCCTCCTGTGCTGGGCAGTGGGGAGGCCACAGCTGGAATTCTGGGTTCAGCAGGTGGAGCTGGGCCCACACACAGCTGGCAGTGTAAGGACTTGGCCAGCTGAGGCAGGAGCTCCATGGGCTGGGGGCTGGGGGCGAGTGTTCTGCTCCCCACTTCTGCAGCCCCCTGCTCCTTTTGCCCAGCTGCAACCCAACTCAAACCTCCATTTCTGGCCTGGGTTGGAGCTGTGCTGTGTGCTGGAGGAGGCATTTGGGGGGAAGGAGGTCAGCTCCATGTTACCATTACAAAACAAATCATAGTCATAGAATGGGTTGGGTTGGAAAGGACCTCCAGAGGTCACCCAGCCCACCCCCCCTGCACTCAGCAGGGACATCCTCAGAGCCCTGTTGAGCCTCACCTTGAACATCTCCAGGGATGGGACCCCAACCACCTCCCTGGGCAACCTGTCCCAGTGTTCCACCCCCCTCATGGGGCAGAACTTGTTCCTGAATTACAACTCCTGATGTCATCAGTGCCCAGGGCTCAGAATCCCCCAGTGAGCATGGACCTGGAACTCCCAGAGGTCGAGGTCCCAACCTTTGCAAGCTGCTTTGCTGGGTTAGTTCCTAGGCTCACTTGGGGGAAAAGCCTGGAACCTGCTGACCAGAACTTAAGGTTTTCCATGAATTAAAAACCCAACCAGCCCAACCCAAACCTCTTACTGTGGCAAAAGCATTTGGAAGGGAAGCACGAAGCCAGCTCTGGTTTATTGTCAGCCTCAGGCTGTTCCATGCCAGCTGCCCAGCCAGGGCCAACCAAAATTGCTGCAGGAAGAGCCACAGTGAGAAGAGGACTCTCAGTGCCATGTGGCTTTGCTGTCCCCCAGCCAGGCAGCCTGGGCTGAGGGACCAGGGTGGGTTTCCAGCTGGGCACTGTGGGCAAGGCTGAGGCTCTGGCTGGGCTGTGAGGCTCTGGCTGGGCTGTGAGGCTCTGGCTGGGCTGTGAGGCTCTGGCTGGGCTGTGAGGCTCTGGCTGGCCTCTGTGGCTTCTCCCTTTGCTGCTGGCTGAAGTGGACACCACACCACACTGATAGGATTGTTGGCACAGGGAGGGGGGTGGTTGGGGGGTGGGGGGCAGAGGGGCAGGGAGCAGAAATGAAACTGAAACACGAAGCCAGTGTGTAAAACTCCCAGGACTGAGATCAAAGCACCCTGGAACTTTTCTGCTTTCCTGGCTTCTCCTCCCCCCCCCCTTCCCCCCCTCCCCACGTTTGGGCTGATTCTGTTCAGCTCCAATGTCCCAAACTTGGCCTGCTCTTGCCTCCTCATGTTGTTTTTTCCATGTTGGGGGATTCTTGGCACCATGATTTAGAGGGTGAGATAGGAATAACAGTTGGTTTCCGGTAGCCCAGGATCAGTCAGCGCTGCTTGAGCAGCGGCCAGGCAGAACCTGACAGGCTTGTGCAATGTTCCCTGGGCTGCAGGAGGTTTCTGCTGAGCCTCACGCTTGCAGGTGCCCTGTAAAAGGCCTCTGCTGTGGCTGGAGCCTCACATTTATTGGATGCAGGGAAGGGAGAGGTCTTTCAAAGCCTCCAGCAGACCTTTATTGAAGGAACTCTGCCTTGCTCCCAGCTCCTCCTCCTCCGTCTCCTCCTGCAGACCTCTTGAGCACTGCAGTTGGATGCTCTCAAAGCCCTCTCCCTGCCTTTGGCCAGCACACACACACAGAGGTCTTATGAGGTGCAGCTGAGGGAGCTGGGGGTGTTCAGCCTGGAGAAAAGGAGGCTGAGGGGAGACCTCATTGCTCTCTGCAGCTGCCTGAAAGGAGGCTGGAGCCCGGTGGAGGTTGGTTCCCCTTAGTGACAAGAGATAACACAAGAGCAAACAGCCTTGGGTTGTCAGGGGAGGTTGAGGTTGGACATTAGAAGAAACTTCTTCACTGGAAGGGTTCTCAAAGCCTGGCCCTGGCTGCCCAGGGGGGTGGCTGAATCCCCATCCCTGGAGGGGTTTCAAAGGGGCAGAGCTGTGGTGCTGAGGGCCATGGTTCAGCCCCAGCCTTGGCAGTTAGAGACTGGTTGGAGTGGATGAGCTGAAAGCTCTTCTCCAAGCACAATGATCCTGTGATTGGCTCTGCTTTAGTGCTGGGAAGGTGTGCTGGACCCCCTGGCAGGGTGTGAGGACAAGAGCCTTTAGAGCCTTTCTCTTTTGAAGGCTCTACCTTGCAAGATTCCTTCCCCTAAACCCTTGAACTGCATCTGGAGAGCTGCTCACTCTCCCTCGTGTTCCTTTGGGTCGCTCCTAGCTGCCAAGGGTCTGAAGTGTTGAGGTTTGGGAACCCATATGGACAGTTGGCTGTGTGTGGAACACAAAGTAAATAATAACTAACTAACTAACTAACTGAAAAGGAGCTGGACATTTCTTAAAGAGACTTCTGGACCCAGCAATGCCAGGAGTGAGAGCTCCGGAGTGTGCTGGGCCCTGCGTGCCTGGAGAGGCCGGGGAAGGAAGGAAGGAAGGGGTCTGAGCAGGGGCAAGCTTTGGAGACATCTTGTAATGTATAAAATTCTTTAAATAAAGAGAGCATTTTTACAAAGCCTTCAGAGATTTGGGTTAGGCCAGACTTGTACTCAGAGACAAAACAAGCTCTCCAGCTGTGTACACACAGCGCTGGGCTGCCAAGACAAACAGCGAGCCTGCGCTGCCAGGCGATGGGAGAACTGACACGGCTCAGGGAGGCTCCTGGCTGGACAGGCTCTGGGTCTGCAGCCAGGTGAGGTGGTGCTGAGTGACCCAGCAGCAGTAGTCAGGCTGACAGCAAAGAACTTAACCCTTCCAAGGAGAAAATGAAGCCCTGCTCCGTCTCTGGGCTTGGTGAGGTGAAGTCCCTGAGCGGAGACTTGGCCGCTGTGGGGTTTGTGTTTGGTTTCTCCACTTGGGGCTGTGGTGGTTGAGGTCTTTGCAAGGGTCCTTGGGGCTCTCCCAAGTGAAACCAGGCTCAAGGAGCAGCTTGGAAGCACCAGGGAGCATCCCCAGCTCTCAGTTTAATCTCTGAAGGAAGGTTAATTCCAAGCAGAGCCTGGACTCGATGGGCTTAAGGAGCTTTTCCAACCTGAAACGCTCAGGCTGTGTGTAGGGAAGGACAGGTCTCAGCCCAGGGCTCCCTGATGGAGCTGGGAACGTGGCTGAGTGTGCTGGAAACCCCTTGGATTCCTGCCTGCATCTCTGTGGCATCTCAGTGCCATTCACTGTCTGGTGAGACTTCACTCACCTCTCTCCTTCCCACACAGGCTGATGTTCCTCATCGACCACTAGAACTGTTGAGGCTGGAAGAGACCTTTGAGTCCCCCTGCTCCCCTAGAGCTCCCAACCCATTCCACAGCCACTCAGATCTGTGCTGAGGAGCTGGGATTCTCCAGGGGGGGAAAAAAAGAGCTCAATTCTGGTTGTTCTCAGTGCTCAGAGAGCTGATCCTTCCCCCTTCTGAGGTCTCCTTTTCCCTTTCCCCCTTCTGAGGTCTCCTTTTCCCTTTCCCCCCTCTGAGGTCTCCTTTTCCCTTTCATCCCCTTGAGGTCACCTTCCTGGCAGGGCTTTGGGGGTGCCAATTATAAGCTGGCCCAAGCAGTGCCCATCTGTGGTGCTGCCATCCACCCCCCCAGCTCTGCCTCCAGCTTCCTCCAGGGCTTTCCATTTGACTTTCTTTTTTGCCTCAAACGAGAGAGAGAGAGAGAGAGAGAGAGAGAGAATTTATCTTTCTTTTTCCCCCCTTCCCCTCCCCTTTTAAACTCCAATCAACCAAACTCCTGAGAGCCAAGCAACAGCTTCTGCTGCCCTGGGCTCCATGAGCTGCACTGCTCTGGGGCTCCAGTGAGAGGCTGCTTTGTGATGGAAGCCTCCTAACCACCTTCACACCTCATTCAGGAAATTCTCCACTCCAGAGGTAAATACCTTAATCGCTGGGTACTCAGAGAACCTCAGCATCATTTCCTCTCCCTCCTTGACATCTCCATCCCCGAAGTTCTGAGGGGCTGACCCCAGGCAGCCATGTGGTAACATGACCTCACAATTACATCAGTGTGGGAGGAAAAAAGCTGCAGCACAGGAAAAGTGAATCTGTGGGGAGCAGGGAGGCCAACTTGGGCTTCTCTCTTTTTAAGAGTTACAGGAAAAATGAAACAGTTTTGATGTCAGGGCTCAGCTCCTGCAAGTAGGAAAAAATGTGCTGGAGAAAGTGGCAGCCTTTGACTCAGGTGGAGGTGTGGAAGCTCCTCCTGGTTTCCAAGGGTGAGGTTTACCTTGGGGTTATTTTTTCCATCCCCAGTGCTGGAGCCTTCCCTGTGGGTGCCAGCTGCTGCCTTCCATGAGGGAAAGTCTGCCTTGAGGGTGGGAAAATAAGATCTGGAGAGTAGCACTTTCCATGGAGACTGTGGTGCCCAGGTTTGGGGCACTGCAGGAGGTCCTTGCTAGGTCTTCATGTCCTCTTCTTCAGCTCTTCAGTACCAGGGTGGTGAGAGTCTGGCACAGGCTGCCCAGGGAGGCTGTGGCTGCCTCCTCTCTGGGGGTGTTCAAGGCCAGGCTGGATGAGGCCTTGGGCTCTGAGCTGAGTCTAGTTGAGAGCTGTCCCTGCCCATGGCAAGGGGTTGAAGGAGATGAGCTCTGAGCTCCCTTCCAACCTGAGCCTTTCCAGGACTCTACAGCAGCTCTTTCTCATCCCCAGCCTGCTCAAGAAGCCTGGAACCTCTCCAGGGAGTTGGATTTATTCAGGTTAATTTATTCTCTCAGTCCCCAGCCTTTCAGAACCTCTCCAGATGCCTGGAGCATCTGAGTCTAGCTGGGAGGTGTCCCTGCCTCCCAATAACATCATCATCAGTAGGATTCCCTCTCAGCCTTGTCCCCTCCAGACCAAGCAGCCTCAGGGCTCTCAGCCTTGTCCCCTCCAGACCAAGCAGCCTCAGGGCTCTCAGCCTTGTCCCCTCCAGACCAAGCAGCCTCAGGGCTCTCAGCCTTGTCCCCTCCAGACCAAGCAGCCTCAGGGCTCTCAGCCTTGTCCCCTCCAGACCAAGCAGCCTCAGGGCTCTCAGCCTTGTCTCCTCACACTGGTGCTGCAGTCCCTTCAGCATCCTCGGAGCCTCTCTTGGATGCTCTCCAGTACATCCTTCAACTGGAGAGCCCAGAACTGGACCCAGTCCTCCAGATACTTAAGCACTGGAAGGATTGCTGTGGATTTTCCTGTCTGGAGGTGATTGAAGAGCAAGTCCCCTCAAACCTTGGTGGGGTCTAATTCTCATAGTCAGGAAAAGGAGGGGGTTGTGTGTGTGTGGAAACCAAATCCCTCCCTCCAGCCGTAGCTTTCCCAGTGCCAGACACCCTGTGCCATGTGTAAACAGAGAGCAGGATCCAAGACACCATCTTGCAGCACACTGATGGATGCTGTGCCTCAGCATAAACTCTGCTTTAATCCACTTGGATTTCCAGATGGTGGGAATATTGCAGGAGTCTCCATTACTCTTGCTGGCAAAGCCTTCCCACCTCCCCCTCCAGAGGAGAGTGATTAGGAGTGGCTTTGTCTCAGCTATTCCCCTTCATAATGGCAATAATAAGCTCTTGCTTTTGCCTTTCATAATAGGCTATTTCCTCTTCATAATGATTTCCCTGCCCCCCATCCCCTCCCCAAATTTTCAGTCGAATTTGGAGGCTTAGGAGAAATGGAGCAGCCACACAGGATGTGTCTGATCCCTTCCCCTCCATGTGAAAGCCACAGCAGGAAGCAGCCAAGAGCAACACGGTCCCTTTGCTCCCTTCGAACTGCAGGCACAGCCCTGAGCTTCCCAAGTGCTGCTCCTAGTGAAGGGCTGAGTAGGGCTGGACAGATCCCATCCCATCGGCTGGAACCCCCCCAGAGATCGTGCTGGCAAGAAAGGGACCACAAAGTGCTTCGTGGCCCTGCAGGGATGCCTGAGCCAGCTCAGCTCCCCTCTGGGGACTGCATTGCCCCTTGAGATGCAGAAGCTCTTGCTCAGTGGCATCCTTGCCATCACCTCCTCCCAACTCATTGTCCCAGAAGGAAGGGAGGCAAAGTCTGCCCCCAAATGCTTCCCACCTGGCAGACAGAAGCTCTGCTTCCCTCCCTCAGGAGCACCCAATGCAGGGGGAACCTTCTCCAGTCCAGCCCCCAGCCCCAAGGTATTTTCCCCTCCATCTCCAGGAGCCTGCCCACAGCCCTGACCTCTGCCAAAGGCCTTTAGGAGGAGCAGGCAGAGCTGTGTGGGGAAGAGTCTGGAGCCACCAAACCTCTGTGCCACTCCCAGCACCTCCATCCCTGCCCCTCCACCTCTGTGCCTAGCAGGCAGAACCTGGGGGTCTCTTCCAGGATGGAGGAGCCAGCATGGCAGTGCCAGGGCTTGGAAGGGACCTCTGAAGATCATCCACCCCAGCTCCAACCCTCCCAGGCCTCCCTACAACCCCTCTGGTGCTCCTGGCCCCGTGGTGCTGTCTGTGTGCTTTGTGGCTCAGCTGCTGCTGGAGTGGGAGAGCCCTGGGAGGAGGAGGAGGACGAGGAGGAGGAGGAGGGTTGTGCTGTGGAGCTCTCTCTCAGGTTTCATCAGGGCTGAGGCTTTGACAGGAAACTGTAAAAATAGGACAGGAAAACTTGAAAAAAGTTCTGCCTTTACTATTTCCTTGGAGTGTGTTTTTGCAGCACTTGGAATGTCTGGCCTGAGGAGCCACCCCCAGCCAGCTTTTGCTTTTCTGCTCAAGTCCAAACAGTTAAACATCAGGAATGTGGCTGTGTTTGGATGAGGTAAGGAAATGACTAGGTGGAGAAAGTATTCCATGAGAAAGGAGCCCTTGACTGGGAGACCCTCACTGCTGTTCTCCTCCTGTCCACCATCTCCCCCCTCCCACCCAGGCTGTCACGTCCCAGCGCAGCCTGAGAGCCTCAGCAGAGCCTTGGAGCTGCTGAGACCTCTGATCCCTGGCAAATCCCTGCCTCCCCCACTCCCAGCAGCAGGAATAATCACAGGGGGGTTGGTTGGCTCCCCTCTGTTGGTCTCTTGGCTGGTGGCTCTTGGATGCTGTTCCCCTCTCTGCTTTCCCATCCCTTTATGGTCTCCCCAGCAGCAGGGCAGGAATTGCTCCCTCAGCACTTCGTGGGGAAGTTATCAGCTGGCCCAACAGGTCCCAAAGGGCTTGGCCAGGCTGCTCTGTGGGCTCTCCAGGGAGCAGGCAGCCAGAGCTGTGTGGGAAGCTTTTTGGGCAGAGGGCTCTGCCAGCTGAGTGCCTTCTCTTGGCTGCTGCAGCTCCTGCTGGCTCCCAGCGCTGGCTGGAGGTTGTGCTCCAGAAGTCCAGAAGGTTACAGACAGAAGGAGTGGCAGGGCTGTGCCTGGGGCACCAAACCTCCTGCTGATGGAAGTCATTCATTGAGAACAGAAAGAGAGAGAAGATCTGAGGGCTGGAAGGGCTCTGCTGTGAGGCCAGGCTGAGAGAGCTGGGCTTGGGCAGCCTGGAGAAGAGAAGGCTCCAGGGAGACCTTCTGGTGGCCTTTCAGGACCTTCAGTGGTCTGGTGCCAAGCTCTGAGCTGCAGAGGCCAGGAGCTGCTGCACTGCAGAGCCTTCAACAAAGGCTGCACCCATCCTGGAGCCAAGGAGGCTGAGCTCTGCTGGGCTGGGCCCCTGCCAGTGGCACTCTCCCTTGCTCCCCAGCCTGTCAGGGATGTCTTCAAGTGCTTGAACCCCTTGGAACCTCCCAGCCCTTCCATGCAGTGCATGGCTGACAGCAGATGTCCACAGCAACCAGGAAGCATTCCTGCACTTGCAGCCTGGACTCACTGAGTAGGAAAGTTCAGGATGCCTACAGGGAGGTTTTCAGGAAGCTGCTTGCAGGAGGAATGTGGTGGAAGAGCATTTGTAATGGCAGGGATCCCACCCAGTGTCTCCCCAGGGACCTCAGGTTGGAATGACCATCATTAGCTCTGGGGGATCTTAAGGATCTCCATGACAACCATCCCAACATGGACACAGGGACTGAGCTCTACTCCTGTTACACTTCCTCTTCTGAGCACAGCTGGGGCCTGTGCTGGCTGCAGGGTTGAGCAGATAAGACCCAGCACAGCTCTGCAGCATCTGCTGACATCCCTGGTGCAGGCTGGGTGATGCTGCAGAGCCCTGCCTGGGGCAGGTGAGGCTCTGAAAGCAGAGAGAGCAGCAAGGGGGCAGATCCTCTGTGGGTCGTGCCAGCTGGCTGAGGCTTCTGTCATGGCTTAAGTTGTGCCAGGGGAGGGTCAGGCTGGAGATGAGGAACAACTGATTTTGCTGCAGGAGTGGTCAGGGATTGGCAGAGGCTGCCCAGGGAGGTGGTGGAGCTCCCACCCCTGGAGGTGTTCAGGAAGCTGTAGGTGTGGTGCTTCAGGATGTGAGTTGGTGGCCATGGGAGCTGGGTTATGGTTGGACTGGGTGAGCCCCAAGGTCTTCCACAGCCTTAATGATTCTGTGATTCCATAGAGCCCTTTGCAACCTCACTGCTGACTCCTCTTGCTGGCTGCAGTGGTTGGAAGCTGAGGCAGAGCAGGGCTGGACTGCAGCTGAGGAAGAAGTTGTTCAGCATGAGGCTGGGGAGCCACTGGCACAGGCTGCCCAGGGAGGTGCTCAAGGCCAGGCTGGATGAGGCTTTGAGCAGCCAAACCTAACTGAGAGCTGTCCCTGGCCCTGGTGGGGAGGTTGGAGGAGATGATCTCTGAGCTCCCTTCCACCCTGAGCCACTCTGGGATTCACTGAATCTCTGAGGAACCTGTGGCTGAGCTCCTTGGGGTGGTACCTAGAGAAGGGCTCTGGCTGACTCAGAAAGGTCAACTCACATCGAGGCAGAGCCCCAAAACCGAGGTGTGGAGAGGAAAGGGCTAAGTGTGCAGCTCCCAGCTGGCTCTGCTGAGGCCTGGTGGGATTCACCCATGATGAGAGCAGGGCTGTGAGGAGAGCACCACAAAGAAAGGCACCAAGAGAGATTACTTTTTCCCTCTGTAGCTGACTTCTTTGGAAGGGAAAGAAGCCAAGGAAATTGCAGTCTGGAGCAGGAAGCTTGGCTGCATTCCAGCTCCCATCTGTTGCTAATTTTGATGGGCAAATTATTAACTTTTTTTAATGAGGCACCAATCAGATTTTTATGAAGGAAATCTGCACACCCAGGAGGTGTCTGAAGCCCTTTCCCAGCCCAGGTATGGATCCCCTCTGCCAGGAGCCCTCTCACAGGTAGTTGTCCTTCAGAAGTTTGGTCTTTGCTGGTGCATTTCTTGGGAAGGAGGTGAATTCCCCACTGGAGGCTGAGGTTTCTTCCTGCTGCCTCTTTCAAGCTCACTCAACCTTCCTTTTCCAGTGTCCAGCAGTGGGATGTGGATGAGGACTTGGCTGTCCTGGTCTAGCAGGAGGTGTCCCTGCCCATGCCAGGGGAGTTGGAACTGGATGGTCTTTGGGGTCCCTTCCAGCCCAACCCATTCTGTGGGTTCCACCTGCAGATAGAGACTGCAAGAATACTGCAGTGAGCTTTTATTTTGGGGGGGGGAAGGGGGAAATCATTCAGCACCTTTTCACCTCCACAGAAGAGATTTGAACACAGCAAGGCCAGGGACTGGCAACATAAAACCCCAACCTCTCAGCTCCCTGCCTAACTTAACCTCTGCAGACCTCCTGCCTGGACATTTGTGGGGCTGGGGAAGGGCAGACTAGGGAAGGGCAGGCTGAGGAAGGGCAGGCTGGGGAAGGGCAGGCTGGGGAAGGGCAGGCTGGGGAGGGGCAGGCTGGGGAAGGGCAGGCTAGAGAAGGGCAGGCTAGGGAAGGGCAGGCTAGGGAAGGGCAGGCTGGGGAGGGGCAGGCTGGGGAAGGGCAGGCTGGGGAAGGGCAGGCTGGGGAAGGGCAGACTAGGGAAGGGCAGGCTGGGGAAGGGCAGGCTGGGGAAGGGCAGACTAGGGAAGGGCAGGCTGGGGAAGGGCAGGCTGGGGAGGGGCAGGCTGGGGAGGGGCAGGCTGGGGAAGGGCAGGCTGGGGAAGGGCAGACTAGGGAAGGGCAGGCTGGGGAAGGGCAGGCTGGGGAAGGGCAGGCTGGGGAAGGGCAGGCTGGGGAGGGGCAGGCTGGGGAAGGGCAGGCTAGAGAAGGGCAGGCTGGGGAAGGGCAGGCTGGGGAAGGGCAGGCTGGGGAAGGGCAGACTAGGGAAGGGCAGGCTGGGGAAGGGCAGGCTGGGGAAGGGCAGGCTGGGGAAGGGCAGACTAGGGAAGGGCAGGCTAGGGAAGGGCAGGCTAGAGAAGGGCAGGCTGGGGAAGGGCAGGCTAGGGAAGGGCAGGCTGGGGAAGGGCAGGCTGGGGAAGGGCAGGCTGGGGAAGGGCAGGCTGGGGAAGGGCAGGCTAGGGAAGGGCAGGCTGGGGAAGGGCAGGCTAGGGAAGGGCAGGCTGGGGAAGGGCAGGCTGGGGAAGGGCAGGCTGGGGAAGGGCAGGCTGAGGAACCTCTGCATGAAGCACAGAGCAGAAAGCAAAGCAGCAGCTCCAGTACTGCTCTCCAGCTTGGTCTTTTTTTGGTCTTTCCATGACTGTAGATTTGTGGGTTTGGTTTTTTCCATGGCACTGCCATGAGGGTGGTGGAGCCCTGGAACTGGTTGGGTCTCCATCCCTGGAGGTATTCCAGGTGAGGCTGGACAGGGCTCTGGGCAACCTGATCCGCTTGAGGATGTCCCTGCTGACTGCAGGGGGGTTGGACTGGAGGAGCTTTGGAGCTCCCTTCCAACCCAACCCATTCTCTGGTGACTTTGCAGCTGCCAGGCTGTGGTGGTGGGAAGGGGAAGAGGCTCTCTGTGTGGGGCAGCAAACCCTGCAGGCTGTGTCTTGGTCTAACCCTTGGATGCTCTCCTTCGCCCCTCAGACTACCGCACCGGCCCCTGCTTCAGCCAAGTCAACAACCAGATGTGCCAGGGCCAGCTCAGTGGGATTGTCTGCACCAAGACCATGTGCTGTGCCACCATTGGCAGGGCCTGGGGTCACCCATGTGAGATGTGCCCTGCCCAGCCCCACCCCTGCCGCCGAGGCTTCATTCCCAACATCCGGACCGGAGCCTGCCAAGGTAAATGCCAGGGAAGGGCTTCTCAGAGGCAGCCAGAGGAGAGCTAAGCTCAGGCCCCAGCCAGAGGAGAGCTAAGCTCAAGCCCCAGCCAGAGGAGAGCTAAGCTCAAGCCACTCTAAGCACCCCTGGAGAGCCACAAGGATGAGGAAGGGGCTTGAGCATCTCTCTTATGAAGCAAGACTGAGAGGCTTTGAGCCACCTGGGCTGGTTGGAGGTGTCCCAGCCCATGGCACAGGGGTTGGAATTAGATGATCTTGAAGGTCCCTTCCAACCCAACCCCTCCTATGAATCTATGAACACCTGGAGGATGTTCCCTTACCCACCCTGATGTGCACTGGAGGGGTGAAGGGTGAATGCCTGCCAGGAGCCCTGAGGCAGAGAAGAGTTAGGAGATGTAAATCCACTGCTCAGTCATAGCATCACTGTGCTTGGAAAGCCCCTTCTGGTCCTCCAGCCCAACCATCCTCTGACTCTGCCAAGGCTGGGGCTGAACCATGGCCCTCAGCACCACAGCTCTGCAGCTCTGAAACCCCTCCAGGGATGGGGATTCAGCCCCCCCAGGCAGCCTGGGTCAGGCTTTGAGAACCCTTCCAGGGAAGGAGTTTCTTCTAATGTCCAACCTCAACCTCCCCTGGGGCAACCTGAGGCCTATCCCTTGTTCCCTGGGAGAAGAGACCAACCCCACCTCACTCCAAGCTCCTTCCAGTGAGTTGTAGAGAGTCAGGAGGTCTCCTCCCAGCCTCCTTCGCTTCTTCCTTGGAGCAAAGCTGCTTCTTTCTCACGGTGCTCCCAGCATGCTGGGGTGCAGCCTTCCTCTGCTTCCACTTTCTAACCCCTTTGCCCTTCCTCCTGTAGATGTGGATGAGTGCCAGGCCATCCCTGGGCTCTGCCAAGGTGGGAACTGCATCAACACAGTTGGCTCTTACGAGTGCAAGTGCCCTGCAGGACACAAGCAGAGTGAGACCAGCCACAGGTGTGAAGGTAAGGCCAAGGACTTCTGCAGGGAGGGCTCCAGAGGAGTGATGATCCCAGCAGGCTCTATGCTGTGGGACCTGGGCTCAGCCCTTCAGAGAAGCTTTTCCAGCATGAGACACCAGCCACAGAGGTTCCCACTCTGGGTGGGGGGAGGGGGTGGACATTCCTTGATGTTGAGAAGACCTCTGTGGCTCTTCCTTGGCAGGATGCCATGAGACTTGCTCCAGGTTCAACAGAAGGACTCCTTGCAGTGCTCTGGCATCCCAGGGCTGGCAACCAGCAGAGCCCAAAGCAGCTATTTTAGGTGCCCCTGGAGGGGAGCAGCAGCTCCCCACATCCCCTGATGTCCTCTGCAGGTTGGCTGCCCAGTGGGCAAAGGTTGGGCTGCCCTAGAACCATGGGAGACAAAAGCTGCTCTGGCCTTGGCCTGCCTCAGCTGTGCTGGCTGGGGCCCAGGCAGAGCACATCTGAGCTGGGTTTAGCAGGAATCTCCTCTGCACCAAGATTAAAACCAATCCATTGTCAGATCTGTCAGCCAGATGTGAGGGGCCTCTGCCTGGGTCCCCCCTGCCCAGAGCAGCCTGGTGTGACCATAAACAGCTTCCTCTCACTCTCCTTCCTGGCAGGCCATAAAAAGAGACATCTCCAGCATCTCCAGGGTCTGTTCCATCACTTAGCTTTGCCTCCATTGCTAAGGAGACCACCAAAAGAGGATGCTTGCCTCTGCTGTGATTTATTGAGCCAGGGTCCTTCAGGGAGAATGAGATCAACAGGAGGGATGCTCTGGAGTGAGAGGGCTGAGACTGCTTTTGAGGGCTTGTTTCCCAGGCTTGAGTCATCAGCACATCCCCAGCAGGCAGGTGGAAGGTGTAGGAGATGCTCCCCTCCAGGACATGACCCCCTTGGGAGTCATCACAGGGACAGGGGACTAGAGAGGCAGCATCTTGTGAGGGCTTTGTCTGAGCTGCTTCTTTGTGTGTGAGCATGGAGAGCAGGGCTGGAGAGCTGAGGGAGCTGGGGGTGTGCAGCCTGGAGCAAAAGAGGCTGAGAGCTCCTTGCCCTTTACAGCTCCCTGAAAGGAGGCTGGAGGGAGGCTGGAGTTGGCCTCTTCTCCCAAGTAACTAAGGACAGGACAAGAGGAGATGGCCTCAAGCTGCACCAGGGGAGGCTTAGGTTGGAGATGAGGAACAATTTCTTTGCTGCAAGAGCAGTCAGGGACTGGCAGAGGCTGCCCAGGGAGGTGGTGGAGTCCCCAGCCCTGGAGGTGTTGAAGTAGATGTGGCACTTTGGGGCACGGTCTGGTGGTGATGGAGGTGCTGGGTAGAAGGTTGGACTGGATGCTCTGAGGGAACTTTTCCAGCCTTAATGATTCCCTGGAGGTCTGAGCTCTCTGTTTGCTGCTGCTCTGCTGTGGCAGGAGTGAGCTGACAGAGCCTGGAGCTCCTGCTCCGCTGAGCTGCTCTGCGCTGCGCTGCCAAAGGAGCTGCACCGCGCTGCGCTGCCAAAGGAGCTGCACCAGGCCAAGACACCTCCAGGCTGAGCCCAGGGGGCTGCTCAGGAGTGCACCCAGGAGCACAGGAGGAAGTTTTCTTCCTCCAGGTGTGCTCCAAGCCTGAAGTCTGAGCTCTGCAGGAGTTCCCTTGTCGAGTCTGTTTGTGCTAACTTTATAGCTGCTGCAAGGAGCTGTTGCTCAGCTTGCTCTGGGACCATCCTGCTTGAGGATGAGGAGCTGCTTGCCTCCTGTTTCCACCATTCCTTATCCCAGCCTAGCATCCAGGAAATATTAAACCCAGCTTAACTAGCAGTGGTAAATTCTTCCCCTAGCTCCCAGGAGCCTGTGTTTTCTTGCTTGGAGGATCCCTCCCTGGGAATCTGGGGAGGTGAAGGCAGCAGATGGGATTGTGTTGGAGCCAAAGGTCAGAGCTGGTGTCACTGTGCCTGGTGATTAATGATGCCTCCCTCCTTAGCACAGCAGCAGCTCACACCACTGCCCTGCTCTGGGCTGTTTATTGGTGGGAAGAGGCAGGAGTGGAGATGATGTTGTTCCTTTCCCATAGTGATCCTTATCTCCTAACACAAATGGCACCTGGCTGAAGGCTCCATTCTCAGTCCCTGGTGAACAAAGATGCTTCTCTTGTCCTAGATCTGTGCTGATAAGGGAGCCAGCTCAGGTCCTGAGCTTCTGCAGCTGGATGCAGCAGATGAGTTTGGGTCAACCCCAGAAGGGAAATCAGAGAATTACAGAATGGGAGAGGCTGGAAGGGACCTCCAGAGCTCACCCAGTCCAAGCCCCTGCCAGAGCAGCATCACCCAGGGCAGGTCACACAGGAACACACCTGGGGGAGTTGGAAGCTCTGCAGAGAAGGAGGCTCCACAGCCTCTCTGGGCAGCCTGCTGCAGGCCTCCAGCAGCCTCACACCAAAGGAGTTTCTCCTCATGTTGAGGTGGAGCCTCCTGGCTTCCAGTCTGTGCCTATTGCTCCTTCTCCATGGATCTGCTCCCCACGTTTCCCAAGGAAGTCAAGGCTCTGATTCTGCCTCTGTTGACTCCCAGCCACGTTCCTGGGCTGGAGGGAGCTCTCCTGGGCTGCCCCTGAGCCGAGGGCCAGGCTGGCCCCACGCCAGGAGCACGACAGCCATTAGGGGCTTTTCAATTTTCCTCCAGGCTCTGGACAGAGGAGCTGATTGTTTGGCCTCCATTAAAGGCTCATTTCCATGGATTTGGTGTGGTTTGGAGGGTTCCATTACCCTGCTCTGTGGTTTCTTTGTGCTTTCTGGCAGGGGAGGTCCCGTGAGCCGCACGGGAGAGGGCTGCTGCGGCATGACCTCTGCTACGTGACATGGAGATGGTTTCTCCATCGAGGCCTGGGGGTTTTTTGTGCAGCAGATGGAGAGGTTGGGGTTTCAGCATCTCTGTGGGCACCCCGTGTTGGATGGGCTTTGCAGACTGAAGCTCTGTAGCCTTTGGCTTCCAAGCCCTTTCTGCCTCAGCGCTCAGGGCCAACTCCAACCCGGCGAGCTGCAGAGCGGATCCAAAATCAACGTTTGCATTGAATCCTGCCATTGTCTGAGGAGCAGAGTGCACAGGAGGCTTGCTTTAGCTTTTGAACAGAGAGCTGGAAAAGTCCTGAAGTAGCCAGGTTGGGGCTGGAAGAGTTCCCCTCCCTGGAGCTGTGGCAGCTGGGTGTCGATCAGAGGTGTCCGTAGCCAGCCGGCTCTGCCTGGGCTCCAGCTCTGAATGAGTCCAAACGAGGAGGCTCTTGACAAAGAGAACACAAAGAAGGCAAATGATGTGGTGGGGCAGGACTGACAAAAGCACAACAGAGCCCTGGAGCTCTGCTCCTCAAAGCACAGGATGTGCAAATGGGCTTTGAGAAACTCCAGCTTGGCTTCTGCCTCCTGGGCTGCTGCTGCTCTCCTCTGAGCTGGGTTTCCAAGGGGGATGAAGAGAAAAGCTGCAGTTTGAGGGGAACCTTTTGGACTTCCCTCTGCACTTTCTTACCCAGGGGATGTGTTTCCTGCTCCCACAAACGTGGAGCCTCTTCCCTGCTGCCATGAGGAGGGATGGGCAGGAGGTGCCTGCTGTCAGCTGGCCTCCAGCTCCCTGCCACCAGCAGCCTCAGGAGAGCAGGGAGGAGGCTCTGCTGCAGAAAAGCTCTTTCCCTTCCCAGTGTTCTGCAGACTGTAACCCAACACAGGGCTGTAATTAAAGGACAGGGCAGGCTGTGGTGATAAAATCTCCCTCACTGCAGGGGCCCAGCTGGGGGAACTGGTTTGTGTAGCTCTGCAGAGCTGCCCTCGCAGGGTTCCGGCCCTGTCTGGCTGGTGGAGCATCAAAGAGCACAGCGAGGGCAGAGGATGTGTCTCTGCTGCTTGCAGAAGGAGGCTGAAGTCTTTGGCTGGCTGAAAGCTTAATTTCAGAGCTCCTCAGGAGCCAAAGAGGAAGCAGCTTCCCCTCCTGATGTATGAGGTGTAGGCTGCTCTAGGTGCTGGGGCTTGGGTTGGAGCCTGTGGGGATGGAGCTTTCACTTGATCCTGCAGGACTCTCAGCTGCAGCCAGTGGGAAACAGAAGAGGATTCTGTTTGCAGCAGGTTGGGTGAAAAAGGAGGAGAGGCTGAGGGGATGTTGATCTGCTGGAGGGTAGGAAGGCTCTCCAGAGGGGTCTGTAGAATTGTCTCAGTTGGAAAAAACTCTGAGTCCAACCTTCAGGCTGAGACCATCGTGGCCATTGAACCATGTCCCCAGGTGCAGGCTCCTGGCAGCCTGTCTGAGCTTGGAAGGGAGGATGAAGTTGGTGAGGATGTTTTCAGAGGGCTGAGGACAGAGTGCTTAGTCCTTGATGGTCACTCTGTGCAGCCTGATTTCACACCCCCCTGCCCTGATTGGGATTTATGCCTGGGCTTGGGAATCCTCTGCAGACATCATTAGGTGAGCTGGATCCATCCCAAGCCTTGGAGAGCTGGCAGTGTCCCTGGGCACACAGACCAGAGATGATTTACCAGTGGTGGGAATCTGCCTGCTCTGTTCCAGCCTGACTCTGTAGCATCTCAGCTGCAGTTTTCCTCCTCTCCTTTTGTGAGGCTGCAGAGCTCTGTGCCCTCCACCTCCTCTTGGTGTCTGTGTTTTCAGTGCTCCCATCCCATCCCCACAGTTTCTTGGGTAGATGTAGTTGATTCCTGCTGCTCCCTCCACATCAGGCAGGTTTCCCCAAGCCTTGCACTCATCACCTTAGACTCTGAACCCTTCATTTTGATCCCACTCTTTGTGAGAGCTCCACCACACAGAGCCATGGGGTAGAATCCTGGAATGGATGGAAGGGAGCTCAGAGCTCACCTCCTCCAACCGCATCACCACGGGCAGGGACAGCTCCCAGCTAGGCTCAGCTGCTCAAAGCCTCAACCTGGCTGGCCTTGAACACCTCCAGGCAGGAGGCAGCCACAGCCTCCCTGGGCAGCCTGTGCCAGACTCTCACCACTCTCAGACTGAAGAACTTCTTCCTCAGTTCCAGTCTGACCCTGGTCTGCCTAATGGCTTCAAACCATTCCCCCTTGTCCTGTCTCCATTCCCCCTTGTCCTGTCTCCAGACCCCCTCAGCAAAAGTCTCTCTGCAGCCTTCCTGCAGGATCCCTTCAGGTCCTGGAAAGCAGCTCTAAGGACTTCTAGTTTAGAGGCAACGTCTCCTGCCTGCTTCTGTCCCTCCTCAGGGCTGCACCGGCACTGCCAACCACTGCATGGCACTGTGAGACCGCAGCCAGGCACTTCCCTCCCGACTTCACTTCCAGGGCTGCTCAGGAGCAGAGCACAGCAGCTCTCGGTGCCCAGCTCGGCTCCCGGGTGCGGGCTGCAGAGGGGCAGGGAGGTGGTTTGCTGAGGGGAGCCTGAGCCCTGCCGCTTTGCTCTTTTGCAGACGTGGATGAGTGCGGAGCCATCTCCGGCGTCTGCGACGGCGGCGACTGCACCAACACCGCCGGCAGCTACGTCTGCACCTGCCCCCGAGGCTTCATCACCAGCCCCGACGGCTCTCGCTGCATTGGTGAGTGCCGAGCGGAGCCCAGGGCCAGAGGCACGCAGGGAGAGGTCTCTCTGCTCCTCTGGAAAGCTCTCCTTGGTGATTTGAACCCAGTGGTGCCCTTGGAACCTGCATTTTCTCCTGGGAAATGGCCTGGGGTGTGCCAGGGCTGCCATGGCCATCGTGGGCACAGCTGGTGGTACTGCTGCTGTCCAGGGCTTTCTGCATCTCCTCCTCCTTCTCCCTCTCCTCCTTCTCCCTCTCCTCCTTCTCCCTCTCCTCCTTCTCCCTCTCCTCCTTCTCCCTCTCCTCCTTCTCCCTCTCCTCCTTCTCCCTCTCCTCCTTCTCCCTCTCCTCCTTCTCCCTCTCCTCCTTCTCCCTCTCCTCCTTCTCCCTCTCCTCCTTCTCCCTCTCCTCCTTCTCCCTCTCCTCCTTCTCCCTCTCCTCCTTCTCCCTCTCCTCCTTCTCCCTCTCCTCCTTCTCCCTCTCCTCCTTCTCCCTCTCCTCCTTCTCCCTCTCCTCCTTCTCCCTCTCCTCCTTCTCCCTCTCCTCCTTCTCCCTCTCCTCCTTCTCCCTCTCCTCCTTCTCCCTCTCCTCCTTCTCCCTCTCCTCCTTCTCCCTCTCCTCCTTCTCCCTCTCCTCCTTCTCCCTCTCCTCCTTCTCCCTCTCCTCCTTCTCCCTCTCCTCCTTCTCCCTCTCCTCCTTCTCCCTCTCCTCCTTCTCCCTCTCCTCCTTCTCCCTCTCCTCCTTCTCCCTCTCCTCCTTCTCCCTCTCCTCCTTCTCCCTCTCCTCCTTCTCCCTCTCCTCCTTCTCCCTCTCCTCCTTCTCCCTCTCCTCCTTCTCCCTCTCCTCCTTCTCCCTCTCCTCCTTCTCCCTCTCCTCCTTCTCCCTCTCTCGGTTCCAAACCATCCCCCCTTGTCCTGTCCCAACAAAATCTGTCCCCAGCTCTCTTCTCAGCCCCTTTAGCTGCTGAGAGGCCACCAGAAGGTCTCCCTTTCCTTTTTCTCCTCTTTTCTCTCTTGCATAATGACCAAAGCAGACAAAAGGGTTTCTCCAGGCAGGTGCAGTCCTCAGTGGCACCCTCCCCACCTCCTCTGAGCCCAGGGCTTTGCCTTGCTAAGCAAGGTCTGGCCCTGCTTGGAGCTGGAGGTGGCAAATCTGCTGGTGCTGCCCAAGGAGAGATAAGACCCAAAGCTCTCAGAGCTTTGCTGCACTCTTGGCAAAACAGAGGCCAGGAAGCAATCAGCAGGGGTGCTGCCATTGAGCAGGAGAGGGAACACCACCTGCATGCCTGGAGATGCTCCTGGGAGGCCATTTGTGCTCCTTTGGACATGCCCCTTTGATGCTGTCCATGCAAAGCCACCCATGGTACTGGAAAGCAAACAAGCCCCAGGCCTCAGAACCTTCTGGAGCAGCTCCTCCTGCTGCCTGCAAAGCCCTGAGCCTGCTTTTAACAAGCATCAGTGAATGAAGCTGTTATGAACATGTGTGGAGCTGGATTCTCTGTGTCAGGCACAGGTGGCTGAAGCAGTCCATAAATGTCCCTTCCCAGCCATGACAGACTTCCTCCAGCCAAGCTGCTGTTTGACCAAGGCAGGCAGTGAAGGCAGCTCATGGAGAGCTGGGAGCAGCTCAAGCTCAGCCTCTTGCTGTTCCAGCTGTAAAAACCAGAGGAGATTGTTCCAATGCAATAAAAAGGTGTTGACTTTCCCCAAAAGGGAGGGGAAGAGATCAAGGCTGCCACCATAAAGTGACCACATCACTCCTGCTGGTGCCCCAGGGTGCATGAGGCACTTCCAGGCTAAACATAGCATCATGGAAGCACAGAGTGGTAGAGGTGGGAAGGGACCTCTGGAGCTCACCCAGACCAAACTCCCCTGCTCCAGCAGGGCTCCCACAGCAGCCTGCCCAGGAGCACAGTGCCCAGGGGGGGTTGGGAGCTCTGCACACAAGGAGACTCCACAACCTCTCTGAGCAGCCTGCCCCAGGCCTCCAGCAGCCTCACAGCAAAGAAGTTTCTCCTCCTGCTCAGATGCAGCCTCCTGGCTTCCTCTCTGTGCCTATTGTCCCTTGTCCATACAAGCCTGGGAGTCATTTTCCTGCTAGAAACTGGACACTGTGGGAGGAAGGGGGGAGAAGGTTCTGTGCAAAGAGCTTTGTGAACCTGGAGGTTCAGGCTGGGCGTGGGAGGTGTCTGCAGTGCCCTGGGCTGTGTGTGGGCAGCAGCTCTTTGGGCACAGAGGGATCCAGACAACCCTCCCCACACACACAGCAACCTGCTCCCAGAGCTCTGAGCTCAGTGAGGTGAAGCTGTTGGAGGCCCCAGCCCCAGCTGGTCACTGGCCTGGGGCACTGGGGATTTATGAGCCATAACCTGTGGCCTAAGCAGGAAGGAAGAGGAGGAGGAGGAGGTGGTAAAAGTCACCATTTGTTTGCATTGGTTCCACAGACACTTGGAGCAAACCTCCCCAGCTCCTCTGCAGAGCAGGTCTGGGCTGTTCCCCATCCCTGGGTCCTTCCTTGCTCCCCTGGAAGCCTTCCCATGGGCACTCCCCATCCACAGCCTGTGCCTGCAGCTGTGTTGCAGGGGCAGCAGGGATGTCCCTCCCTGGCTGACATCTGATCACAGAACCAGGGAATCCTTTTGACTGGGAGAGACCTTTCAGACCACGCAGCCCAGCCCTGAGCCCAGCACTGCCAGGGCACCACCAGCCCCTGGCCCTCAGCACCACATCTCCAGGGCTTTGAAACCCCCCCAGGGATGGAGACTCCACCACTGCCCTGGGCAGCCTGGGCCAGGGCTTAACAACCCTTTGGGGGAAGAAGTTGTTCCTCATGGCCAACCTAAACCTGCCCTGGGGCAACTTGAGACCTTTCCTTTTGTCCTGCCACTTGGAAGGATGCAGCCTGCTCTGCCTTACATTGTGCAGCCCTCAGCAGCTCCAGAGGAAGGCAGAACAGCTCCAAGGTGGTTTCTGCTCATACCTCCAGCCCTCTGCTGCACTCCAGCACCTGCTGAAGCCTGCCAAGACCTGGGCATTGCCCTTGCACTCTTGCCACTTGCCAGGGAGGAAGGGCTTGGGGTGACCTGAGCCCCCCTGTGGTTTGTACTTCCCTTCAGGAGGCTGAGGAGCTCACCCAGCTTGGCATTCCAGCCCCTCACTCAACTTTCCCTTCCCCCTCATCACTTTTCCTTTCTTCAGGTCTCTCTGGTGGATAAAATTTCCTGCCAGGGACTAATTCCTGCTGCAGGGTGGTGGTGGGGAGGGAGGATCTGGGAAAAGCCCTGCTGCTGCTTTGGTCACCCTGGCTTTAACTGGGGTCAGTGTCCTCTGCAGGCCACTCAGCTGTGATTAGAGAGCTGTGAGCACAGCCCAGAGATCAAACAGCTCCCTGCAATTAATTCCAATTAGATTCCAGGCAAGTGGCAGCTGCTGGCTGATGTCAGCCCCTGGGCACAGGTGACAAATCTGAGCAGACTTTCCCCCTCATTAATTTCCTTGAGAAAGAAGGAGGGGAGATGAATGAGTGGAAGATTCCAGGTTTTCCTAGAGGACTTGGTGCCAGGTGGAGCCTGCTAGAGGTGTGGGAGACCCTCAGTCCCCTGGGCTTTGTCCAGAAGCCACACACCCAACCCTGGAGCCAGGCTTGGTGGCTGGGGCTTTGGGCAGGCTTGTGGACATTGACCACCACCCAGGGCTTGTTCTCCCCCCAGCTCAGGCCAGGCTGTGGGAACTAAGCCATGACCTGAAAGAAGCATCCACTGGGAATGGGACAGAGCAAGCTGGAGGGAGGTGGAACTGGGAAGCAGCTCCCTCTGTTTAGCAAGAGGTGCTGGGACCACTGGGAGCTGGCAGGGGAGACTTCCTCAGGGGAAGCCTGGGACATGAACTCAGATTTGGGGAGGAGAGGCAGGACCTGGAGAGCCTGAGCTGTGCAGGGCCACTGTGGCTGTGGCAAGGCCCTTGCTTAGCACAGCACTGGGGGGGGTTAGGTCCCCTTAGCACAGCCTGGTGGGTGAGAAGCTGCAGATGAGGCAGCACTGTGAGCTCCCCACCCAGGACCAAGAGCAGTGTGGGCAGCAGGGGGAGGAAGGGGATTGCTTCCTGCTGCCCACCTCCTGCTCCTTTTTGGCTCTTGGCTGAGCTGCTCCTAGCATTTGGGAGCCTCAATGGGAACCTGAGATCTAACCCTGGGGAATGAGACCTTGATGTGCTCCAGCTAGAGGTGTTGGAGAACCTCCTGCTCTAGGGGGATGAGGCAGGAGAGGAGGCTGGGCTGGAGAGCCTCCTGCTCTAGGGGGATGAGGCAGGAGAGGAGGCTGGGCTGGAGAACCTCCTGCTCTAGGGGGATGAGGCAGGAGAGGAGGCTGGGCTGGAGAGCCTCCTGCTCTAGGGGGATGAGGCAGGAGGGGAGGCTGGGCTGGAGAGCCTCCTGCTCTAGGGGGATGAGGCAGGAGGGGAGGCTGGGCTGGGCCATTGGCTGGCCAGCAGAGGTGATGGGCACTCAGGAGCTGCCCCGGAGGGTGCTGGTGCCCTGTGGTGAGTGTGTGCCCTTCTCTTGCAGACCAGAGGATTGGGACATGCTTCTCTGCCCTGATCGGGGGGCGCTGTGCTGGGGACCTGCCTGGGCAGTACACCAAGCTGCAGTGCTGCTGTGACTCAGGTCGCTGCTGGGCCCTGGGCCAGACCCCGGAGATGTGCCCAGTGCGAGGCTCCGGTGAGTGCCGCAGCAGAGACCTCCTCCTGCTGCTGCTGGCCCTGGTGCTGCCCCGGGCTGGAGCTGCAGAGCTGTCCCCACAACACCTAGAGAAGGTCACATGGGGATGCTGGCTCCCCTGCCTGGGGCTCATCTGAAAGCTGAGCCAGATGAGTTCAGCCAAGGCAAGGACTTCTCCCTCCCTCCTCCTCCTGCTCCGTCGTCTCTCTTTGGCTCCCACCAGAAGAGAGCCTCAGAGCCAAGGGAGGGTGAGCCCAGGCAGGGGGAGGCCTCGGGGAGGCACAGCACTGCTGCTGTAGCCCTCAGCCTCTCTCCCTTCACCAGCAGCTCTGAGCTGGCAGCCTCCTGTGACCTCCCCTGCAGGCAGGGAGCCCTGGGGCCAGCTCTCCTGTGCACCCCATTGCCAAGCACCCTGGCAAGCTGTGCCCCAGCTCCTGCTCCAGACTGGAGGCTGTTGGAGTCCCCCTGGCCCCCCCTGCCCTGCTGGCCCCCTGGAGCTCCGTCTGTGTGGCTGGGGCAGGAGGGGGCTCGGGCTCGGGGGGGCACTGAGGCAGCTGTTGTGTTTCAGACGAGTACCGCAGGCTCTGCATCGAAGGCCTCCCGGTGGTGCCAGGCTTCCCTGGGAACTTTCCAGGCATTCCTGGGTTTGGGCCCAATGGTGTCGGGCCAGGACTCAACGGACCCGGAGGCATCGGACCAAATGGGGCAAACGGACAAGGAGGAATCCCAGGCCTGCCTGGAATGGGCCCAGGGAGTTCCAGCATCGGTAATTGGAGTGACTTCCCTGCCTGTGCTGACCCAGCTTGGCTGCATGTCCCACAACACGTCCCCTGGACGGGCTGCTGCGAGCCCTGGACACAGAGCTCAGCCCTGGAGAGCTGCAGGGTTTGCTCTGACACGGCTTGGAGCACTGGGGTGGGCAGCTGGTGCTGTGCCGGGTCCTGAGCCCAGGAGCAGCTCCAACAGCGTCTGCTGGCAGAGCCAGGGAGCTGGGGCTGGCTCCAGGCTGTTCACAGAAGGGGTTGGGTTGGAAGGGACCTTCAAGAGCATCCAGCTCCAACCCCCTGCCATGGGCAGGGACACCTCCCACCAGCCCAGGCTGCTCAAGGCTTCACCCAGCCTGGCCTTGAACACCTCCAGGGAGGAGGCAGCCACAGCCTCCCTGGGCAGCCTGTGCCAGGGTCTCCCCAGCCTTGCTCTTCCTGATCTCCAGTCTCAATCTGCCCTCCTCAAGCTTCAAGGAGCAGGGAGGTTGGACTGGATGAGCTCTGGAGGTCCCTTCCACAAATCCCCCTGCTGGGACTGAGGGATTTGGGGGGTTGATTCTGTGACCCCGGGAGCTGTAATCCTCTGCCTGCTGCCATCTCTGTGCTTTGCAGGAACTGCCACTCTGAACCAGACCATCGACATCTGCAAGCACTTCACCAACCTGTGCCTGAACGGCCGCTGCATCCCCACCCCCTCCAGCTACCGCTGCGAGTGCAACATGGGCTACAAGCAGGATGTGCGGGGGGAGTGCATCGGTGAGCAGGCTCAGCCCCGCCCCTGCCCCATCAGCTCCACCTCAGCCCCAGCAAACCCACCTCAAACCCACCTCAGCCCCAGCCCTGCCCCTCACAGCCCCTCCAGCTGCTGCTCCACAGCCCCCATCCCAAGCAAGCTCCCCACAAGAGGCTGGAGGTGGAGGGTTTGGGTCTGGATGCCATCCTGGGCAGCCTGCCCTGGGTGACCCTGCTGTGGCAGGAGGGGTGGGCTGGATGATCTCCAGAGGTCTCTTCCAACCACACCATGCTGGGATTCTGGCAAAGCAGCAGGGTGGGAGGTGTGTGCTGGCCCTGCAAGGATCACACAGGGTGACAGCTGCCCTCTGGCAGCCACAAGGCTGCTGCTGACCAAGAGTCCCAGGAGCATTTGGGTTGGAAGGGACCTTTGAGATCATCGAGTCCAAACATTGACACAGCACTGGTGGGTCTGGTGAACATCCAGAGGGACCTTGAGGGAAGGAGATGGCATCCAGAGGGACCTTGCTGGCCATCATGATGCCAAGCAGAGGAGCTGCCTGCCCTGGTGGCTTTGCAGTGCTGGTCCTCAGGCTGCTGTCCTTGCAGATGTGGATGAGTGCTCCAGCAGCCCCTGCGTGCACGGCGACTGCGTCAACACCCCTGGCTCCTACCACTGCAAGTGCCACGAGGGCTTCCAGAGCACCCCCACCAAGCAGGCCTGCATTGGTAAGCACCTTCTGCCTCCTCCTGGGAGGTGATCTGAGGAGTCCCCAGCACCAACCAACCTCCCAACCTCCGAGCAGCTCAGCTGAGATGCCAGCAGCGTCCTGAAATCCTTCCCCCCAGGAGGAGTTTCCTCTCTCTGCCTTTTTTGCCTCCCTTAAAACTGACTGGTGGCAATCAAAGCCCTGCCAACCACCCCCACCGGCATGATTCCACGCTGCAAAGCTTGGAAGTGCTTCTGCCACCCACCTGCTGCTACTTTGCCCTGGTTCTTTGCCTGGCAGACATCGATGAGTGCATCATGAACGGAGTGATGTGCAGGAACGGGCGCTGCGTCAACACCGACGGCAGCTTCCAGTGCATCTGCAACGCCGGCTTCGAGATCACCCCCGACGGCAAGAACTGTGTTGGTAAGGGCTGGCTTGGCAAGAGCTGGCTTGGTAAGGGCTGCCTGGGCAAGAGCTGTGTTGGTAAGGGCTGGCTTGGCAAGAGCTGTGTTGGTAAGGGCTGGCTTGGCAAGAGCTGTGTTGGTAAGGGCTGGCTTGGCAAGAGCTGTGTTGATCAGAGTAGGCTTGGTAAGAACTAGCTTGGCAAGAGCTGTGTTGTTAAGAGCTGTGCTGGTGAGGGCTGCCTTGGTAAGACCTGGGCTTCCCTCAGGCTCACAGGATGTGAGGGGTTGGAAGTAACCTCCAGAGATGATTGAGTCCAATCCCCCTGCCAGAGCAGGACCATGGATTCCAGCACAGGGCACACAGGAACACATCCAGATGGGGCTGGAAAGGCTCCAGAGAGGGAGACTCCACAACCTCCCTGGGCAGCCTGCTCCAGGGCTCTGTGAGCCTCACAGTGAAGAAGTTCCTCCTCCTGTTGAGGTGGAGCCTCCTGTGCTGGAGTTTCCATCCATTGCCCCTGGTCCTGTCACAGGGTGCAGCTGAGCAGAGCCTGTCCCTGTCCCCTCCCTCTTGCCCCCAGCCCTCAGATATTGATCAACATTTATTAAACGTCCTCTTGCTTGGGGCTCAGCTGCCCAGGGCTGGCGGTTGCTGTCCTGGGTGCTGTGCTCTCTTCATCTCCAAGCCACAGTGCAGCTGAAAAGAAGGGGTTTTCAGCAGGGTGCCAGTGCTCCCCTCGAGTGGTCCTGGCCTCCAGAAGCTGCACCCAGGGCCTCAACAGCAGCAGGGCCCCAGCAGGACAGCTCTCAGCAGCAGGAGCAGTGGGCAGTGTGCCCGGAGGACAAACACTGTGGCCATGAGCTGGGGGCAGGGAATTCTGGAGCCCTGCTGCAGCTCTGGGGCTCAGCTCAGGCTGTCTCTTTGTGCCTCCCTAGACCATGATGAATGTGCCACCACCAACATGTGCCTCAATGGGATGTGCATCAACGAGGATGGCAGCTTCAAGTGCATCTGCAAGCCTGGCTTCGTGCTGGCTCCCAACGGCCGCTACTGTGTCGGTGAGCAGCTCCCCAGCCTCACTCTCCAGCCTCTCCCCAGCCTCCCTCTCTGGCCTCTCCCCAGCCTCTTCTCCACATTCCTCATAGAATCACAGAACCATTTGGCTTGGAAACGACCTTCAAGCTCACCCACTCCAACCATTCTCCAACTCCACCAAGGCTGGGGCTAAACCTCAGCGCTACAGCTCTGCAGCTTTGAAACCCCCCTCCAGGGCTGGGGGATTCAGCCACCCCCCTGGGCAGCCTGGGCCAGGCTTTGAGAAACCTTTTCAGGGCAGAGGTTTCTTGTAGTCTCCAACCTAAACCTCACCTGGGGCAAGCTGAGGCCATTTCCTCTCATCCTCTCTCCTGTTCCTTGGGAGAAGAGACCAACCCCCAGCTGGCTCCGACCTCCTCTGGGGAGCTGTAGAGAGCAATGAGGTCTCCCCTCAGCCTCCTCTTCTCCAGGCTGCACAACCCCAGCTCCCTCAGCTGCTCCTCGGGGGGCAGGCTGCTTGTCAGGGCCTGTTGGGACAGGACAAGAAGTGGTGGCTTGAAGCTAAGAGAGAGAGACTCAGCCTAGAAACCTCCGCCCGGCCCCGCCGGAGGCATCCGGAGAGAGCAGAGGGGCCCAGAGCCTCTCGTCCGTGCGTCCTGCCGCCGCTCACAGGGCAGTTTGTCCTTTCCCTTGCAGACATTGACGAGTGTGAGACCCCTGGGATCTGCATGAACGGCTGGTGCATCAACACGGAGGGCTCCTTCCGCTGCGAGTGCCTGGGGGGCCTGGCGATCGGCGTGGACGGCAGGGTCTGCGTGGACACTCACATGCGCAGCACCTGCTACGGGGGCATCAAGAAGGGGACCTGTGCCCGCCCCTTCCCGGGGGCAGTCACCAAGTCTGAGTGCTGCTGTGCCAACCCCGACCACGGCTTCGGAGAGCCCTGCCAGCCCTGCCCGGCGAAAAACTCCGGTGAGCTTCTCCTCTGGGCGTGCAAGAGGGACACATCCTGAGCCCCTGCGTGGGGGGCGCTGAAATCCCCCAGGCCCAGCGGGGAGGGGTTGGAAGGGACCTCTGGGGATCACCCAGTCCGAACCCCCCTGCCTCAGCAGGGCTCCCACAGCAGCTTGCCCAGCAGCACAGCGCCCAGGGGGGGTTGGAAGCTCTCCACACCAGGAGACTCCACAACCTCTCTGGGCAGCCTGCCCCAGGCCTCCAGCAGCCTCACACCAAAGAAATTTCTCCTCCTGCTCAGATGGAACCTCCTGGGTGCCAGTTTGTGTCCCTGGCCCCTTGTCCTGTCCCTGGGGTTCTCATTGCATCCCTGTGAGCAGAGGCTGCTTGGAAGCCCTCAGCTGATCTTCTACCACAAAGAGCACAGCCAGCGTGGCCCAGAGCTGTGCCTCTGTCTCTAGCCAAGCTCATGGCTCTCTTGTCCTTGCTCCACAGCTGAATTCCAGGCTCTCTGCAGCAGTGGCATCGGGATCACAGCTGATGGCAGAGGTAGGTGTGTCCCATGGGCCAGCTGCCAGCCTGGCACACCTCATGCCACCCTCAGCTCTTCTCGTGCAGCTGTGTGGCTAGAGGAGAGTCTGCCACTCGCGGGGACCTGGCACGTTGCCACCCAGGGACAACGAAGGATCAGGAGGTGGAAGCTTCCTGTGCTTGTGTTTGCTGTGCTCCCTCTCATTAGAGTTCTTTCTCTGTGCAGACATCAATGAGTGTGCCCTCAACCCAGACATCTGCCCCAATGGGATGTGTGAGAACCTGCGGGGCAGCTACCGCTGCATCTGCAACCTGGGCTACGAGTCCGACCCCACCGGCAAGAACTGCGTGGGTGAGTCGAGGGCGGCCAGCGAGGCAGAGGGAACCACGAGCTGGCTGCTGCTGCTGCTGGCACATCCTCAGGCTGGCAGCCAGCTGCAGACCCTCCCCAAGCTGCACAGCAGCCTGAGGTGATGCAGCAGTTGGTGCCCTTGAGCGCTGTCCCTGTTCAGGGCTGCTTTGTCCCCATGGGAGAGCACAAGGAGCTATGTGAGCATGCCTGGGGTGATGCTCTCCTCAGCGTGTGTGAGAATGGCTTGTGGAGTCATAGAAGCCCAAAATGGGTTGGGTTGGAAGGGACCTTCAAGAGCATCCAGTTCCAGCCCCCTGCCATGGGCAGGGACACCTCCCACCAGCCCAGGCTGCTCAAGGCATCACCCAGCCTGGCCTTGAGCACCTCTGGGCAGGAGGCATCCAGAGCCTTCCTGTGCTGCATTTCCATGTCTGTGGCTGCCAGAGCTCTCCCTGTAGGGCTGGCAGAGAAGAGAGGACAGTGGTGGTGCAGCTCCCAACCCACATCTCTCTGCCCTCAGACGTGGATGAGTGCACTGTGAACCGGCTGCTGTGTGACAATGGCCTCTGCCGCAACACCCCCGGCAGCTACACCTGCACCTGCCCCAAGGGCTTTGTCTTCAGGACAGAGACAGACACCTGTGAAGGTGAGTGGCTGAGGGCAGAGGGGACACCTTCACAAGGTGTGGAATCACAGAGTTGTGTTGTTTGGAAGAGACCTTTCAGGTGATCCAGTCCAACCCTTAACCCCCAGCACTGCCAGGGCACCACCAAACCACAGCCCTCAGCACCACAGCTCTGCACCTTCGAAACCTCTCCAGGGATGGAGACTCCATCACTGCCCTGGCAGCCTGGGCCAGGGCTTGACAGCCCTCAAGGGGAGGAAATTGTTTCTCATGCCCAACCTAAACCTCCCCTGGTGTGACTTGAGGCTATTTCCTCTTGTCCTGTCCCTTGTTCCTTGAGAGAAGAGCCAAACCCCACCTGGCTCCAGCCTCCTTTCAGGGAGCTGTAGAGAGCAGTGAGGTCTCCCTCAGCTGCTCCTCCCCAGCCCTGTTCTCCAGACCCTTCCCCAGCTTTGCTGCTTTTCTCTGGACCTGCTCCAGCCTCTCAATGCCCTTCTTGGAGAGAGGGCTCCAAAACTGCCCCCAGGATTTGAGATGTGGCCTCAGCAGTGCTGAGTGCAGGGGGACAATCCCTGCCCTGCTCCTGCTGGCCATACTTTGCTGACCCAGGCCAGGATGCTGGCAGCCTCCTTAGCCACTTGGGCACACAGCCTGGCTCCTCTTCAGCTGGCCACTCACTGGCTGTGCAAACAGTGAGCTGTGGTCTGAGGTCCTGCCTGAGTGGGAGCTGAAGGTCTGACACATCCTTGGTTCCCTTTTGACCGCAGTGGTTTGAACTGGAGGAGCTCCAAGGCTTTGGGTTTGTGGCTTTGGGTTTGTTTTTTGCCTAGGGGGAATTTTCACACCTCCTTCAAAGCAGTGGCCATCCACAGCCAGAGCAGCTGGGCTTCTCAGGGCCTGAAAACCAGAGCAATTTCCTCTGGGGCCCCAAAAATTTCAAGCTTCAAACCTGACCCAAATTGCAAGGTTGGGAGATGTGATTGAGAGCTGAAGAGGTTGGAGTGAGGGAAATTGTTTCCTGACCACAAAGTCCTCAAACATTTGAGAACTGGCACCTGGACCAGAAATGTCTCTCTGTTTTCTGCAGAGAAGGTGAAAAATGGCAACTGCTGTGTGGCCTCTCCTCTGCTTCTGCCAGGTCCAGCATTCCCCAGCTGCACCAAACACCCTCAGGCCCACCTGAGGGGATCCTCAGGCCTGAAGCTCACAGCTTCCACAGAGTCCTGGAATGGGTTGGGTTGGAAGGGATCTTAAGCATCACCTAGTTGCAACCCCCCTGCCATGGGCAGAGTACTGCTCTGGGACTGCTGGTGGTCAGCAAGTTCCCCATGGGCCAGCAATGTGCCCTCGTGGCCAAGGAAGCCCAAAGGGCTCCTGGGCTGCATGAAGAAGAGTGTGGGCAGCAGGTCAAGGGAGGCTCTGCTCCCCCTCTACTCTGCCCTGCCCTGGTGGGGCCACACCTGGAGCATTGTGTCCAGCTCTGAGCTCCCCAGTTTAAGAGGGACAGAGAACTGCTGGGGAGAGTCCAGTGGGGGCCGTGAGGGTGATTGGAGCATCTTGGTGAGGAGTAAAGGTTGAGACCCCTGGGGCTGTTGAGCCTGGAGCAGAGCAGCCCCAGAGGGGAGCTGAGCAATGCTCAGCAAGAGCTAAAGGAGCTGTGGGGGGCAAGAGGCTGGGGCCAGGCTCTGCTCAGTGGTGCCCAAGGACAGGACAAAGGACAGCTGGAACCCAGGAGGCTTCATTTGAACTTAAGGAGAAACTTCTGTGCTGTGAGGAGTGCTGGAGCCCTGCTCCTCCCCAGGACAGCTGAGAACCTCCTCTCTTCCCTTCTCCTTTCCCTCAGCAGCTGGTCCCAGGGCAGCCCTGGCAGTGACATTCCCTCTCTTCCCACAGATATCAACGAGTGCACCTCCAACCCCTGCGTGAACGGCGTCTGCAGGAACAACGCCGGCTCCTTCGCCTGCGAGTGCTCCCCGGGCAGCAAGCTGGACCCCAGCGGCACCATCTGCGTGGGTAAGGCTGCCCCCTGGCAGCTCTGCTGCCAGCACTGCCCCCATCAGCCCTGCCCTCGCTCAGCTCCTCAGGGCTGCTCTCCCTGAGCTCCTCAGGGCTGCTCCCTCTGAGCTCCTCAGGGCTGCTCCCTCTGAGCTCCTCAGGGCTGCTCTCTCTGAGCCCCTCAGGGCTGCTCTCTCTGAGCTCCTCAGGGCTGCTCCCTCTGAGCTCCTCAGAGCTGCTCTCTCTGAGCTCCTCAGGGCTGCTCTCTCTGAGCTCCTCAGGGCTGCTCCCTCTGAGCTCCTCAGGGCTGGTTTCTCTGAGCTCCTCAGGGCTGGTTTCTCTGAGCTCCTCAGGGCTGCTCCCTCTGAGCTCCTCAGGGCTGCTCCCTCTGAGCTCCTCAGGGCTGCTCTCTCTGAGCTCCTCAGGGCTGGTTTCTCCAAGCTGCTTCGTGCAGCAGCCTGGCTGCCCTGAAGCTGGGAGCCTCCCTCCTGGAGCTGCTCCTCACTCACTCCTTGCCTTTGCCCCTGCAGACAGCATGAAGGGGACCTGCTGGCTGAACATCCAGGACGGGCGCTGCGAGGTGAACATCAACGGCGCCACGCTCAAGTCCGAGTGCTGTGCCACCCTGGGGGCAGCCTGGGGCAGCCCCTGTGAGCGCTGTGAGATCGGTGAGGACCTGCCTGGCCTGCAGCTCACGGGGGAGGCAGGGGGCAGCCCAGCCCTTCGCTGATGTCCCTCTGCTTTCTCCCAGATACTGCCTGTCCCCGGGGCTATGCCAGGATGAAAGGGGTCACCTGTGAAGGTAAAGTGCTGCAGGGCACAGAGGACTTCTCTGTGGGGAACCTGGGCATGGTTGGTTGGTTTGGTGGTGGTTGTTCTGCATCTTGGAGTCTGCTGGGAGATCTGCACTTCTGGGTCCTTTGTTGGACTCTCTCCAGTGTGTTCCTCTGTCTCTCGTACTGAGGAGCCCAGAACTGGATGAGGTAGCCCAGGTGTGGCCTCACTAAGGCAGAGTAGGAGGAGACCCTCCCTCAGCCTCCTGGCAGCTCTCCTTTCGATGCAGCCCAGGAGTCCATTTGCCCTCCCTGCAATAAGGGCACACTGCTGCCTCCTGTGCAGCTCAGGCAGGGACACCTTCAGCCCACACTGGGCTTCTCCATGTGCCCCCCTGATGCCCACCTCTTGCTGCTGTGCCTACAGATGTGAATGAGTGTGAGGTCTTCCCTGGGGTCTGCCCCAACGGGCGCTGCGTCAACACCGCCGGCTCCTTCCGCTGCGAGTGCCCAGAAGGACTCACCCTGGATGGCACTGCCAGGACGTGTGTGGGTAAGGAGACCTCATGGCACCTCATACCTGGGAAGGGCTGCCAAGCCCAGCACCTAACCAAGGCAGGGCTGCCATAAGTTCATGTCCTTGGGTGCTCTTCGTGGGCTTCAGGGGCAGCCAAAGAGGTCACCAAGCTGGGCAATGCCAGGGCCCATGGCCCTAAACCAGCTCCTTGCTGCTTTCTGCACACAGTGACCAACCTCTTCCCTTCCTAGTGGCCATCTGCACTACTACCCCCACCATGGAGGGTCCATTCTCTGTTCCTCTTGCCCACGTGGCCATGCCCACATCATTCCATCCCTTAGAGCATCCCACAGGAGGCAGCCTCCTCCCAACGGTCCCTAGCTGGGCATCGTCTGCAGGGCACCCCAGCCCAAGCTGTTCCAGGAAGGGAGGTGTGTGGTGTGAGCAGGGCTGGGGTGCTGCAGGCAGGGCTTCAGCTGTGCTGCCTCCCCAGACGTGCGTGTGGAGCAGTGCTACATGAGGTGGGACGAGGACGAGTGCACGGAGCCGCTGCCGGGCAAGTACCGCATGGACATGTGCTGCTGCTCCGTGGGCTCCGCCTGGGGCATCGACTGCGAGGAGTGCCCCAAGGCTGGCTCCAGTGAGTACAAAGCCATCTGCCCCCGGGGGCCTGGCTTTGCCAACCGAGGAGATGTCCTTTCAGGAAGGCCTTTCTACAAAGGTGAGAAGCAAAGAGGGCAGCAGCTGCTGCTGCTCCCGCCCCCGGGCTGTGCTCGGCCCGTGGCTGCGGTCCTAAGGGGCTGCTCCCTGCCCTGGGACTCCAGGTCCGTGGCAGACATCTCCTCCATGAAACTCTTCTGCCCTCACCCACAGATGTCAACGAGTGCAAGGTCTTCTCTGGGCTGTGCACTCATGGGACCTGCCGCAACACCATCGGCAGCTTCAGATGCCTCTGTGGCAATGGCTTTGCCTTGGATGCTGAGGAGAGGAACTGCACAGGTAAGGCAAGAGCAGCTCCTCTCCAGACCAGCCTTACCTACCCTGGGCTGCTCAGTGTGATGGTGGTCCCCAGGGAGGTCCCCAGGGACGTGCTGAGAGGCCAAGGGCAGGCCAAGAGCAGAAGGCTCCTCCCTGTGGGATGAAGGATCAGTCCTGAAGGAGAGAGGAAGCTTCAGTGCTGCCTCTCCCTTGGGGCAGAGGACTTCCTTGCTCTGCTGGGCCAGACACTGAACGTGCCACACGTGCAGGGCAGGCAGCCCAGTGCCCTGGTGGTGCCCACCCTAACTGCTCTGCTCCCCCAGACATCGACGAGTGCCGCATCTCACCGGACCTGTGCGGCCACGGCAGCTGCGTCAACACCCCAGGCAGCTTCGAGTGTGAGTGCTTCGAGGGCTACGAGAGTGGCTTCATGATGATGAAGAACTGCATGGGTAAGGACCATGGGGGACAGGCCCCTGCTCTCTCTCTGCCAGTGCTGGAAGCTCCTGTGGTGGCTCTGCACCAGCAGCACAAAGCTGAGAGCCTCTTTCCTCTTGATGTTCCACTTCAGAGCATCAGAGAATGGTTTGGGTTGGAAGGGACCTTAAAGCTCATCCAGTTCCAACACCCTGCCAGGAGCAGGGACACCTCCCACCAGCCCAGGCCTCATCCAACCTGGCCTTGAACGCCTCCAGGAGGGGGCAGCCTCCCTGGGCAGCCTGTGCCAGTGTCTCCCCACCCTCACTGGAAACTATTTCTTTCTCCTCTCAGGTCTCAATCTGCCCTCTCCCAGCTCAAAGCCTTTGTTCCTCATCCTATCCCCACAGGCTCTTCTAAGCAGCCCCTCCCCAGCCTTCCTGCAGGTCCCCTTCAGATACTGCAATGCAGCTCTGAGGTCTCCTTGGAGCCTTCTCCTCTCCAGGCTGAACAGCCCCAACTCTCCCAGCCTGTGATTCTCTAGCCCTCTGACCATCTTCATGGGCTTCTCTGGACCCTCTCCAGCAGGTCCATGTCCCTCTGGTGCTGGGACATGGCTCTTGTGTCCTTCTCTGCAGACATCAACGAGTGTGAGCGGGACCCTCTGCTGTGCCGTGGTGGCATCTGCATGAACACCGACGGCAGCTTCGAGTGCATCTGTCCCCCTGGCCACGAGCTGACTGCTGAGGGCAACACCTGCATAGGTGAGCTGCTGGCAAGCTCTGTTGGGCCCAGAGCCTGCCCGAGGGTCTCATGTTGCCCCCCATGAACCTCTCCTTCGCTCCCATGTGTGGATGGAACTCCCCCAGGGAGGGCTGAGGTCGCCCCCGGGGACTTCATGGCTTTGATGCTGACCAGGGGGGCAATGATTCATTCAGTTTGGGGGACAGCAGTGGGTGGGGGATTCCTCAGGGATGGCACCAAATGATGCTGGCCATGGCTTCAGCGAGCTCAAAGTGTTCTTGCCCCCCCCAGACATCAATGAGTGCTCCCTCAGTGACAACCTCTGCCGCAACGGTCGCTGCGTCAACGTCATCGGCACCTACCAGTGCGCCTGCGACTCGGGCTTCCAGGCCACCCCAGACAGACAAGGCTGTGTTGGTGAGTGCTGCTCCCCCCCCAGCACCCTGCTACCAGCCCTAAACCCACCTGCTCTGACTCCTCTTGCAAAGCTCCATGTGGTACCCGAGTGGGCAACCTGCTGCTTGAGCTACTCCCAGGTTGATGCTACTGGCGGTGACGCAATGGGAAGGGTTGGAAGGGACCTCTGGAGATCACAGTGTTAGGGGCTGGAAGGGACCTCGAGGGATCATCCAGTCCAACCCCCCTGCCAGAGCAGGGGCACCTAGAGCAGATCACATAGGAACTCATCTAGATGGGTTTTGAATATCTCCAGAGGGGGAGACTCCACCTGCCCCCAGGGCAGCCTGTTCCAGGGCTCTGTCGCCCTCACAGTGAAACAATTCTTCCTCCTGTTTCCATGGAACTTCCTATGCCTCAGCTTCCACCCATTGCCCCCTGTCCTGTTCATCCAGTCCAACCCCCCCTGCAAAGAAGGATCCCCCAGGGCAGGGCACACAGGAATGCATCCAGGTGGGGTTGGAAGCTCTGCAGAGAAGGAGACTCCACAACCTCCCTGGGCAGCCTGCTGCAGGGCTCCAGCAGCCTCACAGCCAGGAAGTTTCTCCTCCTGTTGAGGTGGAGCCCCCTGGGAGTGAGTCACATCCACTGCCCCTCAGCCTAGCACTGCCAAGAGCTGCATCCTCCTGACAGCCACCCCTCAGATAGTGGCAGACACTGAGGAGCTCTCCTCTGGGGCTGCTCTTCTCCAGGCTCCGCAGCCCCAGGGCTCTGGGCTGTCACCGGCCACAAAGCTGCTGCGAGCTGCCGGTAGTTGACAGAGGAGACAAAAGGAGCTCCCTCCTGCCTGGGGGGAGCTTTGTTTCCCTTTCACCACTGCTCCCACCCCGTGCCCGAGGCCGCACGTCCCAGCCGGTGGCCCGGGCGGTGTCCTGAGCGCTCTGCTTTGTGCCGCAGACATCGATGAGTGCACCATCAGCAACGGAGGCTGCGACACGCACTGCTCCAACTCGGAGGGCAGCTACGAGTGCAGCTGCGGCGAGGGCTACGCTCTGATGCCGGACAAGAGGTCCTGTGCAGGTCAGCAGCCAGCTTGGCTCTTGGCGGTTCTGCCCCAAGGGACCTCTCTTCAGTCATGATGTTTGCTTCAGGGGGGCTGTGGGGGAGCTCACCTGCTTGAAGTCACTTCCAAGAGAGATGTTTTTGCTTCGCACTGTGGTGTCCAGCTCCTCACTGCAGGCTGCTGTGGTCTGGAGCAAAGCTCCTCCTGAGGCTCCCTCCTGCTCCCTCCTCATGCAATGACAGAATTGTTTGGGTTGGAAAAGGTCTTTAGCTCATCCAGTCCAGCCCTTAACCCAGCACTGCCAGGGCACCACTGAACCATGGCCCCCAGCACCACAGAACCATGGCCCCCAGCACCACGCAACCATGGCCCCCAGCACCACAGAACCATGGCCCCCAGCACCATTGAACCATGGCCCCCAGCACCACAGAACCATGGCCCCCAGCACCACTGAACCATGGCCCCCAGCACCACAGAACCATGGCCCCCAGCACCACTGAACCATGGCCCCCAGCACCACAGAACCATGGCCCCCAGCACCACTGAACCATGGCCCCCAGCACCACGCAACCATGGCCCCCAGAACCATTGAACCATGGCCCCCAGCACCACAGAACCATGGCCCCCAGCACCACGCAACCATGGCCCCCAGCACCACTGAACCATGGCCCCCAGCACCACTGAACCATGGCTCTCAGCACCACATCTCCACAGCTTTTCAATCCTTCCAGGAATGGGGACACCACCCTGGGCAGCCTGCTCCAAGCCCTGACAGCTCCTCTTGGGAAGAAATTGTTCCTCATGGCCAACCTAAACTTCCCCTGGGGCAGCCTGAGGGCATTTCCTCTTGTGCTGTTGGCACGTGGGAGGAGAGACCAACCCCCAGCTGGCTCCAGCCTCCCTTCAGGGAGCTGTGGAGAGCAACGAGGTCTCCCCTCAGCCTCCTCCAGCCTAAAGACCCCCAGAGCTCCCTCAGCTGCTCCTCCCCAGCCCTGTTCTCCAGACCCTTCCCCAGCTTTGTTGCCTTCTCTGGACCTGCTCCAGCCCCTCAGTGTCCTTCGTGGGGTGCCTGGCTCTGACTCCTTTCCTTTGGCAATGGTCTCCTGCCTCTAGACATTGATGAGTGTGAGGACAACCCAGAGATCTGCGACGGAGGGCAGTGCACCAACATCCCCGGGGAGTATCGCTGCCTCTGCTTCGACGGCTTCATGGCATCCCTGGACATGAAGACCTGCATTGGTGAGGACAATTTGCCTCTCCCCCCCAGAGACCTGCATTGGTGAGGACAATTTGCCTCTCCCCCCCAGAGACCTGCATTGGTGAGGACAATTTGCCTCTCCCCCCCAGCAGGCTGCTGGTAGCTGGAGGCAGAAGGGAGGCCCCAGGCTCACCCCACACTTCTGGTGGTGTTCCAAGCAAATCTTTTCTTGTCTCCTGCAGATGTCAACGAGTGTGACCTCAACCCCAACATCTGCCTGCATGGGGAGTGTGAGAACACCAAGGGCTCCTTCATCTGCCACTGCCAGCTGGGCTACTTTGTCAAGAAGGGCACCACAGGCTGCACAGGTGGGGACTGCCCAGCTCTGGAGCCAGGGGTGCTGCTGGGAGCCCTCACAAACTCCTCTTGCTTGGATGAAGCAACCATGCCTGGGCTGGGGGATGCTGGGGGTGTGGTTGGGTGCTGTGGAACTCCTCCAGGGCAGGTGGAGGTTGCCCAGGCAGCCGGCAGGAGGTGACACTTGCCTGACTTCCAGCCCAGCCAGGGCCTCCCCCTTCCTTTTGTCTTCATCTTGCAGGGGTGAGCAGGGAGCAGCTCCAGGCAGCCTGTTCCTCCCTTGTTCCCATCTGCTGGGGTTCACAGAATCCCAGCACGGTGGGGGTTGGAAGGGGCCTCTGGAGCTCACCCAGTCCAACCCCCCCTGCCCTAGCAGGGCACCCACAGCAGCCTGCCCAGGAGCACAATCCCTGGGGGGGGTTGGAAGCTCCCCAGAGGAGATGACTCCGGGAGCCATTGGTGCCCAGCCCCCTCAGCAGGATCACACTCTGCTGCTTCCTCCTGTGCTGGAGGAGCTGAGCTGGGTCAGCTGTGCTCTCCTCCCTCCCTGCAGACATCGATGAGTGTGAGATTGGTGCTCACAACTGTGACATGCATGCCTCCTGCATCAACGTGCCCGGCAGCTTCAAGTGCAAGTGCCGCAGCGGCTGGCTCGGGGATGGGCTCAAGTGCAACGGTGAGTGCTGCCCCCAGCTGGGCAGCTGCCTCTCCCCACCTCTGCTGGGCCACCTGAGAGCCACACAACGACTTTTCGGGTTGGAAGAGACCTTTCAGGTCATCCAACCCTCAACCCAACACCACCACGGCCACTAAACCCTGTCCCCAAGTGCCACAGCCACAGGTTCCTTGAAGCCCTCCGGGGGTGGTGACTCCAGCACCTCCCTGGGCAGCCTGTGCCAGTGCCTGACCTGTGTCAGCAGGGCCAGGGGAGTGTCTCATGGCTCTGGAGGCTGATGGAGATGTTCTGGAGCCTCATGAGTGCTCCACGTGCCTGGAGGCTGCAGTCTCCTTGGGCCATCTGCTTGCCTCCTTGGGCCATCTGCTTGCCTCCTTGGGCCCTACAGCAGCTGGCCAGAGCCAAACCAGTGACAAAGGTCTTCTCCTTGCCCAGATCTGGATGAGTGTGCCACTGAAGAGCACAAGTGCAACCTGAATGCCAACTGTGTCAACACCCCTGGCTCCTACCGCTGCGCCTGCCGCGAGGGCTTCAATGGGGATGGCTTCTCCTGCTCAGGTGAGGCCCCTGGGCTCAGCTGGCAGCTAGGACCTGGCTTGGGCATCCTGCTGGCACATGGAGTCACCCAAAAGCTCCTCTGCCCCACAGCCTGCTGAGGTACCTTCAGCAGAGGTCCAGCACCTCCTCAGCAGCTGCCTGGGGAGGATGGAGGGCAGGAGGAGGGTTGCAGCCCCCTCCTCGCAGGCTCCCAGGGGAGGAATGGGAAGCAGCTGCTGGGGATTGCCTGGGCAAGCTGAGGGAAGGTCTCAGCTTCTGCTGGAGCCCACGGGAGCCTCCTGCTTGTGCCTCTCTGCAGACGTGGATGAGTGTGCAGACAATGTGAACCTGTGTGAGAACGGCCAATGCCTCAACGCCCCCGGGGGGTACCGCTGCGAGTGTGAGATGGGCTTCAACCCCACTGAGGACAGCAAGGCCTGCCAGGGTGAGTGCCCACAGCCCTGACTGCTGCTCCACAGCCCTGACTGCTGCTCCATGACCCCCACTGCCCACCTCCCCTCTGCCCTTGGGCTCTCCACTGTGCTGTCACCACTTGGTCCATTGCTGAGTGAGATCCAGCTAAGCAGGGCACCACCATCGCCTGGTGGTGCAAGGCCCCTGAGGTGCCACCTTGAGAAGCTGGTCCTCAGCCTGCACAGAGGCTGGGCTGAGCCAAAGATCCATGCAAGATGTGGAGCACCAGCAGAAGAGGGGTGAGGGGAGGGCACACACACAGCATGCCCAGGCCTGGGAGGTGGTGTCCCATGGCACCAGAACCACCCTGGGATGGGCTGCCCGCAGCTGGGCTGTGGCTGTGCTTGGAGGTGGGAGCAGGAGAGGCCTGTGCTGGTCCTGCCTCTGCCAGAGGAGCCACCTGTGCCTGTTTTGCAGACATTGATGAGTGCACCTTCCAGAACATCTGTGTCTTTGGCACCTGCCAGAACCTGCCGGGGATGTTCCGCTGCGCCTGCGACGACGGCTATGAGCTGGACAGGAGTGGAGGCAACTGCACAGGTACAGCACTCTGCAGGGGCTCTTGGATCCCTGTGGTCTTTGTCCCAGCCTCCACAGGGAGTGCCACTTGCAGCCTAAAGCCACCCAAAGGTCCCTGTGTGTGGGTGAGGAAGGCTTGAGGAGAAGCCTGGTGTGGCTCTGCTCCTTCCTGCAGGCTCTGGGCAGGGTGGTGTGAGGCAGGGCAAGGCAAGGGCTGTGTCTAGAAGGGCTTTGCCTACCACCTCATGGGGAGCCTTAGACCCACCAGAGAGTCACAGAATTGTCAGGGCTGGAAGGGACCTCAAGGCTCAGCCAGTCCCAGCCCCCTGCCATGGGCAGGGACACCTCACACCACAGCAGGCTGCTCACAGCCACCTCCAGCCTGGCTGCAAACACCTCCAGGCAGGAGGCTTCCACCACCTCCCTGGGCAGCCTGTGCCAGGCTCTCACCACCCTCATGGGGAACAACTTCTTCCTAACATCCAATCTCAATCTCCCCACTTCTAGTTTTGCTCCATCCCCCCCCAGTCCTATCCCTCCCTGACACCCTCAGAAGTCCCTCCCCAGCTTTCTTGGAGCCCCCTGCAGATCCTGGAAGGCCACAATGAGGTCTCCTGGGAGCCTTCTCCTCTCCAGCCTGCACAACCCCAACTCTCTCAGCCTGGCCTCACAGCAGAGCAGCTCCAGCCCTCTGCTCCTCCTCGTGGCCCTGCTCTGGACACCTTCCACCATGGGGTCATGAGGATCCCCCCTGAACACACAGGATGGAGCTTGGGGCTGTGGTTTCTGTGGCAGTCTTCATCTTCTTCTTTCAGTCTTCATCCTTCCATCCTTTCAGACATCAATGAGTGTGCAGACCCTGTCAACTGCATCAATGGCCTCTGTGTCAACACCCCTGGCAGCTACCTCTGCAACTGCCCCCAGGACTTCGAGCTGAACCCCACTGGTGTGGGCTGTGTGGGTGAGTGGAGACCTGTGGGGAGAGCACACTCTCAGTCCAAGAGCTTGGTGGTCCTGCACAGCTGGAACTGGCCTCTACCAGGGCCTGGGGGGGCTGAGCAGTATCTGCCCTGCCATGGCTGTCCCTGGCAGGCTTCTCCCTGCAGCAGCAGAGGAGCAGCCACCCCCAGCTCAGCCTGGCCCTGCCTGGTGTCACCAGTGTGGATTCACAGCATCACAGAATGGGTTGGGTTGGAAGGGACCTTCAAGCTCATCCAGTTCCAACCCCCTGCCATGGGCAGGGACCCCTCCCACCAGCCCAGGCTGCTCAGGGCCTCATCCAGCCTGGCCTTGAACACCTCCAGGGAGGGGGCAGGCACAGCCTCCCTGGGCAGCTCTGCCCTGGGCTGTGGATGGCATTGCTTGGCTCTGTGGTCACCATGCTGTGACCTCTGTAGGATGCAGTGTGGCTTTGAGCAGGCAAGCTGAGCACACTGCTCTGGAAGGGCTCCCGAAGCTGCAAGGCCAATCTGGATGTGGTTTGCTACAGCATGGGTGTGGAACATCTGGGATGGAACTGAGACCCACCCCCTCTCTCCCCCTCTCTCTCCCCCTCTCTCTCCCCCTCTCTCTCCCCTTCTCTCTCCCCTTCTCTCTCCCCCTCTCTCTCCCCTTCTCTCTCCCCTTCTCTCTCCCCTTCTCTCTCCCCTTCTCTCTCCCCTTCTCTCTCCCCTTCTCTCTCCCCTTCTCTCTCCCCTTCTCTCTCCCCTTCTCTCTCCCCCTCTCTCTCCCCCTCTCTCTCCCCCTCTCTCTCCCCCTCTCTCTCCCCCTCTCTCTTCCCCTCTCTCTCCCCCTCTCTCTCCCCCCCTCCCTCTTGGGGCAGTGGTCCCCTCCCTTCCTCCTGTGCCCCGCAGTGTGCCCAGGGGAGGCTTTGCTCACTCCCTGTGTCCTTGTGCAGACACTCGTGTTGGGAACTGCTTCCTGGACACGCAGGACCGGGGGGACGGAGGCATCTCCTGCAGCGCAGAGATTGGCGTTGGGGTCACAAGAGCCTCCTGCTGCTGCTCGCTGGGCCGGGCCTGGGGCAACCCCTGTGAGCTCTGCCCCCCAGCCAACACCAGTGAGTTGGGGAGTGCCTGGGGTGAGCTTGGGTGGTGAAGAGCAGAGGAGAGAGTTGGGAGCCCTTCCCTGGGGTCCCTGGCTCTGGGCTGTGCTGTCCTCACTGTGGAGCAGGGGAAGGGAGGGAGAAGAAGGACTCTGTGGTGCCAGTGCAGCCCAGGGCTGTGCAGAGGTGAAGTGGGATGGGGGACAGCAGCTGCTTGTGTCTGTTGTTAGTGGTTCCTAGTCCAGTGGCCTGGGGGAGGGCAGTGGATGTGGAATAGCCTCCAGCAAGGCTGGGCAGGCAGAGACAGGGCACCTGAGCTGGCCTGGGATGTGATGGGAGTCCCCTGCTCCACCTGCACCACTGTCCCCATTGTCTCCTGGGTTTCTCCTGGTTCTCCCTCCCACTTCTGTTGCATGGGAGCCTGCTCAGCTCAGGAGCCCCCTGCCTGCCTTTTCCCACAGCTGAGTACAAGACCCTGTGCCCTGGAGGAGAAGGTTTCCGACCCAACCCCATCACTGTCATCCTGGAAGGTAAGCTGGCCCAGCCCCTTGTGAGGGGTCTGGGTGCTGGGGAAGCCCAGTGCTGTGTGGGCACTGTCTGTCATGGCTCTGGGCTGGCTGGGTGCCCACCAGGCCCTTGAGCACCCAGTGGTGAGCAGCAAGTGTCTGCTCTCCCAGGACCTGCTCTGCAGCGGGGGCTGGGGGTGGTGGATTGAAGCCACTGGGGATGCCAGGCTGGAGACGCTGCCTGGGCAGCTCTGGCAGGCAGTGGACACTTCCCAGCTGCTCTCTCTCCCCAGATATTGATGAGTGCCAGGAGCTGCCAGGCCTCTGCCAGGGTGGCAACTGTGTGAACACCTTTGGCAGCTTCCAGTGTGAATGTCCCCTGGGCTACTACCTCAACGAGGACACTCGGATCTGTGAAGGTACCTGCACCATGCCTGGGCTGCCCTGGCACTGACTGGCACAATCCCTTCCCCTTCCACATTCCCAGTGCCACACCAGCCTGGTCCCTTGTGCCAAAGACAGCCCCAAACCCACGCTGGAAGCTTCTCTGCCTCTGCCCAGGGCTTTGACCCCAGATCACAGAGTCCTGGAACTGTTTCAGTTGGAGGAGGCCTCCAAGCTCATCCAGCCCAACCTTCAACCCAGCACCTCCATGGCCACTGACCCTGTCCCCAAGTGCCATGGGCACACATTTCTTCAGCCCCTCCAAGGATGGTGACTCCACCACCTCCCTGGGCAGCCTGTGCCCATTCCTGACCTGCTGTCCTGTGTCTGGCAGATATTGATGAGTGCTCTGCTCACATTGGCATCTGTGGCCCTGGGACCTGCTACAACACCCTTGGCAACTACACCTGTGTGTGCCCCCCTGAGTACATGCAAGTCAATGGAGGAAACAACTGCATGGGTATGGCTGGCTCTGGGGCTGAGGGAAGGGCCCTGGCAGTGCCCTGAGACCCTGGGGCTGTGCCCTGGGCAGCATGGTGTGGGCTACACAGCTGAGCAGGGGCTAGGACTCATGATCCCAGCATCCCAGCATGGGGAGGGTGGGAAGGGACCTCTGGAGCTCACCCAGTCCAAGCCCCCTGCCCCGGCAGGGCTCCCCCAGCAGCCTGCCCAGGGGCACAGTGCCCAGGGGGGTTGGAAGCTCTCCACACCAGGAGACTCCACAACCTCTCTGGGCAGCCTGCCCCAGGCCTCCAGCAGCCTCACAGCAAAGAAGCTGTTCCTCGTGTTGAGGCTTTGCTGGACCTTTGCTGAGGCCCCTGAGCAGCAGGAGGGGGCAGGGTGGCAGCCTGGGGGGCTGGCAGCTGCCCTTGCTGGGGCTGGCCCGAGCTGGGCTCTGCCTTTGCAGACATGAGGAAGAGCGTTTGCTACCGCAACTACAACGACACCTGTGAGAACGAGCTCTCCTTCAACATGACCAAGAAGATGTGCTGCTGCTCCTACAACATTGGCAAGGCCTGGAACAAGCCCTGTGAGCCCTGCCCCACTCCAGCCAGCCGTAAGTCAGCCCTCCTGGGGAGGGCATCTCGCTGCCCCCTCCCCCTGCCCACCGCCCTCCGCGCCTCGCGGCGCCGGAGGCAGCCAGGGTCACAGAGCCGTGGGATGGGTTTGGGTGGGAGGAGACCTTAAAGATGATGGAACCATAGGATGGTTTGGGTTGGAAAAAGACCTCTGAGAGCACTGAGTCCAACCAGCAACCCAGCACCACCATAGCTCCAACCTCCCAGCCACAGCAGGGACACCTCCTGCTTGAGGACTTCCAGGTGGACTTCCCAGGTCCCAGAGCAGAGCAACCACCTGCCAGAATGTTAGAGCTAATGGGAGACACCACAGAGTGTCCAGGAAACAGAGGGGGGCAGGGAAAGCCTCATGTCTGTGGTGAGCCCTGTGGGGACAGAGCTTGCACTGGGAGGACACAGGGCAGGAAGGTCCTGGCCAAGGTCGTGTTGCCCTAGAAGGACCTGGGGCAGCATCTATGGAATGTTGTGTGGAGTCTCTGCATGCAGAGCCCTCCTGTGCTCCCTCCAGCCACAGCTGGGGTCCCTCTCATCCCTCTGCTCACCCCACTCTGCCTGCTGGGCATGACCTCAGTGTTCCCCCTCCAGCTGAGTACCAGATCCTGTGTGGGAACCAGGCTCCTGGGTTCATCATCGACATCCACACTGGAAAACCAATTGGTGAGTCAAGCTCCCATGGCCATGGAGCCAGCTCTGCTCTCTGTGTCCTGTCCTCTTCCCATGGTGCTTGTGAGCTTCCTGCCCCCTTTTGGTTTCCTCCCCTCTCCCTCCCCTCTCCCTCCCCTCTCCCTCCCCTCTCCCTCCCCTCTCCCTCCCCTCTCCCTCCCCTCTCCCTCCCCTCTCCCTCCCCTCTCCCTCCCCTCTCCCTCCCCTCTCCCTCCCCTCTCCCTCCCCTCTCCCTCCCCTCTCCCTCCCCTCTCCCTCCCCTCTCCCTCCCCTCTCCCTCCCCTTCCACAGTATCAATCCTCCAAGAACTGCTCCACATTTTGTCTCTTGGCCCTGTCCCTTGGAGTGGGTTGGGTTGAGTTGGAAGGGACCTTACAGATCGTCCAGTTCCAACCCCCTGCCATGGGCAGGGACAGCTTCTACCAGCCCAGCTTGCTCAAGGCCTCATCCAGCCTGGCCTTGAACACCTCCAGGGAGGGGACATCCACAGCCTTCCTGGGCAGCCTGTGCCAGAAGAATTTCTTCCTAATGTCCAGTCTCATCCAGCTGGAAGCCCTCACCCCACAGCCTCTCACCACCCTTTACTGTTAGGACGAGGAGGGGCAGCAACCCCCGAGGCAGGGCAGGGGGGCTGCTCTCCTTGCTGGGGTGCTGAGGGGTGCTGAGGGGAGCTGAGGGGTGCTGAGGGGAGCTGAGGGGTGCTGAGGGGAGCTGTGTGTGTGTGCAGACATTGATGAGTGCAGCGAGATCCCAGCCATCTGCACCAACGGCGTCTGCATCAACCAGATCGGCAGCTTCCGCTGCGAGTGCCCCATCGGCTTCAGCTACAACAACATCCTGCTCATCTGTGAAGGTACAGCCCCAGCCAGGGCCTGCTCACAGCCTGGCCCCACAGCTGCCTCCCCTGGGAAGGCATCTTGAAGCCCACCCAGTCCACCCCCCGCCCTGCAGCCAGCAGGGGTATCCCCAAGCACAGCAGGTTGTGCAGAGCCAGAGCCCCGACCAAGCTGAGCTGGGATGGTTTCATCTCCCACCTCTGTGGGCGTCTCAGCACCCTCAGCATCAAAGTGCTGCCCAAGGGTCCCCTGGCTGCCCAGCATCTCCCCATCTCGTGGGGCACCATGGGCAGAGCCTGCAGGTTCTCAGCCTTCTGGGCATCCTCAGTTTGCACCTCCCTGGGTGGTCCACAGGGGCTGAGTTTTGTTCATGCTCCTCCCTGGGGTTTCCTCTCCCCTGTTTTGGGTTTTCCTTCCCTTTAGCTGTCTCAAAGTCTGGAGGTGTAACTCAGATCCCAGACATTCTATTGTCAGCAGGGACATCCCCAAGCAGAGCAGGCTGCTCAGAGCCCCAAACAGCCTGAGCTGGGGTGGTGGCAGGCATGGGGCAGCTGCCACCTCTCTGGCAGCCTGGGCCAGGCTCTCCCCACCCTCAGGGTCAAACATTTTCCCCTTCTCTCCAGTCTGAATCTCCCTCTTTGAGTTCCAAACCATCTGCCCCTCGCCCTGCTGGCTCTGCCAGGCTGATGGTGCCTGGTGGGTGCTTGGCACTGTGCAGAGGGGAGGTTCTCCTTGCTCTTCTCCCCAGACATTGATGAGTGCAGCAGTGGAGAGAACCTCTGCCAGCGCAACGCCGACTGCATCAACATCCCCGGCAGCTACCGCTGCGAGTGCTCCACCGGCTACAAGCTGTCCCCCAGCGGAGCCTGCGTGGGTAAGCTCACACAACAGCAGCACAGTGTGGGCTGGGAAAGCCCTCTGAGGTCACCCAGCCCAGCCTTCAACCCAGCACCTCCACGGCCACCAAACCATGGCCCCAGGTGCCATGGCCACACATTGCTTGAACCCCTCCAGGGCTGGGGACTCCACCACCTCCCTGGGCAGCCTCTGCCAGTCCCTGACCACTCTTGCAGCAAAGAAATGGTTCCTCATCTCCAACCCTGGCACAGTTTCAGGCCATTTCCTCTCATTCTATCCCCTGCTCCTAGACAGAAGAGACCAACCCCCAGCTCACTGCAACCTCCTCTCAGAGAGCTGTGGAGAGCAATGAGGTCTCCTCTCAGCCTCCTCTTCTCCAGGCTGACCTGAAGTAGGGAGATCTTTGCTGCCTACCCCAGAGGCAGCTGTGCAAGGCCCTGGTGCCCCTGCCTAGGCTCTTCAGATGGCTCTGTGGACCATCATGTGTTGACCCAGGGAAGGGCATCACAGAATGGGAGGGCTTGGAAGGGGCTCTGGAGATCCTCCACTCCATCCCCCCCTGGCAAAGAGGAATCACCCAGGGCAGGTCACACAGGAGCACATCTTGAAAGCCTCCAGAGAAGGAGACTCCACAGCCTCTCTGGGCAGCCTGCTGCAGGCCTCCAGCAGCCTCACAGCAAAGAAGTTTCTCCTCCTGCTCAGATGGAACCTCCTGGGTTCCAGTTTGTGCCCCTTGCCCCTTGTCCTGTCCCTGGACACCACTGAGCAGAGCCTGGAACCTTCTTCTTGCCTCCCACCCCTCAGCTATTTCTAGACATCTATTGGTGTCTGTAATCTCCTCTCAGCCTTCTCTCCTCCAGACCAAACAGCCTCAGGTTCTCAGCCTGGAGACCTGCCAGGGCCTGTTTCATACCTGCTTCCTGGTCTTCCATCAAAGCCTGAGGGCCGTGACCTGGCTGCTTACAGCCAGGAACCGTAGCCAGGAGCTGGTTATTTCCCCTCCTCTGCAGACATCACCGAGTGATTATGGGATGTTTGTCCTTTTTGGAGCAATTCCCAGGGCCTGTGGGCTCCTGAGGGATGAGATGAGGTCAGTGTGAAGTGCAGCTTCAGCCTGGCAGCTCCAGGACTATTTCAGAGCTCACCAGCCAGAGATCTTGCTCCCACTCAAGCCACCTCTCAGCAAACCAAGCTCCTGTTGTGCTTCTGCTCCCAGCCCTCTCCAGGCAGGGGCTGCAGGAGGCAGTGGGCCTCAGCTCTTCCCAGTGCTGCCCACCCCTGCTGCTCACTGGCTCCTGCTTTGCTCTGGTCTAGGTCGCAACGAGTGCCAGGAGATCCCCAACGTCTGCAGCCACGGGGACTGCGTGGACACCGAGGGCAGCTACGTCTGCATCTGCCACAACGGCTTCAAGGCCACGGGGGAGCAGACCATGTGCATGGGTCAGTGTGACAGCCACAGCCCTGCCACCGAGCAGGCAGGCAGCAGGCTGGACCTCAGCTCTCCCCAGCACCCGCTGGGCAGTGCCAAGGCCAGCCGAGGGTCGTGGTGCCCTCTCCAGCCCGGCTGCAGGGGGTTGTGGAGCTGCCTGCTCCATGCCTGCACACCCAAGGCTGCAGCTTTCAGCTCCCTGGATCAGCTGTGGCCTTAGCATGGAGTGGTTTGGGTGGGAAGGGACCTTTAAAGCTCATCCAGTCCATGCCCAGCATCTGCAACCAGAGCAGGTTGCTCACAGCCCCAAACAACCTGACCTGGGGTGGTGCCAGGGATGGGGCAGCTCCAACCTCTGTGGGCAGCCTGGGCCAGGCTCTCACTACCCTCAGCGTCAAACATTTCTTCTCTCCAGTCTAAATCTCCCCTTTTTAGATCCAACTCATCCCTCCTTGTCCTGTCCCAAGAGGCCCTGCTCAAAGTCTGTCCCCAGCTTTCTTCTCCGCCCCTTCAAGCACTGAAAGGCCACCAGAAGGTCTCCCTGGAGCCTTCTCTTCTCCAGGCTGCACAACCCCAACTCTCTCAGCCTGGTCTCACAGCAGAGGGCTTCCAGCCCTGCCAGCACTGCTGTGGCCTCCTCTGGCCCTGACTTTCTCCCTGCAGACATTGATGAGTGTGACAGACAGCCCTGTGGCAACGGCACCTGCAAGAACACCGTCGGCTCCTACAACTGCCTCTGCTTCCCTGGCTTTGAGCTGACCCACAACAACGACTGCATGGGTGAGTGCCAGCGCCCCCTGGTCTCCTGCAGCGCTGCCTGAGCTCCCTCTGACATCAGCTGGGGGGCAGGGGGTGTCCCACGGATCGACAGAAAGCATCGGGCTGGAAGGGACCCTCCAAGGGCATCTTGTCCCTGCAGGCAGCAGGGACTCCTCCAGCTAGAGCAGGCTGCCCAGGGACACATCCAGGCTGGTCCTGAATGTGCCCAGGGATGAGGCCTCAACACCTCCCTGGGCAGCCTGCTGCAGTGTCCCCCCCCCCACACTGTGCAGCACTTGCTCCTGATGCCCAACCTCAGCCTGCCCTGCTCCACCTCCAAACCCCTGCCCCTCGCCCTCACCGCCCCAAGCCCTCGGCTCCGGCTGTCCCCTGGCAGGGGCTGCAGAAGCGACCTGAGCTGAGCTGCCTGTGCCAGAGGTGTGGGGCTGGCTGAGGTGAGACACTGACCTGCTCTGCTTCCTCTTCCCCTGCAGACATTGATGAGTGTTCCTCCCTGGTGGGGCAGGTGTGTCGCAACGGGCAGTGCATCAACAGCGTTGGCTCCTTCCAGTGCCTCTGCCAGGAGGGCTACGACCGCACCCCCGACGGCAAGAACTGTGTGGGTGAGTGTCCAGGCAGCACCCTGCCCCTCCTCAGGGCCTTGGGCTGTGTCCTGGGGGTGGCTGCCATGCTGCAGTGCTGTGAGAGTCAGAGAATGGTCTAAGATGGAAGGGTGCTCAGAGACCATCTGCTCCAACCCCCCTGCTGTGGGCAGGGACAGCCCTCAGCTAAGCTCAGGTTGCTCAGGGCCTCATCCAGCCTGGTCTTGAGCACCTCTAGGCAGGAGGCAGCCCACGGGGCAGCCTGTTCCAGTGTCTCCCCACCCTCACTGTGAAGAATTCCTTCCTGATGTCCAATCTCAATCCAGTCTCTTCCAGTTTGAAGCCATCACCCCTCCTCCCCTCCCCACATTCATTCTTAGGAGGAAGAAAGGCAGCAGTCTGCAGCCCTGGGAGCTGCACTCCTGCCTCCATCTGCCCTCCCCCAGCCTCCATCTGCCCTCCCCCAGCCTCCATCTGCCCTCCCCCAGCCTCCATCTGCCCTCTTCCAGCCTCAGTCCATCACTACAAGGACTTCTGACTCCTCCAAGCTGAGCACATTCACTCTCTCTGGTTCTTTCTCCTCCTCTGCAGACATCAACGAGTGTGTGAGCCTGCCTGGGACCTGCTCCCCAGGCACCTGCCAGAACCTGGAGGGCTCCTTCCGCTGCATCTGTCCCCCTGGCTACGAGGTGCAGAACGACAACTGCATTGGTAAGGCTGCCTCTGCCTGCCCTGCTCCCAGCACAGCCTGGAGCCATGGCCCTCCTGTGTGTCCCAGCCCCAGGAGTCTCCTGGAAAGGAGCTGGGCACAGGTTGGCCAAGCTGGGCACAGAGTGGCCAAGCTGGATGCAGGGTGGCTCAGCTGGACACAGAGTGGCCAAGCTGGATGCAGGGTGGCCAAGCTGGGCACAGAGTGGCTCAGCTGGATGCAGGGTGGCCAAGCTGGGCACAGAGTGGCCAAGCTGGATGCAGGGTGGCCAAGCTGGACACAGAGTGGCCAAGCTGGATGCAGGGTGGCTCAGATGGGCACAGAGTGGCCAAGCTGGATGCAGGGTGGCTCAGATGGGCACAGGGTGGCTCAGCTGGATGCAGGGTGGCTCAGATGGGCACAGGGTGGCTCAGCTGGATGCAGGGTGGCTCAGATGGGCACAGGGTGGCTCAGCTGGATGCAGGGTGGCTCAGATGGGCACAGAGTGGCCAAGCTGGACACAGAGTGGCTCAGCTGGATGCAGGGTGGCTCAGATGGGCACAGAGTGGCCAAGCTGGATGCAGGGTGGCTCAGCTGGGCACAGAGTGGCCAAGCTGGATGCAGGGTGGCCAAGCTGGGCACAGGGTGGCTCAGCTGGATGCAGGGTGGCTCAGCTGGGCACAGAGTGGCTCAGATGGATGCAGGGTGGCTCAGCTGGGCACAGAGTGGCCAAGCTGGATGCAGGGTGGCTCAGATGGGCACAGGGTGGCTCAGCTGGATGCAGGGTGGCTCAGATGGGCACAGGGTGGCTCAGCTGGGCACAGGGTAGCTCAGCTGGATGCAGGGTGGCCAAGCTGGGCACAGAGTGGCCAAGCTGGATGCAGGGTGGCTCAGCTGGGCACAGAGTGGCTCAACTGGGCACAGGGTAGCTCAGCTGGATGCAGGGTGGCCAAGCTGGGCACAGAGTGGCTCAGCTGGGCACAGGGTAGCTCAGCAGGGTGGCCAAGCTGGGCACAGAGTGGCCAAGCTGGCCAGGCTTGCTCCCGTGATGGAAGAGGCTCAGTGGCTTTGCTGCCCCTTGGCCTCTTCTTGCTTCCACTTGGCCTGAGGCTGGCTCAAGGGCTGGGGCTCCAGGCGATGCCCTCCAGCCCTCGGAGCTCCCCACACGTCGCAGCTTCGGCTGGCCGTGGCGCAGCGAGGCAGGGCAGGAGCTTGGCTGCTCTGTCAGTGCTGTGTGCTTGGTGCTCCTAGACATCAACGAGTGTGAGGAGGAGCCCAACATCTGCCTCTTTGGGACCTGCACCAACACCCCTGGCAGCTTCCAGTGTGTCTGCCCCCCGGGCTTCGTGCTGTCCGACAACGGCCGGCGCTGCTTCGGTGAGCGCAGCCCAGCGCTGCGGGGGGAGGCTGCAGCACCACCCCGGGGGCCTGCCCCAGAGCCAGCCTGGGGGCCTGCCCCAGCACCACCCCGGGGGCCTGCCCTGACCTTTGTGCTTCCCTGCCTGCCCCCTGCAGACACTCGGCAGAGCTTCTGCTTCACTCGCTTCGACAATGGGAAGTGCTCTGTGCCCAAGGCCTTCAACACCACCAAGGCTCGGTGCTGCTGCAGCAAGATGCCAGGGGAGGGCTGGGGAGACCCCTGCGAGCTCTGCCCTCAGGAAGGCAATGGTAGGTGTGCCAGGACCCAGAGGTGTCCCCCAGCAGGCGCAGGGTGCGTGGGGAAGGTGTGAAGGGTCAACCCAAGCAGTAGTGCCAGCTGCCCAGCACCCTGGGATCCCCCATCTGGAGAGGGCTGCCTGGAGACCCAGCAGCTGCAGCATCCCCTGGGGCTCCAGCAGCCACAGGCAGAGCATCACAGGGTGGTAGGGGTTGGGAGGGAGCCTCCAGAGATTGGCCAGTCCAACCCCACTGCCAGGGCAGGTCACACAGGAGTGCATCCAGGAGGCTTTAGAGACCTCTCGATCTCATTTCTGCTTTGGATCTCCTCTCAGTTCTCTGCAGGGCTTTAGATAAGGCTCAAACCACCTTGGTGCCTCCAGAGCCAAGGCAAGATGAGGAGTTTGCCAGCCAGCCATGGCTGTGTGGCCTCCCAGGAGCACTGAGCTGTCAGCCATGCTCTGGAAGCCTTTCTGTGAGCACAGCTTGTGACCATTTCTCACTTCTCTGCTTTCTTCCAGTTGCCTTCCAGGAGCTGTGTCCCTATGGCCATGGAGCCATCCCAGGTCCAGGTGACACCAGGGAAGGTAAGGCTGGAGCTGGGCATGAGGAGAAGTTTGTTCTGGGGAGAGAGTTGCCCAGAGAGAGCCATACCTGGGCTGTCTGGAGGGGGGCTGGAACCCCAGGGGCAGGAGGAACCTGGCACTGGATGCTCTCCCAAGCTCTGACTGCTCAGCAGAGGTCCAGCCCTCAGCTCTGGAGAGGAAGTAGCTGAGGTGGCAGAGTCACAGACTCAGGAGTGGGTTGGGTTGGAAGGGACCTCAAAGATCATCCAGTTCCAGCCTCCCACCCTGGGCAAGGACACCCCCTGCTAGGCCAGGCTGCTCAAGGCCTCATCCAGTGCTGAGAGGCTCAGGTGAGGTTTCATGGCCTTGGGCTTTCCCTTCCAGATGTCAATGAGTGCTCAGAGAACCTGGGGGTGTGCATCAACGGGGCCTGCATCAACACCGACGGCTCCTTCCGCTGCGAGTGCCCCTTTGGCTACAACCTGGACTACACAGGAGTCAACTGTGTGGGTGAGGACCTGCCTGAGGAGCTCCTGCCCCTCTGCAAGGGAGCTTCTCCCTCCCCTGGGCCAGAGGCTCTCAGCTGGGAAGCGTGTTGGCAGGGGGCATGCGTGGAGAGAAGGAATCTGCTGCTCCTCTGCCCCTTTGGTTTCTTCCCCCCTGGCTCCTGGCTGGTTGCAATGCTCTGGCTGCAGGAAGAGAGCAGCCTGCAGCTTTCCTCTCCACCTCAGCCACCTAACCTGGGCCTGGCTTCCCCCTGGCTCCCTCCAGATACCGATGAGTGCTCCATTGGCAACCCCTGCGGCAACGGCACCTGCACCAACGTGGTGGGAGGCTTCGAGTGTGCCTGTGATGAGGGCTTTGAGCCAGGGCCCATGATGACTTGTGAAGGTAAGGCTGCTGTGGGGCACCCTGTTCACCCCTCTTGTGACCATGCCTGGCTGAGCAGCAGTCAGCTCCACCTCTGGTGGGCAGGAAAGCTGCCTGGGGCTCATCTCCGCACCAGTGCGGACATCAGCGCTGGTCCCCTTCCGCTTCCTCTGAGGCTGGAGCCCAGGAGGAGCTCTGGAGACCTGCTGGAAGGCAGGAGAGGAGCCAGGACACTGTCCCCACCCAAGCTGCAGGGACACCAGGTGTCTGCCCCTCTGCAGCTCCACCAGGACAGGAAGCCTTGGTGGCACAAAGCCCTCATGAGACCAAGGCAGGGAGCGGGGCTGGGGAGGCTCTCCCGGGGAGCTCCAGCAGCACTGCTGAGAGCCCAGGGCCGAGCTGTGTCCTCTCTCCTGCCTCCCAGACATCAATGAGTGTGCCCTGAACCCCCTGCTCTGTGCCTTCCGCTGCATCAACACCTTTGGCTCCTACGAGTGCACCTGCCCCGCTGGCTACGCCCTGCGAGAGGACAGAAGGATGTGCAGAGGTAACAGCTCCGCCTGCAGCCCTCTGCCCGGCCCCTGCCCCCGCCCCTGCCCGCCCCTCCCCTGCCCTTGGGCTGCTCCCTGGATGGAGACAGAAGGCAGGACTCGAGAGCTGGCGTCCCTGGGCTTGTGCTCGTTGGCACCTGGGCGTCTGTGTCGTGGCAGCCAGCCCTGGACCAAGGCAGGAGGAGGTGGTGGAAGCAGGGCAGATGTGGGCAGTGGGTTCCTGGTTGTTGCCCAAGGGCTGGGAGGCGGCTGGGAAGCTGCTGGGAGGTGGCTGGGATGTGCCTGGCAGGAGGCTGGCAGGCTGCTGTTGGGCTTGGAGGGGCCTGATGAGGCTGCTGGTTGCAGATCTGGACGAGTGTGCCGAGGGGCTGCACGACTGCGAGTCTCGAGGGATGCTCTGCAAGAACCTCATCGGCACCTTCATGTGCATCTGCCCCCCGGGCATGCAGCGCCGGCCCGACGGAGAGGGCTGCACAGGTACCAGGCTGGCAGGGGGGCCCAGAGGGGCTGCAGACCCTCCACTTCCAGGCAGTGTCCGTGGGGCCTTGTCCAGGTAGCTTTGCTTCGTGTCAGACAGCTCCTCCCTAGGCTTTCCCTCGTGTCAGAGCCTCCTCTGGCTCCTCCGAGATGCCTACAGGCACAGAAGTTCTCTTCAGCTTTAGACCTTTCTGTGGAGCTTCTCCATGCCTGTCTCAAGCTCCCTTCAGAAGGGTCAGCACTGGGCAGGCTTAGACACAGAGCCCAGCTCCACTCCCAGCCCAGCAGCTTGGCCACTGGACAATATGCCAAGCAGGGAAGACTTAGGGAGAAGGCAGCCCTCAGCTTTCCAGTACCTTAGTGGGGCCTGCAGGAAAGCTGGGGAGGGACTTCTGATAAGGGCTGGGAGTGCCAGGGTGGGGGACAATGGCTTTGAGCTGGGAGAGGGAAGATTGAGACTGGAGATGAGGAAGAAATTCTTGAGAGTGAGGGTGGGGAGACACTGGCACAGAGTTGGGGGTTAGGGATAGGGGAGGTTAGGCTTAGGGGTTAGGGTTGGGGGTTGCCCAGGAAGGTTGCGGCTGCCTCCTCCATGGAGGTGTTCAAGGCCAGGCTGGATGAGACCTTGAGCAGCCTGTGCTGGTGGGAGGGGTCCCTGCCCATGGCATGGGGCTGGAACTGGATGATCTGTGAGGTTCCTCCCACCCCAACCCATCCCATGGAGCCCAGGGCCAGGAGATGCCTTCCTCAGCCGCCCAAGCGTGGCGGAAGCGGTCCTGAAGGACTCCCAGCCTGAAGGACGATCCTCAAGACCTTGGGAGGGTGTTTCAAGGCAGAGTGGGCAGCACAGGGGCTGTGAAGCTGCCATTTCTGCTGTGCCTGAGCAGAGGTGTTGTTTGCTCCCCCCAGATGAGAACGAGTGCCGCACCAGGCCGGGCATCTGCGCCAACGGGCGCTGCGCCAACACCGTGGGGAGCTACCGCTGCGACTGCAACGAGGGCTTCGAAGTCAGCCCCTCTGGCACAGAGTGCATTGGTAATGGCCAGCCCCTGCTGGCTCCTCAGCAGCCTCTCCTCCCTACCAGATGGTCCTTCTCAAGGCCTTTCATGCTGGCCGAGCAGAAAGGTCGTTGTGGGCACCGTGAGGGCCACGAGGAGGAGCAGAGGGCTGGAGCTGCTCTGCTGTGGGGACAGAGTGAGGGAGGTTGTGCAGGCTGGAGAGGAGAAGGCTCCCAGGAGACCTCATTGTGGCCTTCCAGTCTCTGCAGGGGGCTACAAGAAAGCTGGGGAGGGACTTTTGAGGGTGTCAGGGAGGGATAGGACTGGGGGGGATGGAGCAAAACTAGAAGTGGGGAGATTGAGATTGGATGTGAGGAAGAAGTTGTTCCCCAGGAGGGTGGTGAGAGCCTGGCACAGGTTGCCCAGGGAGGTGGTGGAAGCCTCAGCCCTGGAGGTTTTGAAGGCCAGGCTGGAGGTGGCTGTGAGCAACCTGCTGTGGTGTGAGGTGTCCCTGCCCATGGCAGGGGGGTTGGAACTGGATGGTCCTTGAGGTCCCTTCCAGCCCTGACACTTCTGTGGTCACCTGTGGCATTACCTTGGCCACACCACTGCCCTGCAGGGCCTGGCACAGGCTGGCCCTGCTGCTTGGTCACCCCTGGTGCTGGCACTCACTCAGATCTTCACCTTCTGTCTCCACCCTCTGGCCAGACACTCGCCAGGGATTCTGCTTCACGGAGGTGCTGCAGACCATGTGCCAGATGTCCTCCACCAACCGCAACCTGGTCACCAAGTCCGAGTGCTGCTGCAACAGTGGCCGCAGCTGGGGCCCCCAGTGTGAGCTCTGCCCCCTGCCTGGCACTGCCCAGTACAAGAAAATGTGTCCTCATGGGCCAGGGTACTCCACTGATGGCAGAGGTAAGCTGGGGCTCGAATCCCAGGATCCCAGCATGGTGAGGGGCTGGAAGGGACCTCTGGAGCTCACCCACTCCAACCCCCTGCTCCAGCAGGGCTCCCACAGCAGCTTCCCCAGCAGCACAGTGCCCAGGGGGGTTTGGAAGCTCAAGGAGACTCCCCAACCTCTCTGGGCAGCCTGCTGCAGGCCTCCAGCAGCCTCACAGCAAAGAAGTTTCTCCTCCTGTTCAGATGGAACCTCCTGGGTTCCACTTTGTGCCCCTTGCCCCTTGCCCTGTCCCTGGGCACCAGTGAGGAGAATTGGTTGGGCAGGGGAGGGTTAGGTTGGACAGGAGGAAAAGTTCCTTTGCTGCAAGAGTGGTCAGGGATTGGCACAGGCTGCCCAGGGAGGTGGTGGAGCTTGCAAGAAACCCAGAGCTGAAGGTGGGAGCTTCTCTTCCCTGCCCCTGGTACAGCAGGAGCAGGGCAGAGCCACCAGCCCTGGGGCCATGGCACCTGGGGCCGTGGCTTGGTGGCCAGGGTGGGGTTGGGTTGCTGCTTGGGCTGGATGCTCCCAGAGAGCTTTCCCAACCCAAACCATTCTCTGCTTCTGTGACCTTAAAAGTCTTTTGCAAGCACAGTGGTCCCCGAGTCTAACAGGTCCTTCCCTCCCTGCTGCAGACATCGACGAGTGCAGGGTGCTGCCCAACCTGTGCCGGAATGGGCAATGCATCAACAGCATCGGCTCCTTCCGCTGCCACTGCCGCCTGGGCTACACCCCCGACATCACCGGCACCGCCTGCCAGGGTGAGCTGCCAGCAGCGCCCCCTCCGCCCCCCGGCCACGCACAGCCCCCCCTGCCTGCCGCCCCCCGGCCACTCACAGCCCTCCCTGCCACTGCCCCCCGGCCACTCACAGCCCTGCCTGCCGCCCCCTGGCCACTCACAGCCCTCCCTGCCACTGCCCCCCGGCCACTCACAGCCCTGCCTGCCGCCCCCTGGCCACCCACAGCCCTCCCTGCCACTGCCCCCCGGCCACTCACAGCCCTCCCTGCCGCCCCCCGGCCACTCACAGCCCTGCCTGCCGCCCCCCGGCCACTCACAGCCCTGCCTGCCGCCCCCCCGGCCACTCACAGCCCTGCCTGCCACTGCCCCCTGGCCACTCACAGCCCTGCCTGCCGCCCCCCGGCCACTCACAGCCCCCCCTGCCACTGCCCCCCGGCCACTCACAGCCCTGCCTGCCACTGCCCCCCGGCCACCCACAGCCCTCCCTGCCGCCCCCCGGCCACTCACAGCCTTGCCTGACCACTGCCCCCCGGCCACTCACAGCCTTGCCTGACCACTGCCCCCCGGCCACTCACAGCCCTGCCTGCCACTGCCCCCTGGCCACCCACAGCCCTCCCTGGCAGGCAATGCCCCCTGACCACTTACATACCTGCCTGCCAGTGCCCCTGGCCACTTACACACCTCCCTGCCTGGCAGTGCCCCCTGACCATTTAGCCCCTTGTGGCCACCAAACCTGGGCTCCCCTTGTGGCCAGAGTGGCCCCAGGAGCGCTGGGGGGGCAGCCCAGGGGTGCAGGCTGTGGCTGCTGATGTGTCTCATCTCCTGAGTCTAGACCTGGATGAGTGCAACCAGTCCCCTAAGCCCTGCAACTTCATCTGCAAGAACACAGAGGGCAGCTACCAGTGCTCCTGCCCCCGGGGCTATGTCCTGCAGGAGGATGGGAAGATCTGCAAAGGTACTGCCCCAGGAGAAGGCAGCAGAGCCCTTGTCCCATCTCTGATGGCAGCAGGGGGGTGGCTGGTGAGCATGGGATGCAACAGGCAGGTCCTCTTCTGGCCACAGACGTGGAAAAAGAGATGGACACGGTGCCATGCCGGCCCCTGGGGCACTGCTAGAAGGGGCACCCAATTTTGAGGGTGGGTGAGCTGCCCAGAGTGGAGTCTCCTCCTCTGGAGCCATTCCAAAGCCATCTGGATGCCATCCTGTGCAGCCTGGACCCAAGGAATGGTTTGGGTGGGGAGGGAGCTTTGCAGGTCACCCAGTGCAAAGCCCTGCAGTCACCAGGGGCATCTGCAGCTAGAGCAGGTTGGTCTGGAGTGGTTCTAGGGATGGCACACCTCCCACCACTCTGGGCAACCTGCTCTAGCTCCATGTCAAGGTCCTGTGGCCTGCCCAGGACCACTGTGTCCCACTATGCCCATGTAAGTGTCACAGTAGGATGAGCTGAGCCTCATGCTTCTTGCTTTAGACCTGGATGAGTGCTCCACCAAGCAGCACAACTGCCAGTTCCTCTGTGTCAACATCATTGGAGGATTCAACTGCAAATGTCCCCCAGGCTTCACTCAGCACCACTCATCCTGCATTGGTGAGTAGAGACCTGCACTGCTCTGCTGCAGAGCCCCAGCCAGGTGCCCCTGGGCTGCAGAGCCCCAGCCAGGTGTCCCTGGGCTGCAGAGCCCCAGCCAGCTCCCCCTGGGCTGCAGAGCCCCAGCCAGGTGCCCCTGGGCTGCAGAGCCCCAGCCAGGTGCCCCTGGGCTGCAGAGCCCCAGCCAGGTGTCCCTGGGCTGCAGAGCCCCAGCCAGCTCCCCCTGGGCTGCAGAGCCCCAGCCAGGTGCCCCTGGGCTGCAGAGCCCCAGCCAGCTCCCCCTGGGCTGCAGAGCCCCAGCCAGCTCCCCCTGGGCTGCAGAGCCCCAGCCAGGTGCCCCTGGGCTGCAGAGCCCCAGCCAGGTGCCCCTGGGCTGCAGAGCCCCAGCCAGGTGCCCCTGGGCTGCAGAGCCCCAGCCAGCTCCCCCTGGGCTGCAGAGCCCCAGCCAGGTGTCCCTGGGCTGCAGAGCCCCAGCCAGCTCCCCCTGGGCTGCAGAGCCCCAGCCAGCTCCCCCTGGGCTGCAGAGCCCCAGCCAGGTGCCCCTGGGCTGCAGAGCCCCAGCCAGCTCCCCCTGGGCTGCAGAGCCCCAGCCAGCTCCCCCTGGGCTGCAGAGCCCCAGCCAGCTCCCCCTGGGCTGCAGAGCCCCAGCCAGCTCCCCCTGGGATGGCCTTAAACCCAAAAGAGTCTTCCTAGCCCCCAGCTTTGGTTCTCTCCAGCTGCCCTGGGGTTGTGCATCTGACCTCTGTCTGCTGCTCAGCCTGGGCTAAGCTCCACCACTCGAGGGGCTCCAGACAAGCACATGGTTGGGGCTGGGCTGGGGGTGTTTTGCAGACAACAACGAGTGCACAACTCAGCCCTCCCTGTGTGGAGCCAAGGGGCAGTGCCTGAACACGCCAGGCAGCTACAACTGTGAGTGCCAGAAGGGCTTCTCCCTGGACAGCTCTGGTGTCAACTGTGAAGGTGAGTCTGCAGCTCTGGGAGGGCTCCTGCCTCGCTCAGCAGCTCAGTGGGGCCAGGAAGGGTCTGGTCCTTGCTGTGAGCCACCAGAACCCCACACTAGAGGCGGTGGAGATGTGGTGCTGAGGGCCATGGGCTGGTGGTGCCAGGGGCAGTGCTGGGTTCAGGGTTGGACTCCATGCTCCAAGAGCTCTCTCCTGACCCAAACAGCTCTGGGATGCTAAGAACCAGCCCCAGCCACTCCCAGGCAGCCTCGAGGCCGGTGCCCACCAGGCCTGTAGCAGGTGCCCATGGGTGCAGGGGGGGGCAGGAGCTGTCTCCCCAGCCTCTGTGCTGTGTTGCTGCAGATGTGGATGAGTGTGATGGGAACCACCGGTGCCAGCATGGCTGCCAGAACGTGCTGGGGGGGTACCGCTGCGGCTGCCCCCAGGGCTACGTCCAGCACTACCAATGGAACCAGTGTGTGGGTGAGTGTGGCATGGGGGGGCCCTCTGCCCCAGCTCTGGGAGGGTGGGGAGAGGGCAGCTTGGGCTATCAGTCCCTCCCCAGTCACTCTTGACCCTTCTGAGCTCAGCTCGACCTAAGCCAGCCCTGAGCTGCTGCCCTGCCCCAGAGGCAGGCCCGGGGGTGGTGCCCCTGCCCCTGGGCCAGGCTCTCCCTGCAGGGGGGAGGCTCAGGAAACTGCTCTGCAGAGTGCTGAGCTCCTGAGACCAGCAGCTGCCTGCATTGCAGGAGGGAAAAAGAGTCAAGGAAGCCCTTGAGGGAGCTGCATGGGCTGAGCCCCTGCTGCCAGCCCAGCCAGGGCTGTGGGCTCAGCTCCTTGGCCAGGGGTGGTGGCAGCACCACAGAGTCATGGAAGGGTTTGGGTGGGAAGAGACCTTTAGAGTCCAACCCCTTGCAGTCAGCAGGAGCATCCCCAACCAGCCCCAAACAACCTGAGCTGGGATGGTGCCAGGCATGGGGCAGCTCCCATCTGCCTGGTCAGCCTGGGGCAGGCTCTCACCACCCTCAGTGCCAAACATTTCTCCCTTCTCTCCAGTCTGAATCTCCCTAATTCCCAACCATCCCCCCCCTTGTCCTGTCCCAAGAGGCCCTGCTCAAAGTCTGTCCCCAGCTTTCTTCTCTGCCCCTTCAAGCACTGAAAGGCCACCAGAAGGTCTCCCTGGAGCCTTCCCCTCTCCAGGCTGACCAAGCCCAACTCTCTCAGCCTGGCCTCACAGCAGAGGGCTTGCAGCCCTGCCAGCACTGCTGTGGCCTCCCCTGGCCCAGCTCCAGGGGGTCTCTGTGCCCTGAGTGTGTGACAAGTTCTGCTGTCCTTGGCTGCAGATGAGAACGAATGCTCCAGCCCCAGCGCCTGCGGCTCTGCCTCCTGCTACAACACCCTGGGCAGCTTCAAGTGTGTTTGTCCCTCTGGCTTTGACTTTGACCAAGCCTTTGGTGGGTGCCAGGACGTGGATGAGTGCTCAGCAGGAGGCAGCCCCTGCAGCTATGGCTGCTCCAACACGGATGGAGGCTACCTCTGCGGCTGCCCCGGGGGCTACTTCCGAGCAGGACAAGGGTAAGGAAGCAAGCAGCAGGTTGGCCCCAGAGCAATCTCTGTGTGCCTGCCCAGGGCATGGTGCCCCCTGGCACCTCCAGCACCACTCTTCTGCTCTCTGCCACTGATTTGGTTTGAAGGAGCCTCAGGAGCCCCTGAGCTCCCATTCCCACATGACCCTCAGCTCCTCCCTGCCAGACTGCTCCTCACCCATCTGCAGCCCCTCAGTGCTGCTGTGCGTCTCCCCCTCCCTGTCAGGAATGCAGTGCTCAGGGCAGGAGGTGCTCAGGGCAGGAGGTGCTCAGGGCAGGAGGTGCTCTGCAGCAGGTGCTCTGCAGATCCTCCTAGCCCAGGGTGCAGCCAGGTTAAACCTGAAGGCCACAACTGAACAAGATGTGGCCTCATCCCTCCCAGGTCTGTCCTGTGGCCAAGCCAGGTCCCAGCCCCAGGCATGATGGGTTGGGTTGGAAGGGACCAACCCCCCTGCCATGGGCAGGGACACCTCCCACCAGCCCAGGTTGCTCAAGGCCTCATCCAGCCTGGCCTTGAGCACCTCCAGGGAGGGGGCAGCCCCAGCCCCCCTGGGCAGCCCCAGCCTCCCTGGGCAGCCTGTGCCAGGGTCTGCCCAGCTGGGTGCCATGGAGCACCTGTCAGGATCTCCTTCCTGAAGCATGGACCTGAGGTCAGTCTCTGCTCTTCTGCCCCCAGACACTGCATTTCTGGCCTGGGCTTTGGGAAGGGGCCATACCTCCCTGCTCCCCAAGAAGAGGATGAGGACAACCTGCTGTCCCCTGACACCTGCTACGAGTGCAAGATCAATGGATACCCCAAGAGGGGTCGGCAGCGGCGCAGCACCAACGGCACTGAGCACCAGCAGGTAAGGGCTCCATGGTGTCCTGGCTGGGGTGGAGTGAGCCAAGAGCTTGGCAGATAGCTGCTTGGAGTGGATCCCACACTGTCCCCACTCCTTGGGGGCTGCCTCAGTGCCCAGAGACCCTTTTGGTGAAGACATTTTTCCTAATCTCCAACCTAAACCTCCCCTGGTGCAGCTTTGAGGCCATCTCCTCCCTACCACTTGTTCTTTGGGAGAAGAGACCAACCCCAGCTCACTCCAACCTCCTCTCAGGGAGCTGCAGAGAGCAAGGAGCCCTCCCCTCAGCCCCCCCTTCTCCAGGCTGCACAACCCCAGCTCGAAGGCAGTGCTCGTGGGGCAGCAAGGGGCAGAGAAGCTGTAGTCACTTCTCAGAGCTGGTTTGGGGTGGCCCACGGGGGCCAAACCCCTCCAGATCAAGTCCTCCTCCCCCTGGGCAGAGCTTCCCTTGCTGCCTGTCAGTAACAAGCCTGCTTCCTTCCAAAGGACCACGCAGTCAACCTGGCCAGCATGGACGTGGAGGCTCCGCTGACCATGGCGCTGAACCTCTCCGACCTGGCTCACAAGGAGCACATCCTGGAGCTGCTGCCAGCCGTGGAGCCGCTGGAGAACCGTGTGAGGTACCTGATCTCCCAGGGCAACGAGGAGGGCTACTTCAGGATCCACCAGAAGGAAGGGCTCAGCTACCTGCACCTGGGCCGCAAGAAGGTCCTGCCTGGCACCTACCTGCTGGAGATCGTCAGCGTGCCCCTGTACCGCCGGCGCGAACTGCAGGAGCTGGAGGCCAAGAACCACCTCGACTACTTAGCAGGGGAGCTGGGCCAGGCACTGAGGATGAAGCTCCAGCTCCAGCTCTACTAACACCCAGCAGATCCCCACCCACCCCAGCCGACAGTGCAGTCCTTGGGCCTTGCCATCCGCACCTGGAAACAACCTCCTGCTCTCTTGCTGCGCCCCCGCCTCTGCCACCAGCACCACCCCCACCCCGTGCCCACCCACCCCTGGCACCGTGCAGCCCACGGGGAAGGGCATCAAGGTTGGGAGGGAGCCTCGAAGGTCAACTTGTGCAACCTTCCCTGCAGCCAGCAGGGGCATTGACAACTAGATCAGGCTGCACAGGGGCATGTCGAGTCTGAGCTTGGATGTTCCCAAGTCTGCTCTTGGATGTTCCCAAGTCTGCTCTTGGATGTCTCCAAGTCTGAGCTTGGATGTCTTTAAGTCTGCTCTTGGATGTCTTTAAGTCTGCTCTTGGATGTCTCCAAGTCTGAGCTTGGATGTCTCCAAGTCTGCTCTTGGATGTCCCCCAAGTCTGAGCTTGGATGTCCCCACGTCTGGTCTTGAGTGTCTCCCAATCTCATCTTGAATCTCCTTGGCCATGCCAAGGGTACTCCACCTCCTGGGGTGCCTGGGTCAAGGCCAAGCCACGCCACAGAAGAGCTCTTGAAAGCTTTGCCAAAGGTTCAGACCTGGCCAGCAGAGCCTCCCTCCCTCTGCTCAGCTGCTGGCTCCTCTCACCAGGGCCCAGCAAGGGCAGCTCCGTGGGGCTGCTGCTTGGCTGTCATGGCCACAGATCATCCAGCAGCCCACAGCCCAGGGAAAGGGGGAGGGGGAGCTGGGGCTGGGGGCAGCTTTGGGAGGAGCTGTGTTGAGTGCATTTCCCTTCTGCCTTCTGCCTTTGCTTCTGCCTTGTTCCTGATGGTGCTGCAGAAACCCTCCCACACCTCCCCTGGCTGTGCTCTGTCCTTCTCTCTCCTCTCCATGTCCCCTGGCCAAAGAGAAAAGGTCACCTCTGAGTGACAGCTGAGAGCTCAGGTTGATGACCTCAACCTCCCTGGAGGTTTTTAAGGCCAGGCAGGAGGTGGCTGTGAGCAACCTGCCGCGGTGTGAGGTGTCCCTGCCCCTGGCAGGGGGGTTGGAACTGGATGGTCCTCGAGCTCCCTTCCAGCCCTGATGGTTCCATGCTCACGAAGCAGCCAGGCCATGGGAGCAGAGGCTCTGGTGGGGAACATGAGGTCCCCACACTGCCATGTGCTCAGCACATCCATGCCCTCCAAGGGCTGGAGCTGGGAGAGCTTTCCCAGAGCTCCAGCAGGCCCAGGGGTGAAGATGTCCTTCTCCAAGTGAGGAGGAGGAGCTCTGGGGAAAGGCAAATCGTTGAATGGGGTTGGGCAAACTGAAGCAGGCAGGGAAAATGTCCTGAGCCTGGCAGAGGGCACCTGGGTGCTTCCCATGCCAGAGGAGCTGGAGGGCTTGGCAGGAGCTGTGGGGCAGGCTGCAGGGGCACAGCTCCTGGCCACCACCCAGCTGAGTGTTTGGAACGTCCCAGGAGAAGCTTCCCACCAGCAGGAGCAGGATGGGGCCAGGAGGTGACCTCTGCAGCCTGGCAGGGGCAGCTTCAGTTTGCAGATGCCCCTGAGCCACCCCAGCTCTGGTGCTGATGGCCCCAGGGCCAGGAGCACTTCAGGTCCCTCCCCTCTGCCTGTCACGGGTGGCTTGGTCATCCCCAGGTGACAAACGGCCTCCGGTGACTGCAGGCAGACCAAATGCACTACAAAGAGCCTGCCTCGAGTGCCCTGAGCTCTCCTTGCTGCAGCCCTGCCCAGACCCTCCTCTCCCTCCTTCAAACCTTCTCCCCCCACCCCCCTTCCAGCTGCTCTCTCCACCACCATCCCCTCAGCTGTTGCTGAAGCTGTTTGATGTTCTCCCTCAGCCCTGTGCCTCAGCGCAGGGGCAGAAAGGTGCTAGACACAAATCTACCTTCCCCCCCCGCCCCGGGGTGCCGCCGGCAGCTGAGCCATCAGCGCTCTGCACTGGACCCTGCCTCCCTCTCCTCTTTGCGCCTGGCCCCTCGGCCGCCCGCCCGGCGGCGCTGGGAGGAGCTCTGCCCTCCTCCGGCCGTGGTGCTCGGGGGGGCTTTGGGGCTCGCTCTGTTCTTTGCCCGGTGGCTTTTTCGTTCCTCCCTGGGGGCGGGGGGGGAAGGGTTTGAATTACTGTACTTGGGCAGCCGACAAACTTGAAACCTCTTCTCCGTGGGGCAGCTCCAGCCTCTGGGCGGGGCAGCTCCAGCCTCTGGGCGGGGCAGATCCAATCTCTGGGCGGGGCAGCTCCAATCTCTGGGTGGGGCAGCTCCAGCCTCTGGGTGGGGCAGCTCCAGCCTCTGGGTGGGGCAGCTCCAGCCTCTGGATTGGGCAGCTCCAACCTCTGGGCGGGGCAGCTCCAATCTCTGGATTGGGCAGCTCCAGCCTCTGGGTGGGGCAGCTCCAGCCTCTGGGCGGGGCAGCTCCAGCCTCTGGGTGGGGCAGCTCCAACCTCTGGGCGGGGCAGCTCCAATCTCTGGGTGGGGCAGCTCCAACCTCTGGGCGGGGCAGCTCCAACCTCTGGGTGGGGCAGCTCCAACCTCTGGGCGGGGCAGCTCCAGCCTCTGGATTGGGCAGCTCCAGCCTCTGGGCGGGGCAGCTCCAGCCTCTGGGCGGGGCAGCTCCAATCTCTGGGTGGGGCAGCTCCAGCCTCTGGATTGGGCAGCTCCAATCTCTGGGTGGGGCAGCTCCAGCCTCTGGGCGGGGCAGCTCCAATCTCTGGGCGGGGCAGCTCCAGCCTCTGGATTGGGCAGCTCCAACCTCTGGGCGGGGCAGCTCCAATCTCTGGGTGGGGCAGGAGTTCCAGAGCTTGTGTCAGGATGGGGGTGGCCTGGTTGGGGTTTTTTTTTGGGGGGGTTTGGTTTGGTTTCTGGTCATTTTTTTGTTTGTTTGTTGGTTTGGGTTTGGATTTTGTTTTTATTGTATTTTATTGACCGTTGCGAAGGTGCTTTGCTCTGGTTGGCTTTGGGAGAAGAAGGCAGCACAAACTTCCTGTTCATGACAATGATTCCTTAGCAGAGTTGGGTTGCTGTGTGTGAGCCTCAGCTGCCAGAGCCCAAGGGCCTTCCTCTCTGCTGTGGTTGCTGTTGGGGGCTTCGTTTTGGGGTTGTTTTGGGGGCCTGGAGGTTGGTTGGATTGCTTTGATTTTACTGGTCTAGTTTAATTTTTTTTCCCTATTTTTTTTTTCTGATTTTTTTCCTATTTTTCTTTTATTTCTATTTTTTCTATTTATTTTTCTATTTTTTTCTCTTCTATTTTTTCCTATTTTTCTTTTTTCTATATTTATTTTCTTTCTATTTTTTTGTTTTTTCCCTATTTTTATTTTTCTATTTTTCCTTTTTCCTATTTTTTTTCTATTTTCCTTTTTTCTATTTTCCTTTTTTTCTATTTTTTCTTTTTTCTATTTTTTCTTTTTTCCTTTTTTCTATTTTGCCTTTTTGCCTTTTTGCTATTTTTTCTTTTTTTCTTTTTTTCTATTTTTCTTTTTTTCTATTTTTCTTTTTCCCTTTTTTCTATTTTTCCTTTTTTCTGTTTTTTATTTTTTCCTTTTTTATATTTTTTCTTTTTTTCTATTTTTCCTTTTTGCCTTTTTTCTATTTTTCCCTTTCTCTATTTTTCCCTTTTTTCTATTTTTCCTTTTTTCTGTTTTTTTTCTTTTTTCATTTTTTCTATTTTTTCCTTTTTTCTATTTTTCCTTTTTGCCTTTTTTCTATTTTTCCCTTTTTCTATTTTTCCCTTTTTTCTATTTTTCCTTTTTTCTGTTTTTTTCTTTTTTCATTTTTTCTATTTTTTCCTTTTTTCTATTTTTTCATTTTTTGTATTTTTCCTTTTTGCCTTTTTTCTATTTTCCCCTTTTTTGCTATTTTTTCCTTTTTTCTTTTTTTTCTATTTTTCTTTTTTTTCTATTTTTCTTTTTTTTCTATTTTTCTTTTTTTCTATTTTTTCTTTTTTCCTTTTTTCTATTTTCCTTTTTGCCTTTTTTCTATTTTTTCCCTTTTTTGCTATTTTTCTTTTTTCCTTTTTTCTTTTTTCCTTTTTTCTTTACTTTTTCCTTTTCTCTTTTTTCCTTTTTTCTTTTCTTTTTTTTTCCTCTTTTTTCCTTTTATCTTTTTTTTTCTTTTTTCCATTTTTCCTTTTTTCCCTTTTCCCTTTTTTCTTTTTTCCTTTTTTTTTTCTTTTTTCTTTACTTTTTTTCTTTTTTTCCCCTATTGTTAATATTTTTTTTTTTATTTTTCCTCTTTTTTTCCCCCCTATTTTTCATTTCTTGCTGGTTGTGCTTTTTCTGGGGGATCATTGGGAACCCAAAACCTCTGCCCCCCCCTTCTGCCCCCCCCCCCAAGAGGTTTTTTTTGTGGAATTCCTTTTTTTTTTTTTTTTTTTTTTACTATCAGAAGCAAACAGCAACAATAAAATTATTTTGGGTTAAGTGCTTCTGTGTTTTCCTCACAGCCTGGGAGGGAGGTGGGGGCTGGGAGGGACAACCACCTCCAAAGCAGCCTGGAAGGGTGGCTAGGACCTTGGTGAAGGAGCTCAGGGCTGGGGCCTTAGAGCTTGGTTGGGGTTGGAGCTCTCTGAGCTCCTCCTCCAGTCCAAGCAGCAGCCCAGCACCTCCCTGCCCTCCAAACCAGGGCCCCAGGAGCCATCTCCAGAGGTTTCCTGAACTCCTCCAGGGCTGGGGACTCCACCACCTCCCTGGGCAGTCTGTGCCAGGAGAGGGAATTGTTCCTCACCTCCTTCCACAGCTCCTCCTGCCACAGACCTCCCAGCAGCCTCCCTCAGCTCCTGCTGCTCTCTGCCTTGGTCCTGGAGGAGCCAGCCCCTGCCCCAAGTGCCATGGCCACAGGGCTCTGGAGCACCTCCAGGGCTGGGGACTCCACCACCTCCACCCTGCTCCCATCTGGTTCTTAGCAAGTTCCTCCTGGGCTCCTGTCGTGGATGCAGAGCCACAGGAGGGCAGGCAGGGCCACAGCATCCCTGGCCGGCAGGATGGAGCCCATCAGCACCTTGCTGCCTGCTGGGAGAGCAGCAGGGGAACTCCCACGGGCTGCAGCCTGGGCAAAGGAGAGAAACCTGAGCTCAGGCAGCTGGAACCTGGCCCCCAGACAGCTTGCTGGGCTGGGCAGGAGGTGAGTGGCTTGGGGTGACCTATGTCCAGCAGTGTGCCGCCAGAGGAGGTCACAAGCGTGGTGCCCACGTCCTGCTCTGCAGCAGCCAACAGTGACCCTGCCTCTTCCTCCAGGTATGGACCCCCAGGATTCAGGGAGGTGGTGAAAGCCCCTAATGGCTCAGACAGAGATGGGGCAGCCCCAGCATGGACTGAGGAGCAGCTGGACCTGCTGGGAGGCATCAAGGAGCAGAGGAGCAGCTGGGTGGGGTTAGCACAGTGCAGCTTTATTTCCACGGTGGGGGAAGAGGTCCTCCCCCATGGGCTCCAATCCCTTAGCACAGAGCTTTTCAGTGGCCCCCAGCCATGCCCCACCATGGCTCTTGCTAGCCCCAGGGCTAGCTGCAGCAGCCCTACCCAACAGGCATGGTCCCCACAGAGGGGCAGGAGGACAGCTTTGTGCTCCCCTCCATTATTCACTAAGCCCTTCTGCGACCCTGCAGGAGGCCAGGGAAGGGCTGACCACTCCCAGCAACCCCCCCGGACATGGGTTGGCCACCCAGATCCTGCTGGAATCCCAGAATGGGATACTGGTGGGAGGCTGCCAGGCTCGGGCTGGCTGAGGAACATCTCCCACGTGTCGTGGTGGACCCTGGCTCCCTCCAGGGCCACCCAGGCAGGTCTGCAGGCAGCCTTCTGCCTGCACCTTGCTCAGACCATTTCCAGCAGCTGGGCAGGGACAGGTCACCACGGGGTGAAGCAAAGAGCAGGCTGCAGGGCTGGGTGCCAAAAGGGGGCTGCAAACGGGGGGATAGGGGGTGTGGGGGGGCGTCTCCATCTCCCCCTCACTTGGGCCTGCCACACAGAGAAGAACAAAGCCAGCACTTGGGTCTGGTGCCTACAAACCCCCTGACAGACACAGCTCAGCTACAGGACACACACACACAGGCACTGGACCACGGGCAGCACTCCCTGGAGGATGCAGATGGGGGTGAGGTGGGGGGAAGGAGGAGGTGGGGATCAAAGCTCTGGCCTGGCACCAGGCAAAGCCACCCACGGCAGCAGGAGCCCCACAGGCTGTGGCTGAGGGCAGGTCCAGCCATGCCCTGCCCCATCCCCTCCTGCCCCTCGCTGCAGGAGGTGGCACCGCCCCGGGGGCGCGGTGGGCAGCGGGGACCACGCCAGGTCAAGTCACCCCCACCCCAGAACATCTCTCCAAGAGCCCCACAGACTGCCAAGAGAACAGAAAAGTGCTTAGAAAAGAGAGAAACCCCTAGAAAACCCCAACCCCGGGGAAGAACCTGACCTCACCTCCCGGCCCAGAGCATCCCTGCTGGGCTGGGGCAACACCACGGAGGAAAGGGGGGGGGGGGGGAGGGGACGGAGGGGGCCGGGGCTGGGGCCGGCTGGGGTGGGAGGCACGGAGAGCCCCTCCCAGGCTCGCCCCGGGGTCTACACCAAGGCGTAGTCGAACTGGCCCCGCTCCAGGCCCTCCTTGTGGTCAGTCCAGGAGGAGGCAGGCATGCGGCTGTAGGGGTCCAGCAGGATGCGGAAGCAGCGAACCATCAGCATCACCAAGAAGACCAGGAGGAAGATGACGAAGGCAAAGACGGTCTTCTGCTCAGCATCCATGCCTGCAGAGCTGGCTGGGTGCTCCACCAAGGAGGGGGAGAGGAGTTCATACTCCATGGTCGATGCATCATTCATGGCAGAGGCGAGGAGCAGGGCGCCGCCCGCTGTGCCCCCCCGCACCCGCGGCGCCGCTCACTCCATGGCCGCCTGCAGCGCCTCGGGATCCACTGCCGGCCGGGGGGAGAGCGCCTGGGGAGGGGGAATGAAAGCAGAGGGGGTGAGGGAGGCTGGGGCTGCACCAGCTCTGCGAACTGTGGAGGTAAAGAGGTGTAGGACTGGGGCTGGACTTGAAGATCTCCTAGGAGAATTGTCAGGGCTGGAAGGGACCTCAGGGATCAGCCAGCTCCAACCCCCCTGCCATGGGCAGGGACACCTCACACCAGAGCAGGTTGCTCACAGCCACCTCCAGTCTGGCCTTCAAAACCTCCAGGGCTGAGGCTTCCACCACCTCCCTGGGCAACCTGTGCCAGGCTCTCACCACCCTCATGTCTAATCTAAATCTCCCCTCCTCCAGCTTGGATCCATCCCCCCAAGTCCTATCACTCCCTGACACCCTCAAAAGTCCCTCCCCAGCTTTCTTGAAGCCCCCTTCAGATGCTGGAAGGCCACCAGAAGGTCTCCTTGGATCCTTCTCCAGACTGCACAGCCCCAACTCTCTCAATCTGTCTCCATAGCAGAGGTGCTTCCAACCCCCAACATCCTCTGAATGGTTTGGGTTGGAAAACTCTGCCAAGGCTGGGGCTAAACCATGGCCCTCAGCACCACAGCTCTGCAGCTTTGAAACCCCTCCAGGGATGGGGATTCAGCCACCCCCCTGGGCAGCCCAGGGCACTGGTACAGACACTGGCTCTCCACTCACAACTCCCCAGCCCTGCCCTGGAGAGGTGCCCACCTCTCAAGGCCAATGCTGCAGGACCCCTTTGGAGCAGGAGAATTCACCCTGGAAAGGATGCCAGCTGTGGAGTCAGAGTGGGCTGCTCAAGGCTTTATCTAGTCTGGTTTTGAAGGTCTCCCAGGGTGGACACAGGAGTTTGCCCACTCCTGTTGAGGGCCACATGCCCAGCTGCTGCCTTTCCCTTGGCACAAGGACTGCACCAAGGAGAAGGAGGGCACCTACCTCACTGCAGCTGCAGGGGGACACCAGCATCACTACTCCAGCAGAAGGAGGAGAAGGCTGTGTCCAGCCACATCACTGAGCAAAGATCTCCAGGGTCCAGCTTGCTTGGGCTAGGGATGCACAGGAGAAGGACAAAGAGAATGAAAGGGTTAAGAGGACCACAGGCACTTAGGAGTCGTCACAAAACCCCACCAGGCACAGCTGAGCCTCAGCAACAGCCCCTTGAAGGCTGGAGGTGTGGGGCAGAGTGGCTGGAGAGCTGCTGGGGGGGGAATCACTCTGGAGAGCTGCTGGGGGGGGGAATCACTCTGGAGAGCTGCTGGGGGGGGAATCACTCTGGAGAGCTGCTGGGGGGGGAATCACTCTGGAGAGCTGCTGGGGGGGGAATCACTCTGGAGAGCTGCTGGGGGGGGAAATCACTCTGGAGAGCTGCTGGGGGGAATCACTCTGGAGAGCTGCTGGGGGGAATCACTCTGGAGAGCTGCTGGGGGGGGAATCACTCTGGAGAGCTGCTGGGGGAGGAACACTCTGGAGAGCTGCTGGGGAATTCTGAGCAGAGAGAGGGAAAAGAACCAACCACCAACCAACCCCCCCCAGCAAACCCCCAGCCCAGTGAGAAGACAGCTCCAGGAAGGCAGCTGTTATTTAAGGAACCATTGATGGAGTTTTATTAAGATTCATGTTCCCTTAGTAACTCAAAAGAAGAGGGGAAAAAAAGAAAAGAAGAGGGGAAAAAAACTTTAAAAAAATAATTTAAAAAGAGGAAAAAAAAAAAACCAGGGGAAACAAAAAGGGAAAAAAAACACGGGGGGGGGAGGGGGAACACAAGGGAAAAACCAGGAAAAAAGGGGGGAAAGAAGGGGGAAAAAACAGGAAAAAAGGGGGGGAAAAACAGGAGGAAAAAAGGGAAAAGATCACAGGGGGGAAAAGAAAGTTAAAAACCACAGAGAAAAAAAAAGGGGGGGGGAAGGGGGAAGGGGGAAAGGGGAAAGGGGGAAAATGGGGGGAAAGAGGGGGAAAGAGGGGAAAAAAACACAGGGGAAAGAAGGGCAAAACCAGGGGGGAAAGAGGGGCAAAGAGCAGGGGGGGGAAAGAGGGGGAAGAGCAGGGGGGAAAAGAGGGGGAAAAAGCAGGGGGGGAAAGAGGGGGAAAAGAGTGGGGGGAAAGAGGGGGAAAAAGCAGGGGGGAAAAGAGGGGCAAGAACGAGGGGGGGAAAGAGGGAGAAAAGCAGGGGGGGAAAGAGGGGGAAAAGCAGGGGGGAAAGAGGGGGGAAAGCAGGGGGGGAAAGAGGGGGGGAAAGCAGGGGGGGAAAGAGGGGGGAAAGCAGGGGGGGAAAGAGGGGGAAAAGCGGGGGGAAAGAGGGGGGAAAGCAGGGGGGGAAAGAGGGGGAAAAGCAGGGGGGGAAAGAGGGGGAAAAGCAGGGGGGGAAAGAGGGGTAAGAATCAGGGGGGGGAAAAGAGGGGCAAGAACCAGGGGGGAAAGGGGAGGGAGGAAAAAAACACAGGGGAAAAAAAACCAGGGGGCAAAAAAGGGGAAAAAAAAAAGGGGGAGGGGGGAAACAAAACAAGGGGAAAAATGGATAAAAACCACAGGGGGAAAAAAAAGGAAACCCACCCCCCACCCTCCCCCATTAGATAAAAAAATTCATTTAAAAAAGAGAAGGAAAGAAAACCATTTTTAAAGGGGAAAAAAAAATAAAGACATTAAAAAACGAACCGGGGGGGGGGGGGGGGGGAAGGAAGAGGGGAAAAAGCAACCGAAAAAGGGGAGGAAAAAAAAACCCAGGTGGAACAATGCGAGGCGATTGTTTAACGTGGAGAAAAGTCCTGGAGGAAGAGGCTGAGTGCCCAGGGCCGAGGCAAGGCCACGCCGAGATGATTCCTGCCCGGCTCCCAGACACCAATCAAAGGCTAATTGGGGAGCGGCAGCCCCTGATGAGTTGTTTACCGGAGCGGCAGCCCCGCGGGGCTGTTCAGCGCCACGGGATGCCATCTGCTGAGGGGGGGGAGCTCAGCCCTGCCCACTGCAGACACCTCCGAGCAGAGCAGCTGAGTGGGTACCGAAGGGGCTCCGGGTGGGGATGGAGCTGCACAGCACCACGGCATGACTCAGCCTGCTGGCTGGATGGCACCCAGATCCTGCCAGCATCCCTGCGCTCCAGGACTCGCAGGCTTCGCAGCGGGAGGCAGCACCTAGGGATGGCGGGGGGGGGGGGAAGAAGAGGCTGGAGGAGAGAAAACCCCAGGGGGAGCTTCCTGCCGGGCATGGAGGGGGCAGTAAGGACCACAGAATCATCTGGGCTGGAAAAGAGCATCCAGGCCAGCCAGACTCTAACTCTACCAAGGTCCCTCAGCTCCACAGCTCTGTGGCTTCTGCACACCTCCAGGGGTAGGGATTCAGCCACCTCCCTGTGCCAGGCTGTGAGAACCCTTCCAGTGAAGGAGTTTCTTCTCATGTCCAACCTAAACCTCCCCTGGGGCAGCCTGAGGCCATTTCCTTTCATCCTGTCCCTTGTTCCCTAGGAGAAGAGACCAATCCCCACCTGGCTCCAACCTCCTGCCAGGGAGCTGCAGAAGAAGGTCTCCCTCAGCCTCCTTTTCTCCAGGCTGAGCACCCCCAGAGCTCCCTCAAGCTGCTCCTCCCCAGCCTCCTGCCAGGGAGCTGTAGAAGAAGGTCTCTCTCCCTCAGCCTCCTTCTCTCCAGGCTGAACAACCCCAGGTCTCTCAGCTGCTCCTCATAAGAAAGCTGAGGACAGAGGTTTGAGCAGGGTCAAGGGGTGGTGGTTTGAAACTAAAAGAGAGAGGAAGAAGGGAGAAATATTTGACACAGAGTGGTGAGAGCCTGCCCCAGGCTGCCCAGAGAGGCTGGGAGCTGCCCCATCCCTGGCACCATCCCAGCTCAGCTTGTTTGGGGCTCTGAGCAACCTGCTGCGGTTAGAGAGGTCCCTGCTGGCTGCAGGGGGGCTGGACTGGGTGACCTTTAAAGGTCCCTTCCCACCCAAACCAGTCTGAGATTCCAGGAGGTGTCCAAAGCAGAGTCAGAGCCTAATTAGGAAAAGCCAAGGGAGAAATCTTCTGTGCCAGGCAGGAAGCAGTTTCTGGGTGCTAACATTTTGGGTGTTGCTGACTTCCAATTTACAGTGGAGGAACCTTGCTCAAAGGCAAATCTGTTCCTCCTTCAAGCAGCTTACTCCCACCACCAGACACCAGCTGAAGCTGCTGAAGTCATGCTTTGCTCCCCAGGCAACAGGCACCAACTGCAACCCAGGAGGCTGCATCTGAGCAGGAGGAGAAACTTCTTTGCTGTGAGGCTGCTGGAGGCCTGCAGCAGGCTGCCCAGAGAGGCTGGGGAGTCTCCTCTGCAGAGCTCCCAACGCCCCCTGGGCACTGTGCTCCTGGGCAAGCTGCTGTGGGAGCCCTGCTGGAGCAGGGGGGTTGGGCTGGGTGAGCTCCAGAGGTCCCTTCCCACCCCTCCATGCTGGGGTTTGGGCACTGTTAGTGCAGCATCCATGCTCCTTGGAGGGGCTGGGGAGCAGTGAAGCCTAACTCTGGATCCAGGCAGCTTCCCAAGTTAGGTCTCAGGGTGCTGGGAGAGGCTACAGCAGCTCTGCACCACCCTGGCACTGGAAGGAGTTCCAAAAGCCCAACAGGATTTGCACAATGAAGCAGAACTGCACCGGGAAAGGGCTTGAGCTGCTCCAGGGATGGAGGCTGGAAGATGCCAGGACATGGAGCAGGGTTTAGCTGCACCCTGCCAGAGCTGCAGCCCAGGGAGTTGCTCTGTTTGCACACTGTGAAACCTCCCCAAGTGAGGACTTTTTGCCACCCCAAAATAGACACTGGGATCATTTATGTAAGAGGCAGGAAGGAGACTAATGGCTTGAAAAAAAAGAAAGGTAGAAAGTGGAGCTGCTTGGGGTGGAGGAGAGCAGGGAGGGGGCCCCAGGCTTGAAGTCCAAAAGGCATTTAGCAGAAGAAGATGAGTGCAGGGAGAGCAAGAACAGGACTGGAGTCATCAGGGTGGTGCTAAACCAACCTGGCTCTGAGAAGCACAAACCTGCTGCTCCTCCCCAGGCAAACCTGGCTGAGGCACCCAGGAGTGAAACCCAAGAGATGGATGCAGCCAGGGTCCTGGCAGTGCCTGGCAGAGGATGGTTCTGTGGCCAGACCCAGCAGGATTAGGGAAGCTGCACAGGATAAGGACTAACAAAAGGCTGAGAGCTGCTCTGGGGGCTCTGGGTGGGGGTCTCCAGGGCCCTGGCTCTGCCTGCTCCCCTTGGTTCACTGCATGGCTGCCCTTGGTGCCCAACAGCCTGTTGCAAGCAGGCAGCAAATGTGATCTCCAGGGAGATGAGGAAGCAGAGAGCCCTGGCTGGGCTCTGCAGGCAAGCAAGCTGCTGCCTGAGCAGGAGGATTTCTGGCACCTAAGCTCCTAAGATGGGAAAAGGTTTTACCAGGGCTGCTGTGCTCCCTCTGTCACTCCCAAAGTGTCTGTCTGTCTGTCTGAGGCGGGTCAGCTCAGCCCTGCTGGGAGGGAGGCAGCTGGAAGCCTTTCTGGGAAGAGCAGCCTCGTGCCTGGTGGTCACAGGAGGAGCTCAGGGAGCAGCTGGAGCCTGTGCAGGGTTTTCATTGCCTTTTTCAGGCAGAGCTGCTGCTGGGTGCCATGGAGGGAGCCTGCTGGGTCACTGGGTGGCTGCCAGCTGGAGGCTCTGCCAGGGCAAGTTGGACTTCCAGCAGCAGGCAGGGCCCTGGAGCAGGTTGCTGGGTGCTGTCCTCAGAGGGGTTTCTGCCCCACGGGAAGGAAGGTGCTGAAGCTCTCAGCTTCACCAGCAGCTGCTGAGGACTCAGGGCTGTGTCCTCCAGCTGGGTTATGGGATGCAGCCTGTGAGCAAACAGGGCTAGCACCGTCCAGCTCTGCTTCTGCCTTCCCTTCCCTCGCTTCTCGAAGCCTCTCTGCTGCTTTCTCCCTGGAAACCTGCTCCTGGCTTTGCCAGCAGCCACTGGTGTGAGGTTCACCCTGAGGCCACCTCCCCATCCTTCCCCAGCAGCCAGCCAGGCCCAGCAGGATCACAGCTGACCCTCAGAGCAGGAACCCATTCTGCTGGGAGAGCAGCAGGTGCCACCTCTCCTCCTCAGCTGCCTCCTTACTCTGAGCCTCAACCCCAGCACCCTCCACTGAATGCCCCCAGTAGGGAGAGACCCTCCTGGCCCCTCCAAGCTGGGTACAGACGATGCTGTGCCCCAGGAGGGTGCTGAGACTCCCCCCCTGCACCTTCAGCTATGGCTTGAGCCATCTACAGGGTGGCTGTCCAGCAACCACCAGGCAGCTGCCCAGGAACAGGCAGTGCCAGACTCTGCCAAGGCACCACCACCCACCCCTGGGCTCCCTAAGCCTTGTTAGCTACAGCAGGATCCTGAGAGCTCCTTCACGAACCCTCTGAGGGCTCAGCATGTGGGTGGGCAACGTCCAGGAGCCATCCAGCCACAGGGCTGGGCCAGGTGCCAGGGGGAGCAGGAGGGGTGCCCCAGGCTCCAGGAGGGGTGCCCCAGGCTTCAGGAGGGGTGCCCCAGGCTTCAGGAGGGGTGCCCCAGGCTCTGGGAAGGGTGCCCCAGGCTTCAGGAGGGCTGCCCCAGGCTTCAGGAGGGCTGCCCCAGGCTCCAGGAGGGCTGCCCCAGGCTCTGGGAAGGGTGCCCCAAGCTCCAGGAGGGCTGCCCCAGGCTTCAGGAGGGGTACCCCAGGCTCCATTTGCCAACACTTCAGCCAAGGGTGAAGGCTTAGCCCAGCCCCAGCCAGGCTCACCCCCAAATCTCCTGGGGGGGCTCTGCAGCACACCCTCCCTGTGCCTCCCTTCCACTGCCCCCCCAGCATACCAGGAGCTGCCACCACTGCCCCCCAGCACACAGGGAGCTGCCACCACTGCCACCACTGCCCCCCAGCACACAGGGAGCTGCCACCACTGCCCCCCAGCACACAGGGAGCTGCCACCACTGCCCCCCAGCACACAGAGAGCTGCCATCACTGCCCCCCAGCACACAGGGAGCTGCCACCACTGCCCCCCAGCACACAGAGAGCTGCCACCACTGCCCCCCCAGCACACAGGGAGCTGCCACCACTGCCACCACTGCCCCCCAGCACACGGGGAGCTGCCACCACTGCCCCCCAGCACTCAGGGAGCTGCCACCACTGCCCCCCAGCACACCAGGAGCTGCCACCACTGCCCCCCAGCACACAGGGAGCTGCCACCACTGCCCCCCCAGCACACAGGGAGCTGCCACCACTGCCACCACTGTCCCCCAGCACACGGGGAGCTGCCACCACTGCCACCACTGTCCCCCAGCACACAGGGAGCTGCCACCACTGCCACCACTGCCCCCCAGCACTCAGGGAGCTGCCACCACTGCCCCCCAGCACACCAGAAGCTGCCACCACTGCCCCCCAGCACACGGGGAGCTGCCACCACTGCCACCACTGCCCCCCAGCACACCAGGAGCTGCCACCACTGCCCCCCAGCACACAGGGAGCTGCCACCACTGTCCCCCAGCACACGGGGAGCTGCCACCACTGCCACCACTGCCCCCCAGCACACGGGGAGCTGCCACCACTGCCCCCCAGCACACGGGGAGCTGCCACCACTGCCCCCCAGCACACAGGGAGCTGCCACCACTGCCCCCCCAGCACACAGGGAGCTGCCACCACTGCCCTCCAGGACACAGGGAGCTGCCACCACTGCCCCCCCAGCACACAGGGAGCTGCCACCACTGCCCCCCCCAGCACACAGGGAGCTGCCACCACTGCCACCACTGCCCCCCCAGCACACGGGGAGCTGCCACCACTGCCACCACTGCCCCCCCAGCACACAGGGAGCTGCCACCACTGCCCCCCAGCACATGGGGAGCTGCCACCACTGCCCCCCAGCACACAGGGAGCTGCCACCACTGCCCCCCAGCACTCAGGGAGCTGCCACCACTGCCCCCCAGCACTCAGGGAGCTGCCACCACTGCCCCCCAGCACACAGGGAGCTGCCACCACTGCCCCCCCAGCACTCGGGGAGCTGCCACCACTGCCCAGCCCAGCCACGGATGAAGATAACCTCCCAAGCAAGGCTGCTCCCACCCATCCCACCCCCCCCTGCCCTCTTCCACCCCCAAACCACCTGCAGCAGATCTGCAGGACCCCAGCAGCAATCAGCCCCAGCCGCAGCTCCTGAGCCCACCGCCACGAGGGGTCCCCGAAAGCCGACGGCAGAGGCTCCCTGCGCTGCCCACGGCGTGGGCACTGGAGCGGGGCTGGGGCACGGAGAGGGTACCTGAGCGGCCGGGGCTCCTGGCTCCATCAGCTGGCATCCCGAGGGGAAGGGGAAGGGGAAGGGGAAGGAGCAGCCGCGGCGCTCCCGGAGCGCTCCGGGGGGAGGCTGCCGGGGGGGAGGCTGCCGAGGGGAGGCTGCCGGGGGGAGGCTGCCGGGGGGGAGGCTGCCGGGGGGGAGGCTGCCGGGGGGAGGCTGCCGGGGGGGAGGCTGCCGGGGGGAGGCTGCCAGGGGGAGGCTGCCGGGGAGGAGGCTGCCGGGGGGAGGCTGCCGGGGGGGAGGCTGCCGGGGGGAGGCTGCCGGGGGGAGGCTGCCGCTCGGCGCTCCGGCGCCCGCGGGTTCCTATGGCGATGCAGGAGCGATTAGAATAAAAGGTGGAGCCCAGCAACTGGAGACAAGAGAAGTTTCGTGAGCCGCCTGCCTGCGAGAGCCAGACCGTGGGAGAGAGCAAGGCTGGGGGCTGAGCCTGCTCCCCCCCCCGCGATGGCTCCTGGAGCCTTGCGCTGCCCCACAAGAGCCTCTCCAAGCCCCCGGGGCGGCTCCTGGGGGGCTGCTGGCCCCTCCAAACCGTCAGCACTGTCGGTGGTGTGTCCGGAGGGTGAAGAGTCTGGAGGAGAGGGCTGGGGAGGAGCAGCCTGGAGGGGAGGAGGCTGAGGGAGAGCTCCTTGCCCTCTGCAGCTCCCCGGGAGGAGGCTGCAGCCGGGGGGGGTTGCTTTCTTCTCAGGTGATATAAGAAGAGGAAATGGCCTGAGACTGGGCCCGGGGTCCCAGCCAGAAGGATTTGGCCCTTCCCAGCCACTTCAGGAAGGTCACCAGGCCAAGCCCTGGGAGCAGGCTGCCACTTTGAGCAGTTTCTTCTCTAAGCCACCACTGCTGGGGCATGTGTGGCACCTGAGGAAGAGCAGAGCATGGCACCTGCCAATCCCCATGCAGGAGGGACCAGGAGGGAGCTCAGAGCCTGCTGTCCAGGAGACCCAGGAGGATAGAGGCAGGGAGAGTGGAGGAGCTGGGGGTGTTCAGCATGGAGAAGGCTCCAGGGGGACCTCAGAGCTGCTGCCAGGGCCTGAAGGGATCCTGCAGGAAGGCTGCAGAGAGACTTCTCCTGAGGGTGTCTGGAGCCAGGCCAAGGGGGAATGGTTTGGAGCTGAGGCAGAGCAGGGTTAGAGTGGAGCTGAGGAAGAAGTTCCTCAATGTGAGGCTGCTGAGAGCCTGGCACAGGCTGCCCAGGGAGGCTGTGGCTGCCTCCTGCCTGGGGGTGTTGAAGGCCAGGCTGGATGAGGCTTTGAGCAGCTGAGAGCTGTGCCTGCCCATGGCAGAGGTTGGAGCAGATGAGCTCTGAGCTCCTTTCCCACCTGAGCCACTGTAGGTTTGAGTTAAACCAGGGGGACAGCCACTGCTGCCTGCTCTGGAGCAAAGTGAACTCATCCCTCCTCATCCAGGTGCTGAGGATGGGACAGAGAAGGCTCCAAGGGGCTGCTGGAGTCAGCTAGAGAGGTGGCTGAGATGCCAAGGCTGTGGGGGGCTGCTGGGAGCTGCTGCTGCCCCTCCCCACCCTGCTTCCTCGCCAGGATTTCAGCAGAACAAAAGCAAAGCAGAATTCATCCTGCCCCAGTTAATCACCAAGCAATCAAAGCCACCTCCTCCAGGTGGAGCAGAGCCAGAGGATGGTGATCCCCAGCACCCCCAGCTCAGTGCAGCATGAGCCCTTCCCACAGGCAGCTGATTTGGTGTCAGTGCCTGGGAATAGCTTCTGCCAATTGAGAAAAGCTGCCTGAGCCTGGGGGAAGCTCAGGGGGGAGGTCCCTGGGGCCCATGGAAGCCTTTGGCACCCAGAAACCTTGATCCTGCCCCTGCTTCAGGGAGTGGATTTGCTGCCCCAGCAGGGCACCAGCAGGGCTTGAGGTGAGGCTGAGCTGGAGGCAGCAGGGAGCTTAGAGAATTGTCAGGGTTGGAAGGGACCCCAAGGACCATCCAGCTCCAACCCCCCCTGGCAGCTTGCTCTGAGAGGACTGAGCCAAGGTTCAGCCTTCCTGGGATGCCCTGGCTGGAGGAGAGCTGCAGGTCACCCAGGCCAGCCACAGCCTCTCCTTGTGCACAGCTCAGACCTTGGCCCTCAGCTCCTCAGCCAAACAGCTCTGAAACCCCTCCAGGGATGGGACCCCCCCACTGCCTGGGCAGCCTTCACCCTTCTGGGGAGGACATTTTCCCTAATCTCCAACCTAAACCTCCCCTGGGGCAGCCTGAGATCATTGCCCCTCCTGTCCCTTGGGGGCAGAGCCCAACCCCAGCTGGCTGCAGCCTCCTCTCAGGGAGCTGCAGAGAGCAGAGAGCTCTCCCTCAGCCTCCTCCTCTCCAGGCTGAACATCCCCAGAGCTCCCTCAGCTGCTCCTCCCCAGCCCTGCTCTCCAGACCCTTCCCCAGCTCCATTACCCTTCTCTGGACCCACTCCAGCCCCTCAGTGTCCTTCTTGGAGCTAGAGTTCCAAGCACCCTAGAAAGGAGGGGAGCAGAGCTCCTCTGTTCACCTCTGGGATGCCACACAGCTCAGAGCAGGATCTCAGCACTGGAGCTTGTTGCCTTTTATATATATATATGTCTTTAGTGCTGACAAAGTGATTTGGTCAGCTGCTGCAGTGGCTGCACTGGGAGAGCCCTGTGACATGCTAGGACTCCTCGTGGCTTTGAGGGCAGCCCTGATGGCAAGCACTCCCTGGGATGCTTCACTTCAAGGCAAAACACATTGGCCAGGGCTCCCTCTCCATGCAGGATGTGCTGAGCAGAGGTTGGAAGTTGGCTGCCCCAAGGCAATTAATGAAAATTAACTTCTGGCTTCCTGGGAGGCTGCACTGCTGCTGCTGCTGCAGAGAAGGGAGAACACTGCTGCTGGGGGAACTGGGGCCCTTGGATCTGGGCAAGAGGAGGCTGAGGGAAGAGCTTCTGGCTCTCTACAGCTCACAGGGGTTGGAAGGGACCTCTGAAGATCACTGAGTCCAACCCTGCTGCCTGACCTTAGAGGTCTCTTCCTCCCAGAGCAGGTTGCACAGGATGGCATCCAGGCAGGCTTGGAATGGCTCCAGAGATGGAGACTCCACTCCCTGAGAGGAGGCTGCAGCCAGGTTGGGGTTGGTCTCTTCTCCCCAGAATCAGGGGATAGGAGGAGAAGAAATGGCCTCAAATTGTGCCAGGGGAGGGCCAGGTTGGACAGGAGGAACAATTCCCTTGCTGCCAGAGTGGTCAGGGCTTGGCACAGCCTGCCCAGGGAGGTGGTGGAGTCCCCAGCCCTGGAGGTGGCCAAGAAACCTGCGGCCAAGGCAGCTGGGGCCGTGGCTTGGGGGGGTTGAGCTGCTGGCTGGGCTGGGTGATCTTGGAGGGCTTCTCCAGCTGAGACAGCCCTCAGGTTCTGTAAGTCAGGCAAGCCTCTGGCCTCTCCCTGCTCTGCAGGCACCGTGCTGAGCTGCTGCAGCCTGCCAAGGAGCAAGGAGCCAGGTTGGAAGCACAGATCCCTCTCCTCATCCCCTGCGACTGGCAGGGCTGGTGGCACACTCCCAGCTCCTTTCCTGGAAAGAGCCAAGGGCTGCCCTGAGCCTCCCTCCTGAAGCCTGGGTGGCAGTGAGGGGAGAGCTGTCCTGTTGGTGGCTCCTCAGGAGCAGCTGGCTCCTCCAGAGGGGAGCTGGAGCTGCAGAGAGCAATGAGCTCTCCCTCAGCCTCCTCTCCTCCAGGCTGGACACCTCCAGCTCCCTCAGCTGCTCCTCCCCAGCCCTGGACCCTGGCTCCATCCTCTCACCCTTTAGCTATTGATGTCCTCTATCCTCCTTCCTTCTGCTGGTCACCAACCTTCTCCTTCCCAGCTCTCTTGTCCCCTCCACATGCAGCTGCCCAGACTTCTGCTCACCAGGGACCCTTCCTGCCTGGCTGACACAGGCTGAGCCCCAGCAGCTGCCCGCAGGCAGGCTGGGGCAGGGGGTTGGAGGCTTGGGGCACAGGGACCTGGCCTGCCTCACCCTAATTAGAGTGAGTCATTAAGTGGAATGTCCCCACCCTGACTCCAGCCTGTGCTGGTGGAACAGCTCTATCACAGCTGCCTTGTCAGGGGACAAGAAGGATCTTTCTGCTGGGATTACAGAGCCCTGGAATCATCTCTTGCCTTTGACAAGATCAATTAATTACTTCAGAGTCGTTTGCAGTAATAAATTAACTTCTCTGCTTTCCTCCCTGCTAAGCTGGAGCAGAGCTGCTGAGCCAGGAGTGGTGGCTGGGCAGGGGCACAGGGACCAGCCTGAGACCCCTCCATGGCCAGGCCATGGAGCAGATGGAAGCTGAACTTGGATCCCTGGAGGTCTCTGCTGAGGTTCCTCAGCTCAGCCTGCTGAAAGCCAAAAGAGATTCCTGGGTTGGGTTGGGAAGGGACCTTCAAGATCAGGGAGTCCAACCTCACCCCAGCACTGCCAGGGTACCACCAGCCCATGGCCCTCAGCACCACATCTCCAGGGCTCTGAAACCCCTCCTGGCATGGAGACTCCCTGGGCAGCCTGGGCCAGGCCTGGACAACCCTCAAAGGGAAGAAATTGTTCCTCATGGCCAACCTGAACCTCTCCTGGGGCAGCCTGAGGCTGTTTCCTCTTGTCCTGGCCCTGGGGAGCAGAGCCCAACCCCAGCTGGCTGCAGCCTCCTCTCAGGGAGCTGCAGAGGGCAATGAGCTCTCCCTCAGCCTCCTCTCCTCCAGGCTCAACACCCCCAGCTCCCTCAGCTGCTCCTCCCCAGGCACAGAGCTGTGGTGCTGAGGGCCATGGTTCAGCCCCAGCCTTGGTTAGAGCTAGAGATGGTTTGGACTGGATGAGCTTCAAGGACTTTTCCAGCTGTGACCATTCAGAGTCCAGAGGATCCTACCAAAGGCAGCCAGCTCCAGCATCCATCTCTGCTGAGCCCAGAGGAGTAGGGGGTGAGAACCTGGCCAAGTGTTCAGCCCAGGGCTGGAGCTGTCACCTCCAGCAAGGAGAGATGGAAACACCTCCTGAGGGACCAGAAGCAGCTCTGCCTCCCACCCTCTGCTGGCTGAGAGCTCCTCAGGGGGACCTTGCTGCCTCCAACCTCCAGGGCCCTCAGCAGGGCTGCAGAAAGCAACTCCAGCAGTGCCTTGGCTGCAAGGGAAGGCTCCCAGTGACCATCTGCTCTGCAGAGCAGCAGCCCTTCACCAGCTCATTAGCAGCTCCCCAGGAGGAGCAGCAACCTTTCTGCAGATGCCAAGCTCCTGTTTGCTGTGGCCAAGGGGGAGGAGCAGGGAGGGTCACCCAGCCCCAGGCCAGAGGAGTTCTTAGCCTTGGCTGGGTGCTCTTGGCCTCATTAAGCTGGGTGGTGAACCCAAGCTGCAGTCCCAGCTTCTGGAGGTCAGGGCTCAGCCAAGCTGGCTCCTCAGGGCCTTCTGGGAGAGTCTTGCAAGCTGCTGGGGCTGCTGGCTCAGCTCTGGCAGCTCTGCTCCCCTGTCCTCTCCTGGCTGTATCCTGCTGCAAGCAGAGCTCAGCAGCTTCCTCCAGGCACAGCAGAGTCACTTCCACCCCCCTGCAGACCTCAGGACCTCTCCTAAGGTCACACTGCCAGGGAGGAGCTTGTGGACACAGCTCTTGGTCCCTGAGCTGCCCATGCTGCCTCCCCTCTCCCATCAGCCTGACCCTGACCTTGGGGTTCCCCCAGCCCAGGGCTCCAGGCCCCTTCTCAGCCCTGCTTGAAGGAGAAGTTCAACCACATCAGTGCAGAAACCCAGAGCCACCTCTGGCAGGGATCAACCCATGCATGGTGCCTCTTGGAGCCTGCTGAGCTTCCTCCTGACCCTTCAGCAGTGCACTTCCAGCTTAGATTGGGAAAGATTCCTTTGCTGCCAGGGTGGTCAGGGACTGCCCCAGGGAGGTGGTGGAGTCCCCAGCCCTGGAGGTGCTCAGGAAACCTGTGGCCATGGCACCTGGGGCCGTGGTGGTGGGCTGCTGGTTGGACTGGGTGGTCTCTGGGGGCTTTTCCAGCCCAAGCAATGCTCTGATTCCACCATTCCATGCCTGCACTCCCAGCTGCTCTCAGCCTGGCAGCTCCTGCAGCATCCTGGCTGGCGCTGGTGGCCGGCGCAGGTTGCTATGGTACCCAGGAGCTACCTGAACTGCACTGCCACCAGCAGCCAGGTTAGGAGGCAGCTTTCCTCACCACCCTGCCTGAGCTGGAGGTCTCCACCCTCTGACCGTGGCCTGGCACAGCTCCTGGGCACGGCTGAGGCTCCTCAGCCCCTGCCCCTTGCCTCTGCACAGCCTTGCCCGCCGGCAGAGCTCGGCGTGGGATCGCTGCCACCTCCCTTGCTGGGGGGGGAGGGAGGTTTAATTTCCCCCTCAAATCACTGATTCATTTCTCAGCCTTAATTGCATCATAACCCAGTTTTGTCTGGGAAGCTATTCCAGGAGCAAGAGGGTGCCTAATATAAAGCTCCTGGAGGGGCTGCACCTGCCTGCATCTCCCAGCGGTTCAGGCACGGAGGCAGCGAGGGCTGAGCCCAGCAGGATGTGTCCAAGAGGGCTTTGATCTACACAGGGAGGTGCTCAGGGGATCAGAGGAGCATGGACAATCCTGGAATGGGTTGGGTTGGAAGGGACCCTAAAGACCACCCAGCTGCAGCCCCCTGCCATGGGCAGGGACACCTCCCCCCAGCCCAGCCTGGCCTTGAACAGCTCCAGGCAGGAGGCAGCCAGAGCCTCCCTGGGCAGCCTGTGCCAGAGCCTCCCTGGGCAGCCTGTGCCAGAGCCTCCCTGGGCAGCCTCAGCCTCCCTGGGCAGCCTGTGCCAGAGCCTCCCCAGCCTCCCTGCAAGGAATTGCTTCCTCCTCTCCAGCCTCACTCTCCCAGCCCAGAGCCTTTGCACTCCTCCAGGAGAGGAGTCAGAGCTGAGACTCAGTGGTTGGACTTGAAGGTCTTCTCCAACCTGTGTGCTCCTGTGCCCAGGGACAGGCTGGGGGACAAAGGGAAGGGAAGGGAAGCTGCTGCTGCCTTACTTTGCTTCAGGGTCCCTAGAGCTCACCAGGGAGCTGAAGCTGCCTGGCAGGGGAGCTGCTGGAGCCGCAGGCACAGCGGTCCTGGGCTGCTTGGGTTTCAGGGGCAGGGCTCCTGCCTTCACCTCAGCTGCTCTGGGAAGCTGAGCTGCAGCCAAGGGGACAGCAAGAGGATGCCAAGACAGAAAGAGAGACAGGCAGGCAGTGGGCCAGTGGGAACAGCTTGGTGGAGCTGAGCATCAGTCTGAGCTCTACCAGGCCTGAATCAGCAGGGCTGGATCAGCTCTGCTGTGGCTGCCTTGGAGGAGCAGTGCTGAAAGGGGGCTCAGTAATGGCTGTGTTGAGTCAGGGCAGATGACTCCAGGCAGCTGATTGCTCTCCTCCATGCTCTGGAGAACAGCAAATACAGAATCATCAGAGCCCAGCGTGCTGAGGGTGGGAAGGGACCTCTGGGGATCACCCACTCCAAGCCCCTGCCCCAGCAGGGCTCCCCCAGCAGCCTGCCCAGGGGCACAGTGCCCAGGGGGGTTGGAAGCTCTGCACACAAGGAGACTCCACAACCTCTCTGGGCAGCCTCCCATCATTGCTGTGGCCTCCTCTGGCCCCACTCCAGCAGGTCCCTGTCTGTGCTGAGGACTCCAGAGCTGCCCCAGCACTGCAGGGAGGTCTCAGCAGAGCACAGCAGAGGGGCAGAATCCCCTCCCTGCCTCTGCTGCCAGGCATCAGCCCAGGGCAGGGCTGGCTCTGGGCTGGCAGCACTCAATGCCAACTCATCTCCAGCTTCTCACCTCCCCAGCAGCCCTAAGTCCTTCTGATCCCCAGGGCTGCTCTCCAGCCCTTCATCCCCATCCTGTGTGGATAGCCCAACCCAAGTGCAGGACCTTGCACTTGGCCTCACTGAACCTCCTGGGCACCTCCAGTGGGCCCAGAGAGCTGCACACACCAGCACAGCACACACCAGCACAGCTCCCACCTGCACAGCTCCCTCCTGCACAGCTCCCTCCTGCACAGCTCCACAGCTCCCACCTGCACAGCTCCCTCCTGCACAGCTCCCTCCTGCACAGCTCCACAGCTCCCACCTGCACAGCTCCACAGCTCCCTCCTGCACAGCTCCCACCTGCACAGCTGCACAGCTCCCAGCTGCACAGCTCCCTCCTGCACAGCTCCACAGCTCCCTCCTGCACAGCTCCACAGCTCCCTCCTGCACAGCTCCCTCCTGCACTGTCATCATGGGGACACCAACCATGAGCAGGGCTGCACTGGGGTCCTCTCTGGTGTCTGCAGCTCTTCTCCCAGGTGGTTAGCAGCATCCCAAACTGCCTGGCCCATTGGGTGAGGCTCCCCTGTGCAGGCTCCATCTGCACAGCAGAGAGGCTTGGAGAGCAGCCAGGGTGCAGAGAGTGAGCAGCAGATAGAATCTCAGCAGAGCAGGGACCAGGGGACACAATTAGGCTGAGTATCTCCATAATTAAAGCACCCTAATGAGCATGCTGGCAGGGAAGGCCTCTGCCACTACACTGCAGGTGATGCAGTGTCCTCTGCTCAGGACCCAGGCCTGGCACAAGGAGAGCCCAAAATCCACTCCAGGAGCTCCCAGGAGCTCTCCAGAGGGGTGCCCAGCTTGGGGCTTGCCCTCAGCTCCAGAGCATGGATTCTCAGGGCAGGGATCAGTCCCTCAGGCTGCAACCACAAGCAGCCTCCAGCAGCAGGGATTTAGGAGGAAGAGGAAGAGATGGCTTCATCCCAAGGGTGCCCCTTGGACAGAGGGGCAAGAGGGATTCATGCCCAGGGCAACAGGAAGAGGTCAGCTCCTACCACACCACCACTGAAGCTGTTCCCACAGAGGTCCCTCTCTGAGCAGGGCAGGAGGGGAGGTGGAACCAGACCCAGAGAGCTTAGGGGACAAGAAGCTCCAGAGGCAGGAGCAGAGGGGCTGGAGCTGGATGATCTTTAATGTCCCTCCCAGGCCAAACCACTGCATGAGGGTGAGCTGGGTGAACAATGCCCTGGGGGCTGCTGCACTCAGAGGGCCACTGCTGGCTGCTCACAGATCCCACAGGGAGCAGAGGGAGCCTCCAAACCTCAGGGAGCTGGAGGGAAGAGCTCACAGAGAGCTCAGCAGGGAAAGTCCTGCAGCTGAGCCAGATGGGTGCTGTACAGCAGGGCTCTGAAGGGCTGCAGAGCAGACCTGCAGCAGGGGACACAGAGGTCCTGGTGGACACTTGGGCCAGAAGTCAGCTGTGAGCCCTTGGGGGGATGAAGGTCAGCTGCAGTGTGCTGGAGGGGAGCTGCCAGCTGAAGCCATCAACCAAAACCCAGCTGAGGAGAAGAGCTCCACTGGAGAGTGAAATGAGGGAGCAGCAGAGAGGGCAGAGGGTGCCAGAGCCTCAGGACTCCTGCCCAGGAACCTGCACAGCCAGGGAGAGCCTCCAGAGATGCCTTAGCCCGGGGTGGGGAGCAGCAGCAGCCACCCTGCAGTGTCCCTGCCCATGGCAGGGGCCTGGGACTGGATGATCTTGAAGGTCCCTTCCAGCCCAACCCATTCCCTGGATCAATGACTCTCCCAGCTCCACCTGCCCAGCCCTGGGGGAGCTCCAAGGCTGCTCCAGACAGAGCCTGGATCTGTTGGCCTGCAGCTGGAGGGGACTCTGCCAGCAGCCCCTCGCCCCCCACCCACGGCTCCTCCTACCTAACCCAAATCTCATTAGCTCCCAATTAAGCTTCTCCCTCCTGCTGCTGGCCCAGCACCGGCAGAGAACAATTGATCCCTCTCTAACAGCTTTATGTGTTGCAAAGCCTTCCCTGCCCTGCTCTGCTAATCAAATCCAACCCTCCTGCTCCTCCTTAACCCTCTCCAGCCCTGCTGCCTCCCCCAGCAGGGTGGGAGCAGCGCTGGGAGCTCAGAGGGACCAGCAGGAGGCTGCACCACCGACAAGGGACCAGGAGAAACTCTTCCAAGGCTCCCTGCTCCCTCCTGCCTCCATGGCCTCCCAGCCTGAGAGCACCTTGCTCAGGTCTGGTGGGACCTGGGACAGCCCAAGAGGAGGATCACAGAAAGGTTGGGTTGGGAAGGGACCTCAGAGAGCTTCTGGGTTGGGTGGGAAGGGACTTGCAAAGCTCCTCTGGCCCAACCCCCGCTGCCATCGGGGGGACACAGTCCAGGAGGGACAGCCCTGGCAGGTGAATGACATTGCAGGGCCAAGCAGAAGACCTGAGGCAACCAACGGCAGCAATCCCAGAGCAGAGCTCCTCCTCCTCCCCGGCAGCAGCAGCAGTGTCAAAGCATCTCCCATCGGCTGAGATGAGCTGATAAAAATGCAGATCGATTGCAGGGCCAGGGCCCTCCAGCTCCTGGAAATCGATGCTGTTCCCATGCCTGGAGCAGGCTGCTCCTGACTCCAAGTGCTGTTATCTCCCAGCAGCAGCGAGAGACAGCGCTGCAGGAGCCCAGCCCAGCCGGCTCTGCCTCCCCCGGGGCAGCTGCTGATCCAACCTCGCTTCTGCCTCCAGCTCCCAGCACCTGAAGCTCTCCTCCAGCCCAGCCAGCAGCGAGGCAGCCCTGCAGCACAGGAACTGTGTGGGTCAAGGTGGCTGCCCTGAGGTGCTTGAGCTTCCTGAGCCTAACCAGACCCAGAGGCTGCTCTGGGGACGTGCTGGGAGGTGGACACAGATGAGAGCCAGCAGGGGAAACCACCTGCCAGGCAGCCACAGCATTGTCCTGGCTCACAGGGGGGGCTTGGGCAGGTCCCCCTGACCCAGCAGCCTCTCCCCACCCCAGGCTGCAGCCACAGCCTCTCCAGGGCCAGAAACTCCTCCAGGCTGTGGCAGCATGGCCGAGGTGCAGCTGTGCTGGGAGAGGACAGCCTCCTGCCTTGGCTGATGGCTTTGTGGTGCTCATGGCAGCCCAGGGCCTTGCTGCTGTAAACCTCTGAGATCCTCCAGCCCAACCCCAACCCAACCCCAGCCTGGCCACCAAGCCATGGCCCCAAGTGCCATTCCTGCACACCTTCAGGGATGGAGGCTCCACCACCTCCCTGGGCAGTCTGCTCCAGTCCCTGACCACTCTTGCAGCAGAGAAATTGGTCCTCAGGTCCAACCCAGCCCTGCCCTGGCCAGTTCCTCTCCTTCTCTCACCTGATCTCACCTAGGGAGCAGAGCCCAACCCCCCCTGGCTCCAGCCCCCTCTCAGGGAGCAGCAGAGAGCAGTGAGGTCTCCCTCAGCCTCCTCTCCTGCAGGCTGAGCAATGCCTCAGCTGCTCCTCCCCAGCCCCTTGCCCAGCAGACACTCCTGCACCACCACCTTGGGCTGCAGCTACTTGGGTGCCCCCCAAGCCAGGCTGTGGCCCAGTGCCAGCCAGCCAGGCTCAGAGGGCGGTGCTGGACCTGCCCCTTGTGCCAGGACACTCTGTGCCAGCTCGCTGCCAAGTGCCTGTCACTGCTGCTTGATTTGCTCTCTCCCTGGGTGGCAGCCCCAGGAGCATTCCTGGAAGCAGGTTGGCACAGCAGGGAGGGTGGCTGGCCCCAGGCCCCAGACACTGCTCTTACTGGAACAGAGAATCACGACCTGGAGGTGGGCAGCACCCCAAGCCCTGGCACCTCAGAGGGAGGAGCAGACTGCCCTTGGCTGGTGGGGACGAGGTTCTGTCCCCTGTGGTCACCTCAGCTCTGCTCTCTGGGTCCTCCCACACAGCTCCTGAGTCTCCAGCACCGCTGGCACCAACCCCATGGAGCTGGCAGGGAGCTGGCTGCCGGTGCAGCCCTGCCCGAGGCAGCAGCTCTCAGCCACCCCCCGGGGGGGTACTGCGGGAGCCAAACCCCCTCCCAAGCCTTGGTCGTGTGCCATGCACTCCTGACCTGCAATGAGGAGCTCAGGAGGGGCCTTTAAAGCTCCTCCAACCCCTTCTGGATTCCAGTGGGGGAGGGAAAGCCAAAAGGCTGCTCCAGGAAGAGGCCAGGGAGGAGGGAGGGAGAGGAGAGAGGGAGAAGATCACCAAGCCCTTGGAAGAGAGCAGGAGCTGGCCAGCATCACCCTCCCAGGCCTCAATCCCCTCGTTAGCACACAATTAAACTCCCAAAGCTGCAATGCAGCCTGGCTGCACCACGGAGGGTCCCCGGAGCTCCTCTCTGCACTGCCTGAGCCCTCCCGAGCTGAGGAGCACTCCCCCTGCCCCGCGGCCACCGATGCCCTCCCTGCGGTGCTGCCAGGGCCTGGCGGTGCCCCACCAGGTGGGCACAGCTCACAAGCCCTGTCTGCAGCCCTGGGCCAGCTGGCCAGGGGCTACTGCTGCCAGGTGTCAGCCAAGGAACAGAATGGCCCTGAGGATGAGGCCCCCAGGGGCCGTGCTGGCACTGCCTCAGCAACCTATTCCTGCCCCGGGGGGAGACACTGCTGCAGGGACTTGGCCCTGGGAGGGGGCTGCTGACCACCAGCCCCCAGGCTCTGCTGACCACCAGCCCCCAGGCTCTGCAGTCCCTCCTGGGAGCTCCACACTCTCAGCCCAGTTTGCTCCTCCCCAAGCAGAGCTCTGTCTGGAGGCTGCTCCTGAAGATGAGATCAGCACAGCCCACGCCCAGGATGAGCACCAGAGGAGAGCTGGCACCTCCAGCACCTCCAGCCTGGAGGCCAGATGGGGAGATCCAGGTCCTGTTGCTTGTGTCCTCCTCCCTTGCAAGGCTGGCACTGAGGTGTGCAGGCACCCGTGGCAGATGCCAGCCTGGCAGTGCGTGGGCAGCACCTCCCAGCCCCCCACGGGCAGGGCAGGCTCTGACCAGCACAGCCTGGCCCAGGCTGCCCAGGGGGGTGGCTGAATCCCCAGCCCTGGAGGGGTCTCAGAGCCCCAGAGCTGTGCTGCTGAGGGCCATGGCTCAGCCCCAGCCTGGGCAGACTCAGAGACTGGTTGGGCTGGAGGCTCTGGAAGGTCTTCTCCGACCCCAAACCCTTCCAGGTGAAGCTGCAGGCAGCTGCCTGCACCCTCAGCACTGCAGGCCAGCACCACCCAGCACCCCAAGCATCTCCCTTCTGCCAGGGATCCTGCAGGTGAGCTGTGACCCCTCTGGGAGGTGGGAGCAGAGCAGAGCTTGGTTTGCTTCTGCTCCACAGCCTGCTGCTGAGAGGAGTTTGGGGTTACAGGGCACAAACCAGGCTGGAAGAGGAGCTCCACAAGGGAGGTCCTGCCTGGTTTGGAGCTCTCAGGAGCTGTCCAGGGGCTCAAGTGTCCACTCTCCTGTGGGGCACATTGAGCTCAGCTCAAAGTCCTTCTGCTCTGAACCTCTGAGTAATCCAAGCAGCAAAATCTGCTTCCAAATAGAGTGCAGAAGTCCTCCCCAGAGGAGGTTCTGCCTCGGTGTCTGCTTTGGAGAGACCCAGGAGCACCAAGCCCTGCCAGGACAGCAGGAGAGGAGCAGGCAAGGGTTTGAGAAGCCATCAACATCCATGGCTGCATCTGTCCTGATGGATCCTGGCAGCTTCCCAGCCTCCAGACCACCACTCAGCCAGCTCCCAGCATCCTTCCTCCTCCCTACACCACAGAAACTTCCCAGCTGCAGAATGGTCTCACAAATCCCTCACCCAGGATGTCCAAGGTGTGCCCAGAGGTCTTCTGGACAGAGCTGGGGGAAGGCAGATCCAGCCCAGGGTAGAGCTGTCAGGGAGCCAGCATCACCTGCTGCTGGAATGGTTCCATCCAGCCCCCCATGCCCAGGGGCCCCAAAGGTCCCTGCAGCACTGCTGGGAGCTGGCAGAAACCTCTGGCCTGGCCTGCCAGGAGGGCTGAGGAAAGGTTCTCCCACCAAGGGCAGCCCTGGGCCCACAAAGGGCTTTGAGAGCTACAGAACACTGCAGGGAGCAGAGCCAGGGTGGGGACTTCAGGGGTGCTGAGCCCTGGAGGGTTGGCTACTCCAGACCCCACTGTGGGTCCTTCCCACAGCTCCTCCCTATGGAATCATGGAATGGTTTGGGTTGGAGAAGCTCTCTGAGCTCCTCCTGCAGTCCAAGCAGCAGCCCAGCACCTCCCTGCCCTCCAAACCAGGGCCCCAGGAGCCATCTCCAGAGGCTTCCTGAACCCCTCCAGGGCTGGGGACTCCACCACCTCCCTGGGCAGCCTGTGCCTGGAGAGGGAATTGTTCCTCACCTCCTTCCACAGCTCCTCCTGTCACAGACCTCCCAGCAGCCTCCCTCAGCTCCTGCTGCTCTCTGCCTTGGTCCTGGAGGAGCCAGCCCCTGCCTCCCTCCCTCCCCCCATCTGGCAGCTTCTTCTCTTCCCTTGATGCCTTCAGCCCTTGCAGCCCTGCCCGGGGAGCTGGGGGGGAGCTGCCTAATGGCCATGCAGTTCCCCTTTGGAGTATCAGGTTCAGAGCCATCAGCAGTTTGGCTTTGGAGAGGATGTTCTGCAGCCCAGCAGTGCTCTCCTCCCAGGAGCAGCTGCTCAGAGAGCAGCATCAGAGGTTTGCTGGCAGCAGGAGGCAGCTCCGAGCCAGGGGCCAGAGGATGCCACCAGCTCCTGTCAGCCACGGAGGAGCCACAGGGCTGAGGGAACAGACTGCTGCCACAGCCCTCTGCCTCTCCTGCACTCACAGCCCCCAGCCTGGAGGGGCTGGAAGGGACGTCTGGAGCTCACCCAGCCCAAGCCCTGCTCCATCAGGGCTCCCCCAGCAGCCTGCCCAGCAGCACAGTGCCCAGGGGGTGCTGGGAGCTCTGCACACCAGGAGACTCCACAACCTCTCTGGGCAGCCTGCTCCAGGCCTGCAGCAGCCTCACAGCAAAGGAGTTTCTCCTCCTGCTCAGGTGGAGCCTCCTGGGCTCCAGTTTGTGCCTGCAGGCTGGGGCTGTGCAGCAAGGCACAAAGAGTTTGCACCCAGCCAGGACCTTCCCTATCCCCCTCCCGGGCACCAACCTGGCTGAGACCACCAGAACCAGCCCTGGGCTGTCCCTGGTGGCCACTCTGCCACCTCCCAGTCCCGACCTGGGGGTCCAGCACCCTCCTCAGCAGGGAGGGAACACCAGCAGAAGGATTTCTTCACCTTCCAGGGGCCTGGGGGCTGTCTGGGTGCGCTTGTGGCAGGGGGGAGAGGGGCACAGAAGGATGGAGAAGTCCTCGAGGGGCTTTGATTTGGGGTGAGAAGAGCTGCTGGAGGGACTGCTGAGATGCTGATTGCATCCTCCTCCTCCTCAGGGGTGTGCAGAGTCCCCCAGGCTCATGACAAAGGAGCTGTGCTGGTTGGGTGCAGCCCCAGGCTGGGTGACCAACAGGTTCCTGAGCAGGGTGCAGTGGCTCTGCCCAGCTCCACATCCATGCCCCAGGCTGGCAGGAGCTGAGCTGCTGGGAGGCCTCCAGAGCTCTGCTGGGAGCCAGCTGAGCTCAGCCCAGCTCAGGGTGACCAGGGGCACTTGTGGGGCTGGGTGGCACCGGAGCTCTGCCTCCCCAGCAGCCCCCCAGGGCTCTGGGTGGTTCTCCCCCGGCAGCCACAAACCTGCTGCATGTTCTGTCCCTGCTCCTGGGTGGATCTATGGCAGCCAACAGGAGCTGGGAGGAAGCAGAACCTCTCTGGGAATGACAGGATGGGGGGGAGTGAAGCTCCTAAACCCATCATCATCATCATCCTCATCCTCCTCTCTCCACCCCACCCCCAGCTCCTGCTGCCAGCAGCTCTTTTCCTCACGGTTAGGAGGAGGCTCTGCACCAAAGCTGCCTCCAGCCAGCCCTTCCCTGCCGGTGCTCCATGCCCACAGCCTGGGGCAGGGCTGCCCAGCGCTCGCAGCCCTGCGTGGAGCACCCCCGCGGCCCCCACCCCTCCCGCGGGCGGCGGTGCTGGGCTCGGGGGGGGGCCGGTTCCGATTCCCCCAGCTCCTCGGGGGGCTGCTGTGCCTCATTGCTTTCTCCCAAGGCTCCGAGCAGCGTCGTCCCCCCCCTCCCTCCCCGCCCCAGCAGACCTGCAGCTCCAGGGGGGAGGAATCGCCTCCATTGCAGCCGAAAGTTTCTGCCATCCAGACGCAAGGAAGGGGCTGAGGGGTGGGCGCCTAGCGAGCATTCCCCCCCGGCCCCCCTCCCACCTCCTGCCCAGGGTCGTTCCCAGGCATCGCTGCCAGCCAGGACTCCTCTCCCAGCAGCAGGTTTGCAGCAGCTGCAGAAATTTCCTGGATTCCACCGAATCTGCCCCAAAACGCCCAGGCTGCTTCCCTCCCCTCCCCGCTCCGGCCGGCAGCCGCCGAGCTTCCTGCCCAAAGCCGCCCCCCGCCCTCTCCTCTTTCTCTCCTTCTCCCGGGGGGGGGCAGTCCGCACCCCCTCGACTCTCACAACCCCTCCCCAGGGACCCCCAAGCCGCCCCTGGGTGCCCCCCTCCCGCCCCGGCCTTGCTGCGGGGGGGACACCGAGACGAGGAGCAGCGAGCAGCTCCCTTCCCTCCCCCCTCAACACACAAACACCCCCCCCCCCCCCCCCCCCCGCCCAGGAGCCCCCCCCCCGCCCCTGCAGCCCCCTCCCCGCCCCGGGGGCTCCGCTCAGCCTCCGCCCCGCTGATGCTGCCATCAAACTTTCCCGGTTGCCTCCGGTTCCCGGTTCCCCCCCACCCCACCCCCGCCCTCCCCTCCCTCCCCGTCTCACCTCCTCTCCGGGTGGGCAGGATGGGGCCGTGCCCACCCCGCAGCTCCCCGAGCCCATCCGAAGCGGCCCCCCCGGCCGCCCCGCTCCCGGTCCCCCGCTCCTCACCGGCGCATCCTCCGCCCGCACGGGGACGGGAAGGGAAGGAAGGGAAGGAAGGCAGCGGAGCCGCCGCCGGTGTTGCGGGGCTGGGTTTGAATTCGCCCAACCCGCCCTGATTGGGCTGAGGAAGGGGGGGAGGGGGGTGGGAAAGGCTGGGGTGGGGCCCGGGGTGGGGTGGGGGGGTTGGGGATGCGGGGTGGGGATGCGGGGAGGGGAGGGGTGTGGGGGGTGTGGTGCCTGGGGGGGGCCGCAAGGCTGGGAGGAGGCAGGAGGGGGGGGGGGGGATGTGGGGATGGATAAGGGCGGGGCGGGGGGGGATAAGGTGGGGATGCAGGGGAGGGGTCGGGGGTGGGATAACGCAGGGATGCAGGAAGGGGGGGGAGGGGGGCGCGGGGGCATGTGGCAGCCGGGAGATGCAAGGGAGGGGCTGGGGGTGTGGGGGGGTGCAGGGGGATGAGGGGGGAGGGGATGTGGTACCCAAAGGGTGCAGGGAGTGCAGGAGGATGTTGTGCCCCGGGGGTGCAGGGGGAAGTGGGGACGGGGGCAGGGGGATGTGGTACCCCCAGGGGATGCAGGGGGCTGTGACAGCCTGGAGGGGATAGAGGGGGGCTAGGCCTAGGGGCGTGGGGTGGTGCAGGGGGGTTGCAGGGGCTGTGGTGCCCCCCCCCAAGGCTGTGGGGATGCTCTGGGGACTGCAGGGGGCTGGGGGCTGTGGTGGGCAGGGTAGGACTGGGGGTGCTGGGGGGGCAGTGAGGTGGAGGGCAGGGCTGCAGGGGGTGGGCAAGGTGGGGGCAGTGCCACGGGCAGGGGAGGCAGGCAAGGCCTTGGGGGTGGCAGGGGGGATGCAGGGCTGCGGGGTGCCCGTGGGGAGGGGGAGGCTGTGCAGGGGGAGAGGGCCCCAGGGGTGCTTGTGGCACCAAAAGGAGGTGAGGAGGTGACAATGGTGGCAGAGGTCAGAGCAGGGGGTGGGGGGTGGGGGGCACCTGTGGGCAGCAGAGCAGGAAGGGAGGAGGCACAGCCGAGGGGATGCCAGGGCAGGGGCACAGCAGAGGGGATGCCAGGGCAGGGGGCACAGCCTGGCACTTGCTGGGGCAGGCAGAAGGATCCAGGCTCAAGCCCTGTGGATCTTTTGGTCAGGATGAGATCCCTGCCAGATGCCAGGGTGGGATCAGAGCAGTGCTGCTGCTCAGCACCAGTTGGCACTGGGCATGCACTGTGCTGCCCAAGCCCAGCAGAGCTCCCCTCTGCTGCTGGAGGTGCCAGGAGAGCAGTGAGGGAGCTGCTGGTGCTCCCCAGCACACCCTCAGCCTGCAGCCAAGCTCAGCACCGCAGCCAGCCCTGGCTGGATCCATCCCTCCTGCTCTCCTGGGCTCTGCACCAGCTCTGCCTTCCTGCTCCAGCCCCGGAGCAGGGCACGGGGGGTGGGGCCCTGCTCCCCTTCCTCTCTTTCCAAGGGGGCTTGGAGCTCCTGAGCCTCCCCCAGCAGCCTCCCATCTCCTGTCCCAGCACCTTCCCAGGCGGGAAGATGTCACTGGAATGGTTCAGAGCAGACCTACAGAGTGGAAAATGGACTGGGAGGGTGCTCAGAGCTGGTGCTGGGGCAGGATGGGGCCACAGGTGGTGCTCAGGCCATGCCCACAGGTGGGACAGAGACCTTCAGGTGCTGGGCAGTGAGGTGGTCAGAGCGGAGCTTGGGTAGGGTGCTCCAAACACCACTGCAGGCTGAGGTGGTCCAGCTCTGGTGTCCCCAGCAGGAGAAGGACAGAGCCCAGAGGAGGTCACAGAGGGGAGCCCAGGGCTGGAGCAGCTCTGAGCACAGGCTGAGGGAGCTGGGGCTGAGCAGCCTGGGGAGGGGAAGGCTCCAGGGGGAGCTCAGAGCTGCTGCCAGGGCCTGAAGGGATCCTGCAGGAAGGCTGCAGAGAGACTTTGCTGAGGGGGTCTGGAGCCAGGCCAGGGGGAAGGGTTTGGAGCTGAGGCAGAGCAGGGTCAGAGTGCAGCTGAGGAAGAAGTTCTTCAGTGTGAGGCTGCTGAGAGCCTGGCACAGGCTGCCCAGGGAGGCTGTGGCTGCCTCCTGCCTGGGGGTGCTCAGGGCCAGGCTGGATGAGACCTTGAGCAGCCAAGCTGAGAGCTGTCCCTGCCCACGGCAGAGGCTGGAGCAGACCTCTGAGCTCCCTCCCGGCCTGAGCCCTCCCAGGGCTCTGCTGTGTGCTCTGCTGCCAGGTTTCCAGCCCCAGCCCTGCTCCTGGGGAGGATGACAGCAGCCGGGGGGGGAACAGCCCCCTGCGAGCAGCCCAGGGGCGGGGAGCAGAGCTGCCGTGCGCAGCTTCGCCGTCGCCATGGTTACAGGAGAGGGCGGCAGGAGATGCCAGGCGTTACCAGGGCGATCGGCCGCGGCTGCCCGCACAGCACCGCAGCCGGCACAGCACCGCAGCTCCCCCGCCGGGGCCGGCTGGGCAGGCTCGGGGCAGGGCAGCGGCGAGCAGCGGCGGGGAGGGAAACAGAGCCCGGACGGGGAGGGAAACAGAGCCCGGACGGGGAGAGAAACAGAGCCCAGGCGGGGAGGGAAACAGAGCCCAGGCGGGGAGGGAAACAGAGCCCAGGCGGGGAGGGAAACAGAGCCCGGACGGGGAGGGAAACAGAGCCCGGACGGGGAGGGAAACAGAGCCCAGGCGGGGAGGGAAACAGAGCCCAGGCGGGGAGGGAAACAGAGCCCGGACGGGGAGGGAAACAGAGCCCAGGCGGGGAGGGAAACAGAGCCCGGACGGGGAGGGAAACAGAGCCCGGACAGGGGGGAAGGAAGCGACCCAGAGGCGGAGTGAGGTGGGCTGGGCTGGGCAGGGCTGGGCAGGGCTGGTGCCAGCCTGTGCCACAGGTGCTGGGCAGGAGTCCTCTGGAAGCTGGGAAGGAGCTGGAGAGCTGCTCCTGCCCTGCCCTCAGGGACCTGCCACAGTTGGAGCCTGACATGGAACCATCCAGCCCCAGCCCCTGCCATGGGCAGGGACTCCCCACAGCCACCTCCAGCCTGGCCCTAGGAAGCTGCAGGGCTGAGGCTTGCACCACCTCCCTGGGCAGCCTGGCAGGGCTTGGATCTGGCAGCAGTGGCTGTGTGAGCAGAGGGCTTGGACCTGGATCCTCTCCAGAGGTCCCTTCCAACCTCTGCCCTGCTCAGAGCTAGGTCCCCCCTCAGCTCTCCTGGGGCTGGGACTTCTTCCTCCCCGGGTGCAGGACCCTGGTTGACCGTCAGGAGGTTCCCTCCCCCCAGCCCTGCAGCCTGCCCAGCTCTCACTGCCTGGCAGCACAGCCTGAGGGCTCTCAGCCACTCCTCCCCCTTCGGTACCACCAGGAGCTAGCCCAGGGTCCCCTCTGCCCTTCCCCCAGGGTCCCCTCTGCCCTTCCCCCAGGGTCCCCTCTGCCCTTCCCCCAGGGTCCCCTCTGCCCTTCCCCCAGGGTCCCCTCTGCCCTTCCCCCAGGGCCCTGCTGGAGCTCTGCCACAGCAGCAGCAGAGCTGCAGGGAGCTCTGATGGCTTCCAGGGGCTCACACAGCCCTGCTGGATCCCCTCCAAGCCTCTTCCCACCTTCCTCTCCCCCCCCCAGGACGTCCCTGGGGTCCTCCCAGTGTGGCCTTCCAGCTGCTTTGTGTCCTGCTGCTGCCAGGCCCTGGCTGGGGCAGGTCCAGCTCCATGCTGAGCTTGGGCACCACACCTGGAGGTGGTTGGAGGTGCTGAGCACCTTCCCTCTGCAGAGCAAATTGCTGATGGCCTCTTCAGTGCTGCCCAGCTCAGGGCTGCCAGGGGGCCTGGCCTGGGTTGGGTGTGCTGCTGCTGTCCCTCCATGGGCTTGGTGGAGCTCCCAAGCCCTCTGCTGAAGCCACCTGGAGGCCACCACAGTGACTCCAGGATTTCAAAGCCCTCCCCTGGAGCACCAGGAACCTTCTCACTGTGCTCACAGAGCTCCATCCCACCTCGAGATGTCCTTCCCCTCCCCACACCACCTCCTCATGGCAGGAGGAAGCTCTCCCCCCATCCACACAGCTCCTGCTAATTGATTCCCCCAAGCAGCTCAGCTGAAGCCACCCCAGGTGCCTCCAGCAGCCACCCAGGGAGAACTTTGCAGCACTTTGGGGCTGATTTAGTGAAGGAGAAGCAGCACTCTGGAGTCATCCACTGCAGAAATGAGCCCAGCTGAGAGGCTTTGGCAGAGCAGATGAGTGTCTGGAGAGGCAGCAGCCAGTGGCTCTGTGCTGGGAGCTGTCTCTGGGCCAGCAGGAAGGTTCCTGAGATGACAAAAAAGCCTCATTCAAGAAAAGCTTCAGCCCTGAGGAGCTGCTCTGGAGGGAGGGGCAGGCAGCAGGCCTGGCACAGAGCTCTCCTCGGGGCTGGGAGGCTGCTGGCAGGGAACAGTTCCTGGGCTCAAGGCTGGAAAGAGGCATCCCAGGGCCAGGAAGTGGCCCAGGGAGGACAGCTCCATCTGGCAGCGGGGGCTGAGGCCCTGGGGGATGGCACTTGGTGGAGGGACAGAGGAGCAAAGGGCCCCAGGGGCTCGGTGGGGCCAGCTCCAGAGCTGTGCTGCTCAGCAGACTCCCTCCAGGGCGAGCAGGAGCCTCAGAGATAGCCACAGCAGAGCTGCAGCGAGAGGGAGCTGGGCTGCAGGCACTGCATGGAGCCAGCCCCACAGCCATGGGCTGCAGGCACTGCATGGAGCCAGCCCCACAGCCATGGGCTGCAGGCACTGCATGGAGCCAGCCCCACAGCCATGGGCTGCAGGCACTGCATGGAGCCAGCCCCACAGCCATGGGCTGCAGGCACTGCATGGAGCCAGCCCCACAGCCATGGGCTGCAGGCACTGCATGGAGCCAGCCCCACAGCTGTGTGCTGCAGGCACTGCAGGGAGCCAGCCCCACAGCCATGGGCTGCAGGCACTGCATGGAGCCAGCCCCACAGCCATGGGCTGCAGGCACTGCATGGAGCCAGCCCCACAGCTGTGTGCTGCAGGCACTGCAGGGAGCCAGCCCCACAGCCATGGGCTGCAGGCACTGCATGGAGCCAGCCCCACAGCCATGGGCTGCAGGCACTGCATGGAGCCAGCCCCACAGCTGTGTGCTGCAGGCACTGCAGGGAGCCAGCCCCACAGCCATGGGCTGCAGGCACTGCATGGAGCCAGCCCCACAGCCATGGGCTGCAGGCACTGCATGGAGCCAGCCCCACAGCCATGGGCTGCAGGCACTGCATGGAGCCAGCCCCACAGCTGTGTGCTGCAGGCACTGCATGGAGCCAGCCCCACAGCCATGGGCTGCAGGCACTGCATGGAGCCAGCCCCACAGCTCTGTGCTGCAGGCACTGCATGGAGCCAGCCCCACAGCTGTGGGCTGCAGGCACTGCATGGAGCCAGCCCCACAGCTCTGTGCTGCAGGCACTGCATGGAGCCAGCCCCACAGCCATGGGCTGCAGGCACTGCATGGAGCCAGCCCCACAGCTCTGTGCTGCAGGCACTGCATGGAGCCAGCCCCACAGCCATGGGCTGCAGGCACTGCATGGAGCCAGCCCCACAGCCATGGGCTGCAGGCACTGCATGGAGCCAGCCCCACAGCTGTGTGCTGCAGGCACTGCATGGAGCCAGCCCCACAGCTCTGTGCTGCAGGCACTGCAGGGAGCCAGCCCCACAGCCATGGGCTGCAGGCACTGCAGGGAGCCAGCCCCACAGCTGTGTGCTGCAGGCACTGCATGGAGCCAGCCCCACAGCTGAGGGCTGCAGGCACTGCATGGAGCCAGCCCCACAGCTGTGTGCTGCAGGCACTGCATGGAGCCAGCCCCACAGCCATGGGCTGCAGGCACTGCATGGAGCCAGCCCCACAGCCATGGGCTGCAGGCACTGCATGGAGCCAGCCCCACAGCTGTGTGCTGCAGGCACTGCATGGAGCCAGCCCCACAGCTCTGTGCTGCAGGCACTGCATGGAGCCAGCCCCACAGCTGTGGGCTGCAGGCACTGCATGGAGCCAGCCCCACAGCTCTGTGCTGCAGGCACTGCAGGGAGCCAGCCCCACAGCCATGGGCTGCAGGCACTGCAGGGAGCCAGCCCCACAGCTGTGTGCTGCAGGCACTGCATGGAGCCAGCCCCACAGCTGTGTGCTGCAGGCACTGCATGGAGCCAGCCCCACAGCTGTGTGCTGCAGGCACTGCAGGGAGCCAGCCCCACAGCTGTGTGCTGCAGGCACTGCATGGAGCCAGCCCCACAGCCATGGGCTGCAGGCACTGCAGGGAGCCAGCCCCACAGCTGTGTGCTGCAGGCACTGCAGGGAGCCAGCCCCACAGCCCTGGGCTGCAGGCACTGCATGGAGCCAGCCCCACAGCCATGGGCTGCAGGCACTGCATGGAGCCAGCCCCACAGCCATGGGCTGCAGGCACTGCATGGAGCCAGCCCCACAGCTGTGTGCTGCAGGCACTGCATGGAGCCAGCCCCACAGCTGTGTGCTGCAGGCACTGCATGGAGCCAGCCCCACAGCTGTGGGCTGCAGGCACTGCATGGAGCCAGCCCCACAGCTGTGTGCTGCAGGCACTGCAGGGAGCCAGCCCCACAGCTGTGGGCTGCAGGCACTGCATGGAGCCAGCCCCACAGCCATGGGCTGCAGGCACTGCATGGAGCCAGCCCCACAGCCATGGGCTGCAGGCACTGCATGGAGCCAGCCCCACAGCTGTGTGCTGCAGGCACTGCATGGAGCCAGCCCCACAGCCATGGGCTGCAGGCACTGCATGGAGCCAGCCCCACAGCCATGGGCTGCAGGCACTGCAGGGAGCCAGCCCCACAGCCGTGGGCTGCAGGCACTGCATGGAGCCAGCCCCACAGCCGTGGGCTGCAGGGGGCTCCCTCCTGCTCCCCCCCCCAGCTGTGTGCTCTGAGCCTGCTGGCTGCCCCCTGCCCTCCTGCCCATCGCCCCCCCGAGGGGCAGCTGCTCTGCAGGCAGCTGGGGAGGGAGCCTGGGGAGCTCAGCACCATCCATCACTGCCACAGCTCCCTGCAGCAGAGAAGCCTCCTGGCTGGAGTGGCCTCAGCAGCATGGGGAGGAGCTGCCCCTGAGCTCAGCCAGGGCTCCCCAGGTCACCACTCCCTGGCTCCTAACTCCCCCAGGGGGGAAGCCTCCTCAGCCCCCCCAGATGTGAGCCTCAGGCTCCACTGCTCAGCACTGCCAAGGAGCATCAGCTCCAGAGACCCAGCTGTGGCCTGGGGGGGAAGAGCTCAGGCTGAAAGGGAGTGGAGCTGGGGTTAGATTCCTCCCTGGGAGGGTGGTGAGAGACTGGGAGAGGTTGCCCGGAGAGGCTGGGAGGTGCTGCAGCCCTGGGGAGCTTCCAGGGCAGGCTGGAAGGGGCCTGGAGCAAGCTGCTGCAGGGGAAGGTGTCCCTGTCCCTGGCAGGGGGGGCAATGAGATGGTCCTGCAAGGATGTGGTGCTGAGCTCCCAGCTCCTCCAGCCCAACCATTCCCTGCCTCTGCCAGGGCTGGGGCTGAGCCCTGGCCCTCAGCACCACAGCTCTGGGGCTTCCAACCACCTCCAGGGGTGGGCATTCAGCCTCCCCCCTGGGCAGCCTGGGCCAGGCTGTGAGAACCCTTCCAGGGAAGAAGTTTCTCCTCAAGTCCAACCCAAACCTCCCCTGGGGCAGCCTGAGGCCATTTCCTTTCCCCTGCTCCTGGGGGGACCAAGCCCAGCCCTGCTCTGCTGCCTGGAGAGCCTCCAGCTGAGTTTCTTTGCAGGGGGGAGATGTCCTCAAGGCCAAGGCTGCCCTCAGGGACAGCAGAGCCCTCTGGGAGCATCTGGAGAGCTTCTCAAGGCCTCTCTCCTGCTCACAGCTCAGGGAGGGGGAGGCCATGGTGCAGACCCTGCTGGGGGCCACCAAGCCCCTGCCCAGCAGAGCCCCACAGGTGATGCCCAGGGACAATTCCTCCTCCCAGAAGGGTTGTCCAGAGCTGGCCCAGGCTGCCCAGGGCAGTGCTGGAGCCCCCAGCCCCGGGGGGTCTCAGAGCTGTGGAGATGTGGTGCTGAGGGCCAGGGCCTGGTGGTGCCCTGGCAGGGTTGGGCTGGGTGCTCTGAGAGGTCTTCTCCAACCCAGCTGAGCAGAGGCACCCCCAGGCCAGGCCAGGAGCCAGCCCAGGCCAGGAGCCAGCCCAAGGGACCCCAACCCCCAGCCCATGGAGCAGGCTTTCAGCAGGCAGCTGCAGGCAGAGCCCTGAGGCACCATCCCCATGGCAGCCCCTGAGGGGAGCCACAGCCCCAGGGGCTGGGGGGCACCCAGCACCTCCACCCCAACTCCCACTGCTGCTGGCAGCTCAGGAGCTGCTCCTCAGCCTTCCAGCAGCTGCTTCACACAGCCAGCCTGGCTCCTGGGGCCTCCTCCTTCCCCTTCTACCACTCCCCCCAGCCCTGCTGGCCTCCCCCCCAGCCCTGCTGGCCTCCCCCCAGCCCTGCTGGCCTCCCCCCCAGCCCTGCTGGCCTCCCCCCAGCCCTGCTGGCCTCTCCCCCAGCCCTGCTGGCCTCCCCCCAGCCTTGGTGGCCTCCCCCCCAGCCTTGGTGGCCTCCCCCCAGCTGGGGGAGGTGGTTGGAGGGTTGGGAGCTGTGGGTGAGGGCTTGGCCTGGGAGGTCTGCAAGGTCTCTCCCAAGCTCAGCAGCTGCCCAGGGGCAGGGGGGAGAGCAGCTGCTGGCACCACCCCTCCCTCAGCTGCTGGCACAAGGTGCCCAGGGCTAAATCTGTCTCCCCCAGCTCCACTTCCCCACAGCACAGAAACAGCAGCTGAGGACAGAGGCTTCAGGCAGCTACTGAGCTCCCTCCAGCTCCTCAAGCTGGAGGAGCAGCAAGGAGCAGCTCCAGCACAGCTGGCACTGCAAGGGGGGGAAATGTGCCTGCAGGAGCCAGCCAAGGGGAAACTCCTCACTGCCTGAGCCTCTGAGCAAGGCTCAGAGCAACCAGAGCTGGGAAGAGGAAGCCAAGGCCCTCATGGAAGCATGGCAGGGGCTGGGCTGGGGGGGAAGGTGCACCCAGCCCAACCCCCTGCTGGCTTGCAGAAGCCCTCTGGGCTCACCCAGTCCAAGCAGCAGCTCAGCACCAGCCTGGCCCCCAGACCATGGCCACAGCTCTCAACCCCTCCCTGACTCTGCTGACCCCCAGCCAGAGCAGGCTGCTCACAGCCAACCAACCTCCCCTGGGTGCTGCCAGCCCTGGGGCAGCTCCAAGCCCTCTGGCAGCCTGGGCCAGGCTCTCCCCACCCTCAGAGTCAGACATTTCTCCCTTCCCTCTGCTCTGAACCTCCCTCTGAGCTCCAACCCATCCCCAGCCTTGGCCTGTCCCCATGCTGAACCCCCCAAGCCTCCCAGCCTGGGCCCTCAGCCCCCTGCTCCCCTCCCTGGCCCTGCCCCAGCAGCTCCTCTGGAGCTGGCCCCAGCCCCGGGGCAGTGCTGCAGGGGATCTGCAGGCAGCACCAAGGCCTCTGCACAGCCCCAGGGGCTGCCAGCTAAGCCCAGGCCCTGTGCTGCTGCTGGAGCTCAGTGCTGCAGAACCTTCACAGCCCACTGCAGGCCTCTGAAGGGCTCTGAAGTGCTCCTGCCAGGGGCAGAGCCAGCAGCAGCCTCCCCTCACCCTCCCAGCAGCTCCCAGGAGCTGGCTGCTTGCAGCCAGGGGCAGGAAAGCCAATTCCCAGGCTGAGTCCATCAGCACAGCAGCTCCCAGGCAGGCAGCTGGGAGGCAGCAGGGGGAAGCTCTGCACTGCTCCTGCACAGCAGCTCTGGGGCTGGGGAGGCTGCCAGGGCCAGGAGGCCACCAGGCTGGGCAGGCAGTGAGCCCCTGGCCCCAGCACAGGGACAGGTTGGGCTCCTTACCCCAGGAAGCACCTTGAGAGGCTGCAGCAGGGCCAGAGAAGGGCAAAGGAGCTGGGGAAGGGGCTGGAGGGCAGAGGGAGCTGTGGGGCTGAGGGAGCTGTGGGGCAGAGGGAGCTGTGGGGCTGAGGGAGCTGTGGGGCTGAGGGAGCTGTGGGGCAGAGGGAGCTGTGGGGCTGAGGGAGCTGTGGGGGCTCTGGGGCAGAGGGAGCTGTGGGGCTGTGGGAGCTGTGGGGCTGAGGGAGCTGTGGGGCTGAGGGGGCTGTGGGGCTGAGGGGGCTCTGGGGCAGAGGGAGCTGTGGGGCTGAGGGAGATGTGGGGCAGAGGGAGCTGTGGGGCTGAGGGAGCTGTGGGGCTGAGGGAGAGCTCATTGCCCTCTGCAGCTCCCTGAGAGGAGGCTGCAGCCAGGGGGGGTTGGGCTCTGCTCCCCAGGGCCAGGACAAGAGGCAATGGCCTCAGGCTGCCCCAGGGGAGGTTTGGGTTGCCCCAGAGGAACAATTTCTTCCCCTGAGGGCTGCCCAGGCCTGGCCCAGGCTGCCCAGGGCAGGGGTGCAGCCTCCATGCCTGGAGGGGTTCCAGAGCTGTGGAGATGTGGTGCTGAGGGCCAGGGCTCAGCACCAGCCTTGGTGGGGTTGGGTTGTACCTCTGGTGACCCCCTCCAGAGATGGAGACTCCATCACCTCCCTGGGCAGCCTGGGCCAGAGCCAGAGCCAGAGCCTGAGCCAGAGCCTGAGCACCCTTGCTGGGAAGGAATTGTTCCCCATGGCCACCCTGAGCCTCCCCAGGGGCAGACTGAGGCCTCCCCAGGGGCAGACTGAGCCTCCCCAGGGGCAGACTGAGCCTCCCCAGGGGCAGACTGAGGCCTCCCAGGGGCAGACTGAGGCCTCCCCAGGGGCAGACTGAGGCCTCCCAGGGGCAGACTGAGCCTCCCCAGGGGCAGGCTGAGGCCTCCCCTCTCGTGTCTCATCTCCTGGGGAGGGATTTGCTTCCCTCACCACCCCTCAGGCCCCCAAAGGTCTCAGCCAGGGCTGTGGGTCCCCCCCAGGGGAAGGGCTCAGGACACAGAGGAGAACAAGAGCTGGCAATCCAAGTCTTTAATCACCCCAGGAAGGCAGTGCCCTGCCTGGAGCAGAGCAGAGCAGAGCAGAGGAGTCCTCTCCTTCCCCCCTGTGCCCCCTGCCCTCCCCACCCCACCCTGCATCAGGAGCTGATGACTGCCCCCAGGCCACAGCTGCCAAGCACAGCCTCAGGCAGCAGCCCAGGGGCCAGGAGCTCAGCCTGCAGCTCCCTGCAGTGCTGCCTGGAGGCCCTGGGCCTGCTCTGTGCCCTCCTGAAGCTCAGGGCCCCAGGAGCTGAGAGCCAGGCTGGGCCTGGGGCTCCCCAGGGTGAGCTGCAGCTGCTCTCTCCCTGGGGCTGCTCTTCCCTGACTCCTCTGCTGCTCCAGCCCTGCCCCTGCCCCCTGCCCACCCCCTCTGTGCCCCCTCCAGGCCAGGCCCAGCCCAGCTCCCCCTCCCCTGCAGAGATCCCACCGGCAGGGAGCAGCTGGCCATGGGCAGGACCCCCCCAGGCAGCAGCAGTGTGCCCACCCCCCCAAGGGCTGGGCTTGGATCTCCCTGGGCAGCAACCTCCAGGCCTGCAGCCAAGCTCCAGCAGCTGCCTGGGGGTGCCAGCAGCTCCTGAGCACCCCAGAGCCAGGGGCCAAGAGCTGGGGAAGTGCCAGAGGCTCCTTGCTGTGGCCCCAGAGGTGCAGCTAACACCACTGTGCCCCCACAGCACCTCCAGGCTCTGCTCAGGGCTGGCTGGAGGCTACCAAAGGATGGAGGAGGCTGGCAGCTGGAGCTGGCACACCTCAGCTCTCCCCCTGGCAGCCCTGGGGAGCAGCCAGCAGCCAAGCAGCCTCCTTCAGGCAGAAGCAAAGGAGGAGGCAAGAGCTGGGGGCTCAGAGCACCCCAGCTGGCCCCCAGCAGCCAGCCCTGGGGTGCCAGGGCAGAGCAGGGCTGAGGCAGAGGGCAGGCAGCTCAGAGTGGTGTGGTGAGGCCTCCTGCCCCCACAGGCCAGCAGGGTGGTGCCAGTCCAGAGGTGCAAGGTGGCCAAAGGGCTGCAGGAAGGCCCTGGGGGCACTCAGAGCACCTGCTCAGTGCTGGAGGAGGAAATGTCCAGGAGCCTCCAGGCAGCATAGGGGTTGAGCTCCTGCTGGTCCCTGCAGAGTGCCCACACATAGAGCATCCTCAGCACCTTGTCCTGGGGAGGAAGCTGCTGTCAGAGCCTGGCCCCTGGCCCAGGCCCTCACCTCCTGCCAGGCCAGGGGCACCTGCCCCCCCCAGGCACTGCCCAGGCTGGCTCCCAGGCAGAGAGCTCCAGCAGCAGCTGCTGGGCTGGGGGCTGGGGGCTCAGCACAGACAGGGAGAGAGAAAGCTCTGGGCGCCAGAGCCAGCAGAAGGCTTCCCAGGGGTCTCTGGGGGACAGACCTTGACCTGTGGTCCTCTGCAGCTCCCTGAGAGGAGGCAGCAGCCAGAGGAGGGCAAAGGAGCTGGGGAAGGGGCTGGAGGGCAGGGCTGGGGAGCAGCTGGGGGGCTGGGGGTGTTGGGCCTGGAGAGGAGGCTGAGGGAGAGCTCATTGCCTCTGCAGCTCCCTGAGAGGAGGCTGCAGCCAGGGGGGGTTGGGCTCTGCTCCCCAGGGCCAGGACAAGAGGCAATGGCCTCAGGCTGCCCCAGGGGAGGTTCAGCTTGGTCCTGAGGAACAATTTCTTCCCCTGAGGGCTGCCCAGGCCTGGCCCAGGCTGCCCAGGGCAGTGCTGCAGCCTCACTGCTGGGCTAATGCTTGGGCCTGGGCTGAGCTGCAGAGGCCTCTTCCAGCCTGCAGGGCTCCATCAGGGCAGGGTTTGAGGCTCCTTCTGCCTGGCACATCATTAACCACTGCAGCAGGGCACAGCCCAGCCCAGCCCCCAGCCTGCCTCTGCCCCTGGATTAAAGCTGAGGTTTGCTTTCCCCTGGGGGATTCTCCTTCCCCCCCCTGATCCATGGCTGCTCCAGAGGCAGCAAACACTTTGATGTCCTGCTCACCAATTACCACATCAATGTCTGGCTCTGGGAGTGCAGCCCCTGGGAGCCAGGCCCCCCCCATCAGCTGGGCCTCCCCTGCAGCCCCCCTGCCAGGCTGTAACTCAGCTCCAGAGGGGCTCCAGCGCTGCCACCAGGCCTGGGGCTGCCTTTGCTTCCCCCCCCCCCCCCGCAGGCTTCCAAGCTGGGCCCCAGAGCAGAGCTGCCAAGAGCTCCCCAATGCCTCTGCCCAGCCCAAAGGCAAAGCTGCCAGCAGGGGCCAGCTCCAGGCAGCTCCAGGCAGCTCCAGGCAGCTCCCCCCCCTCCCCTCCCCCTCCCCTCCCCTCCCCTCCCCTCCCCTCCCCTCCCCTCCCCTCCCCTCCCCTCCCCACAGCCAGCATCAGGCTGCCTCAGCTGGGGCTGCCTGGGTGAGGAGGACCCCAACCTGCCAGCACAGACTGCTGGGCCCTCAGCCCTGGGGAGAGAGCCTCTGGGCCTGCAGAGGGGCAGCCTGGGATCACTGCCTCAGGTTGGGCTCCTTGTGCCCAGAGCTGAGCCACAGGGAAGGACAAACAGAGACCTGCAGCTCAGAGCAGCCCATGCCTGAGGTGCCCAGCCCCAGAGGTGCTCAGCTGCCAGGGGTTCAAGGGCCTCCTGTGGCTGGGCCTGGGGAGGGGCAGCCTGGGATCACAGGGAAGGACACCCAGGGATCTGCTGCTCAGAGCAGCCCCTGGCAGAGGTCCTCAGCACCCAGAGGCTCCCAGCTGCAGGCTCCCAGCTGCAGGCTCCCAGCTGCAGGCTCCCAGCTGCAGGCTCCAGCTGCAGGCTCCCAGCTGCAGGCTCCAGCTGCAGGCTCCAGCTGCAGGCTCCCAGCTGCAGGCTCCAGCTGCAGGCTCCAGCTGCAGGCTCCAGCTGCAGGCTCCCAGCTGCAGGCTCCAGCTAGGCTCCCAGCTGCAGGCTCCCAGCTGCAGGCTCCAGCTGCAGGCTCCCAGCTGCAGGCTCCAGCTGCAGGCTCCAGCTGCAGGCTCTCAGCTGCAGGCTCCAGCTGCAGGCTCCAGCTGCAGGCTCCCAGCTGCAGGCTCCAGCTGCAGACTCCCAGCTGCAGGCTCCAGCTGCAGGCTCCAGCTGCAGACTCCCAGCTGCAGGCTCCAGCTGCAGGCTCCAGCTGCAGGCTCCCAGCTGCAGGCTCCCAGCTGCAGGAGCAGCCTGGGTGGCCTCCAGCATTTAGCACAAGTGGCTCTGGGAACTGCTGCCTGGAGCTCAGAGGCTGAGCCCTGCCCTGCCCTGCCCTGCCCTGGGGGGCACAAACCACAGCCAGCAGCACTCACAGGATCTCCTTCCACCACCTCCCCACTCTGGTTCCTGATCACCATCACCACCTGGGCCTGGAAGGTGATGATCAGCACTGGGCCCTGCTCCATCATCTTCCCCATGGCCAGCTGCAGGAGGAGGAGGCTGCAGTCAGCACAGCTCCAGGGAGGAGCAGAGCAAGGACCCCACACCTCACAGGGCCTGAGAGAGCAACCCCCTCCCCAGCCCCTCCCCAGCCTCTCCCCCTCCCCCCTCCCCAGCCCCTCCCCAGCCCTCTCCCCAACCCCCTCCCCAGCCCCAGCCCCTCCCCAGCCTCTCCCCAGCCCCTCCCCAAACCCCTCCCCAACCCCAGCCCCTCCCCAAAACCCCTCCCCAGCCTCTCCCCAACCACCTCCCCAGCCCCTCCCCAGCCCCTCCCCAAACCCCTCCCCAGGTCCTCCCCAACCCCTCCCCAGGTCCTCCCCAGCCCCTCCCCAGCCCCTCCCCAGCCCTGAGCACCCTGCTCTGGCTGCAGATCCCAGAGGGGGTTGGGTTGGGACCTCCAAGGGTCACCCAGCCCAAGCCCCCTGCACCCAGCTGGAGCCCTCTGGAGCCCCACCCTGAACACCCCAGGGGTGAAGGCCCCAAGCCCCTCCCTGCTGGCTGCAGGGGGCAGGGGCTGGGTGGCCTCTGGGGGTCCCTCCCCACCCAGAGCCCTCCCAGGGGAGGACTCACATCCAGGTTGTCAATGTCCAGGATCCTGGAGTGGAACTGCAGCCCCAGGGCCTTGGCCTGCTGGATTGGGTGAGCCAGCTGGCTGTAGGTCTGCAGGGAGCAGCAGGGGGGCACAGGTCTGGGTTTGCTGTCACCAAGGCAACAAAACCAAGGGGAAGGCCTTGGGCTGCCCAGGGACAGCCAGCAGGAAAGGGAAGGGGAAGAGAGGCAGAGCTGAGGCCAGGCCCTGCTCAGGGGCAGGGCAGGGGGCACCAAGTGGGGCCCAGGAGGCTCCACCTGAGCAGGAGGAAGCTTTGGTGTGAGGCTGCTGGGGCCTGGGGCAGGCTGCCCAGAGAGGTTTGGAGTCTGTGCAGAGCTCCCAACCCCCCCTGGGCACTGTGCCCCTGGGCAGGCTGCTGGGGGAGCCCTGTGGGGCAGGGGCTGGGCTGGGGGAGCTCCAGGCTGGCACTCTGGGCTCTGCTGCTGCCCTGGAGCCTTGACCTGCTGGCTCCACCCCACAGGGCTCCCAGCTCCTCCCTGCCTTCACCCTGCTGCTGTGCCTCAGCAGCTCCATTTGCCAGCAGAGGCTTAGCAGGGTTTGCTTTCTGCTCTCCAGAGCCAGCTGGAGCTGCTGCTGCCCTCCCCAGCCTTTGGGAGCTCCCCAGTCCCCCCAGCCCCCCAGCAGCTCCCCAGCAGCTCCCCAGCCCCCTAGCAGCTCCCCAGCCCCCCCCAGCAGCTCCCCAGCAGCTCCCCAGTCCCCCAGCAGCTCCTCAGCAGCTCCCCAGCAGCTCCCCAGCAGCTCCCCAGACCCCCAGCAGCTCCCCAGTCCCCCAGCAGCTCCCCAGACCCCCAGCCACTCCCCAGCCCCCCAGCAGCTCCCCAGCTCCCCAGCAGCTCCCCAGCCACTCCCCAGCCCCCCAGCAGCTCCCCAGCCACTCCCCAGCCCCCCAGCAGCTCCCCAGCAGCTCCCCAGCAGCTCCCCAGCAGCTCCCCAGCTCCCCAGCAGCTCCCCAGCCACTCCCCAGCGCCCCAGCAGCTCCCCACCCCCCCCAGCTGCTCCCCAGCAGCTCCCCAGCCACTCCCCAGCCCCCCAGCCACTCCCCAGCCCCCCAGCAGCTCCCCACCCCCCCCAGCTGCTCCCCAGCAGCTCCCCAGCCACTCCCCAGCCCCCCAGCCACTCCCCAGCCCCCCAGCAGCTCCCCAGCAGCTCCCCACCCCCCCAGCCCCCCCACTCACTGCTTCATAGCACCAGTCCTTGAGGATCTCCAGCTCCCCAGCAATCAGAGCCTGGAGGAGAGAAAGGGCACAGAGCTGACCCCTCCTGACCCAGCTGGGCTCAGCTGCTGCAGGCCTCACCCAGCCTGGCCCTGAGCACCTCCAGGCAGGAGGCAGCCACAGCCTCCCTGGGCAGCCTGGGCCAGAGCCTCCCCAGCCTCACTCTCAAGAGTTTCTTCCTCCTCTCCACTCTCAGTCTCCTCTCTCCCAGCTCCAAGCCATTGTCCCTCACCCTGGCACCCCCAGCCCTTGTCCCAGGTCCCTCCCCAGCTCCTCTGCAGCCCTTCAGGTGCTGGCAGGCAGCTCTGAGCTCTCCCTGGAGCCTTCTGCAGGCTGCCCAGCCCCAGCTCTCCCAGCCTGGCCCCATGGAGGCCATGGCAGGGGGTGGTTGGCTGCCTGCTCCCCCAGGAGCCTTGGCCTGCCTGCTGGGAGGGAAGGTTTGCAGCTGCAGGGTCAGCTGGGAGCCAGCCTCCCCTTGGCAAGGTGAGCTCAGGCTGGCTGCAGAGCTGGAGGCAGAGGAACCTCCCCTCCCCTCCCCTCCCCAGGGGCTGGCTGCTGCCTGCTCACCTCCAGCACGTTGGGGATGATGTCCCTCTGGCACTGCCGCAGGAAGCGATCCCTGTCGAAGGAGGGATCCACCCTCAGGATCTCTGTCAGCACCTCAGACATCTCTGTCTTGGAGAACAACCCCCCTGGGGGACAGCCCAGTCAGGGCTGCTGCCACTGCAGGCAGCAACAGCCAGCAGGAGCAGAGGGGAGGAGAGGAGGGGAAGAGCGGAGGGGAGGAGCAGCAGCAGGGCAGCAGCAGGGCAGGAGGAGCAGGGCAGGAGGAGCAGGGCAGGAGCAGGGCAGCAGCAGGGCAGCAGCAGCAGAGCAGGGCAGCAGCAGGGGAGCAGCAGGGCAGCAGCAGGGGAGCAGCAGGGCAGCAGCAGGGGAGCAGCAGGGGAGCAGCAGCAGCAGGGCAGCAGCAGGGGAGCAGCAGCAGAGCAGGAGCAGGGCAGCAGCAGGGGAGCAGCAGCAGCAGAGCAGGGCAGCAGCAGGGCAGCAGCAGGGCAGCAGCAGGGGAGCAGCAGGGGAGCAGCAGCAGCAGAGCAGGGCAGCAGCAGGGCAGCAGCAGGGCAGCAGCAGCAGCAGAGCAGGGCAGCAGCAGGGCAGCAGCAGGGCAGCAGCAGGGGAGCAGCAGGGGAGCAGCAGCAGCAGGGCAGCAGCAGGGGAGCAGCAGCAGCAGGGCAGGAGCAGCAGCAGGGCAGCAGCAGGGCAGCAGCAGGGGAGCAGCAGCAGCAGGGCAGGAGCAGCAGCAGGGCAGCAGCAGGGCAGCAGCAGAGCAGGGCAGCAGCAGGGCAGCAGCAGAGCAGGGCAGCAGCAGGGCAGCAGCAGAGCAGGGCAGCAGCAGGGCAGGGCAGCAGCAGGGCAGCAGCAGGGCAGGAGCAGCAGCAGAGCAGGGCAGCAGCAGGGCAGGGCAGGAGCAGGGCAGCAGCAGGGCAGCAGCAGGGCAGGAGCAGCAGCAGGGCAGCAGCAGGGGAGCAGCAGGGCAGGAGCAGCAGGGGAGCAGCAGGGCAGGAGCAGCAGCAGGGCAGCAGCAGCAGAGCAGCAGGGCAGGAGCAGCAGCAGGGCAGCAGCAGGGCAGGAGCAGCAGCAGGGCAGGAGCAGCAGCAGGGCAGCAGCAGGGCAGGAGCAGCAGCAGGGCAGCAGCAGGGCAGCAGCAGCAGAGCAGCAGGGCAGCAGCAGGGCAGCAGCAGGGCAGCAGCAGGGCAGCAGCAGCAGAGCAGGGCAGGAGCAGCAGCAGCAGGGCAGCAGCAGGGCAGCAGCAGGGCAGGAGCAGCAGCAGCAGGGCAGGAGCAGGGCAGCAGCAGCAGAGCAGGGCAGCAGCAGGGGAGCAGCAGGGCAGGAGCAGCAGCAGCAGAGCAGGGCAGCAGCAGGGCAGCAGCAGGGCAGCAGGGGAGCAGCAGCAGGGCAGGAGCTGCCTTGCCTAGCAGGTCGGTGACCCTGTCGGTGAGGGCGCGGGAGGCGCGGATCAGGGCGTTGTCGCTCTCGTCGTACTTCATCTTCATCTCGAAGAACCCTGCAGGCAGAGCAGCTGTGAGCCGGCAGGGCCCTCCCGCCGCGGCCTGCAGGGGGCGCTGCCCCGGGCCCGGCTGCCCCCTCCCTGCCTCTGCATCCCACGGGCTTCAGCTCCCGCAGCCGGCGGCTCCCCTGCCCCAGCCCCCTGCGGGCTCCTCGGCAGCTACTGCCGCCAGGAGGCTGCTCCCTGGGGCTCCCTGGGGCTCCCTGGCACCAGGAGGCTGCTCCCTGAGGCTCCCAGGCACCAGGAGGCTGCTCCCTGGGGCTCCCAGGCACCAGGAGGATGCTCCCTGGGGCTCCCAGGCACCAGGAGGCTGCTCCCTGAGGCTCCCAGGCACCAGGAGGCTGCTCCCTGGGGCTCCCAGGCACCAGGAGGATGCTCCCTGGGGCTCCCAGGCACCAGGAGGATGCTCCCTGGGGCTCCCTGAGGCTCCCTGGCACCAGGAGGCTGCTCCCTGAGGCTCCCTGGCACCAGGAGGATGCTCCCTGGGGCTCCCTGGGGCTCCCTGGCACCAGGAGGCTGCTCCCTGGGGCTCCCTGGGGCTCCCTGGCACCAGGAGGCTGCTCCCTGAGGCTCCCTGGCACCAGGAGGATGCTCCCTGGGGCTCCCTGAGGCTCCCTGGCACCAGGAGGATGCTCTCTCATCCTTCAACCCTCACCCCTAACTCTAACCTCACTCCTGCCCCTAACTCCCAACCCTTAACCCCCAACCCTGTGCCAGTCTCTCCCCACCCTCACTCTAAAGAATCTCCTGGAAGCTGCTCTGAGGCCTCCCTGGAGCCTTCTCCAGGCTGCCCAGCCCCAGCTCTCCCAGCCTGGCCCCACAGAGGCTCTGCAGCCCTCTGAGCATCTCCAGCAGCTCCATTTGCCTCATGCTGAGGTGAGATCCAGCAGGGCAGGGCAGGGCAGGGGCAGGGGCAGGAGCTGGGGCAGGAGCTGGGGCAGGGCAGGGGCAGGGCAGGGGCAGGGCAGGGGCAGGGCAGGGGCAGGGGCAGGGGCAGGGGCAGGGGCTGGGGCAGGAGCTGGGGCAGGAGCTGGGGCAGGAGCAGGGGCAGGGCAGGGGCAGGAGCAGGGGCAGGAGCAGGGGCAGGGCAGGGGCAGGGGCAGGGGCAGGGCAGGAGCAGGGGCAGGGCAGGGGCAGGGCAGGAGCAGGGCAGGGGCAGGGGCAGGGGCAGGAGCAGGGGCAGGGGCAGGGGCAGGAGCAGGGGCAGGGGCAGGGCAGGGGCAGGGGCAGGGGCAGGGGCAGGGCAGGGGCAGGGGCAGGGGCAGGAGCAGGGGCAGGGGCAGGGCAGGGGCAGGGGCAGGGGCAGGGGCAGGGCAGGGGCAGGGGCAGGGGCAGGGCAGGAGCAGGGGCAGGGCAGGGGCAGGGCAGGAGCAGGGCAGGGGCAGGGGCAGGGCAGGGGCAGTGCTGTGCTGTGCTGCTGCCCTGCCTGTGCCACACTCACTGTTGATGACCACGTTGTTGTCCTTGAAATCCTTCCACTGCTGATACCACTTCGAGTCCTTGTGCAGCACCACCCCCAGGGCCTCCCTGCAAGGCACAGCACAGGGGAGGGAAGCATGAGGGAGGGACAGGGACACCCTGAGCAGCCTCCCAGGCAGGGCCAGAGGCTGCTGCAGCACAGCAATGGGAGAGGGCTGAGGGCAGGAGGCAGCAGAGAAAGCAAAGGAGCTGAGCCTGAGCCCTGCCTGAGCCCTGCCTGAGGCTGAGCCCTGCCTGAGCCTGAGCCCTGCCTGGGCCTGAGCCCTGCCTGGGCCTGAGCCCTGCCTGGGGCTGGCAGCCAGAGGAGAGCACAGCCCATGGGCAAGGCAGGAGGCCACCTGAGGAGCTGCTGTCCCTGCTGGCTGAGGGGATGGCCCCAGGGGCTGAGGGGATGTGCCCAGGAGCTGAGGGGATGGCCCCAGGGGCTGAGGGGATGGCCCCAGGGGCTGAGGGGATGGCCCCAGGGGCTGAGGGGATGGCCCCAGGGGCTGGGGTTGTCCCCAGGAGCTGGTGCCATGTCCCCAGGGGCTGAGCCAAGGGCACTTTCCCTCCCAGCAGCCTCAGCTCCATCCCACCCAGGCCAAGGCTTCCCTCTGGGCCCCAGGGGCATCCTCCCTCTCCCCACAGCCTCCCTCCAGCAGTTGCCTTTCAACCCCCCCAGCCTTGTGACTGAGCTGCTCCCCAGAGCAGAGGCAGAGGCAGAGGCAGCCCAGCTGAGCCCAGCTGAGCCCACACTCACTCATTGGCCTCCCAGACCCTCTGCTCCCTGCTGCCCTCCCCCAGGTACTCCGTCCTCTTGCGCAGCCGCTGCGGCCGCCGGTAAGGAGCACTCTGCCCCAGGACACTTCCATCCAGCTCCTTCTTCACACTCTCCACTCCCTGCCAAAGGAGAAGATCCCACTCAGCTCAGCTTTCCCCATCCCCCCCCACCCTTCTGCAGCCCCTGGCAATGGATCTGACCAAAGCCAACCCCCAGCCCGGAGCCCAGCCCCGGCTGCTGCAGAACCATCCCATCCCATCCCATCCCATCCCATCCCATCCCATCCCAACCCATCCCAACCCAACCCATCCCATCCCAACCCATCCCAACCCATCCCATCCCAACCCATCCATCCCATCCCAACCATCCCATCCCAACCCATCCATCCCATCCCATCCCAACCCATCCCATCCCAACCCATCCATCCCATCCCAACCATCCCATCCCATCCCAACCCATCCATCCCAACCCATCCCAACCCATCCCATCCCAACCCATCCATCCCATCCCATCCCAACCCATCCCATCCCAACCATCCCATCCCAACCCATCCCAACCATCCCATCCCAACCCATCCCAACCCATCCCAACCATCCCATCCCAACCCATCCCAACCCATCCATCCCATCCCAACCATCCCATCCCAACCCAACCCATCCCAACCCATCCATCCCATCCCAACCATCCCATCCCAACCATCCCATCCCAACCCATCCCAACCATCCCATCCCAACCCATCCCAACCATCCCATCCCAACCCATCCCAACCCATCCCATCCCATCCCAACCCATCCCATCCCAACCCATCCCATCCCAACCCATCCCATCCCATCCCATCCCAACCCATCCCATCCCAACCCATCCCATCCCAACCCATCCCAACCCATCCCATCCATCCCATCCCATCCCATCCCATCCCATCCCATCCCAACCCATCCCATCCCATCCCATCCATCCCATCCCATCCCATCCCATCCCATCCCAACCCATCCCATCCCATCCCAACCCATCCCCTGCAGCTCTGCCTGCCAGGAGCTGTGCCCAGCGCAGGGGCAGGCCTCAGGTACCTGAGAGAGAGCTTTGAAGGCTGCTGTCCTGCCCAGCTTCTCCCCTCCCTTGCTCACAGACTCTGCAGACTGCTTTGCTGTCTTTGCTGCCTCCTCCACCCCCTCCTTGATCTTCCGGCCCAGGTCGCTCCTGCTGACTTCATCCAGGCTCTGCAGCAGGAACCAGAGCAGAGCAAAGCTCCCTGAGGCCACCCCCAGAGGGGGCCTACAACAGCCTGCCCTCCTGCTGCTGCTGCTGAAGGGCCCCTCAGGCACACCCAGCAGGGCTGCCCAGAGCTGAGGTGACCACAGCTGCCCTGCACAGGGGATGCTCAGCAGGGCCCTGCAGCCTGGCACTCAGAGGTCTCCAACCCTCCCCTGGAGATCACTGCTGGCCACCCAGAGCTGCCTCAGGGGGTGCAAAACCCTCCTGGGATCACTCCTGGCCACCCAGAGCTGCCTCAGGGGGTGCAAAACCCTCCTGGGATCTCTCCTGGCCACCCAGAGCTGCCTCAGGGGGTGCAAAACCCTCCTGGGATCACTCCTGGCCACCCAGAGCTGCCTCAGGGGGTGCAAAACCCTCCTGGGATCACTCCTGGCCACCCAGAGCTGCCTCAGGGGGTACAAAACCCTCCTGGGATCTCTCCTGGCCACCCAGAGCTGCCTCAGGGGGTGCAAAACCCTCCTGGGATCTCTCCTGGCCACCCAGAGCTGCCTCAGGAGGTACAAAACCCTCCTGGGATCACTCCTGGCCACCCAGAGCTGCCTCAGGAGGTCCAAGCAGGCCAAGTGCAGGCTGCTGCCCCTGGGCAGGAGGAATCCCCTGCAGCAGGAGAGCTGCAGCTGCATGGAGAAGGACTTGGAGGTGCTGGGGGCAGGAAGGTGCCCAGGAGCCAGCAGAGTGCCCTGAGGGCCAAGGGGCTCCTGGGGGCCTGCAGAGGGAGGCCAGCAGGACAAGAAAGGTTTCCCTCCCTCTCTGCTCTGCCCTGGGGAGGTCACATCTGCAGTGCTGGGCTCCCCAGCTGAGGAGGGCCAGGCAGCCCCTGCAGAGCCCAGGGGAGCTCCAGGGATGCTGAGGAGAGCCTTGGAATGCTGCAGGAGCTGCAGGAGGAACCTCCCAGCTGCCAGCTGCTGCAGAGGAGAGCAAGCAGCAAGCTTCCCTCCCTGCTGGGTTAATGGCTCAGGGGCTGGGGGGGCTGGCAGGGGGGCACCAGCAGCCCCCTCTGGGCAAGCTCCTGTGGGGGCCCTGCTTCAGCAGGGGGATTGGACTGGAGGAGCTCCAGAGGTCCCTTCCAAGCCTGGGGTCCTGCAACCCTTCCAGCCTGGGGTCCTGCAACCCTTCCAGCCTGGGGTCCTGCAACCCTTCCAGCCTGGTGCCACCTTCTGGCAGCAAGAGAGAGCCTCCCAGGAGAGCCTCCCAGCTGAGCCTCCCAGCACAGCCTCCCAGGGCCAGCTCCTCCCACAGCTGCCCTTTACCTCCTTCACTGTGCCAGTGATTTCTTCCAGCTTCTTCTTGATCACCTCTGAGGTTTTCACTGTTTCAGACTCGATGCTTTTCTGTGGGAAGGAAAAAGAAGAAATCTCTTCCTGCTCCCCAGGCTCAGCCTGCCCCCTGCCAGCTCCAAGCCCCTGCCCCCTGCCAGCCCCAAGCCCCTGCCCCCTGCCAGCCCCAAGCCCCTGCCCCCTGCCAGCCCCAAGCCCCTGCCCCCTGCCAGCCCCAAGCCCCTGCCCCCTGCCAGCCCCAAGCCCCTGCCCCCTGCCAGCCCCAAGCCCCTGCCCCCTGCCAGCCCCAAGCCCCTGCCCCCTGCCAGCCCCAAGCCCCTGCCCCCTGCCAGCTCCAAGCCCCTGCCCCCTGCCAGCCCCAAGCCCCTGCCCCCTGCCAGCTCCAAGCCACTGCCCCCTGCCAGCCCCAAGCCCCTGCCCCCTGCCAGCCCCAAGCCCCTGCCCCCTGCCAGCCCCAAGCCCCTGCCCCCTGCCAGCCCCAAGCCCCTGCCCCCTGCCAGCTCCAAGCCACTGCCCCCTGCCAGCTCCAAGCCCCTGCCCCCTGCCAGCTCCAAGCCCCTGCCCCCTGCCAGCTCCAAGCCCCTGCCCCCTGCCAGCTCCAAGCCCCTGCCCCCTGCCAGCCCCAAGCCCCTGCCCCCTGCCAGCTCCAAGCCACTGCCCCCTGCCAGCTCCAAGCCCCTGCCCCCTGCCAGCTCCAAGCCCCTGCCCCCTGCCAGCTCCAAGCCCCTGCCCCCTGCCAGCTCCAAGCCCCTGCCCCAGCTCCTCTCACCCCCAGCCCTTGTCACAAGTCCCTCCCCAGCTCTCCTGCAGCCCCTTCAGGCACTTGAAGGCTGCCCTAAGGTCTCCCTGGAGCCTTCTCCAGGCTGAGCCACCCCAACCCTCCCAGCCTGTCCCCACTGTGGAGGTTCTCCTCCTCTCTGATCAGTTTGGTGGCCTGGTCTGGACCCCCTCCAGCAGCTCCATGCTGCTCTTGGACAGCCTTGGCCCAGCTGAACAGGGGTCAGCTGCAGCAGGCTTCCCCCTGCCAGTGAGCTGAGGGGGCAGGCAGGGGGCTGGCAGGGGGCTGGCAGGGGGCAGGCAGGGGGCAGGCAGGGGGCAGGCAGGGGGCTGGCAGGGGGCTCAGGGGGCTGGCAGGGGGCTGGCAGGGGGCTGGCAGGGGGCAGACAGGGGGCTGGCAGGGGGCAGGCAGGGGGCTGGCAGGGGGCAGGCAGGGGGCAGGCAGGGGGCAGGCAGGGGGCTGAGGGGGCAGGCAGGGGGCTGGCAGGGGGCAGGCAGGGGGCAGGCAGGGGGCTCAGGGGGCTGAGGGGGCAGACAGGGGGCAGGCAGGGGGCTGGCAGGGGGCAGGCAGGGGGCTGGCAGGGGGCTGGCAGGGGGCAGGCAGGGGGCTGGCAGGGGGCTGAGGGGGCAGGCAGGGGGCTCAGGGGGCAGGCAGGGGGCTGGCAGGGGGCTGAGGGGGCAGGCAGGGGGCTCAGGGGGCAGGCAGGGGGCTGGCAGGGGGCTGAGGGGGCTGGCAGGGGGCTGAGGGGGCAGGCAGGGGGCAGGCAGGGGGCAGGCAGGGGGCAGGCAGGGGGCAGGCAGGGGGCTGAGGGGGCAGGCAGGGGGCTGAGGGGGCAGGCAGGGGGCTGGCAGGGGGCAGGCAGGGGCAGCCCCCCAGCAGCACTCACATATTTCCTCCTGGCCTCCTGCAGGGCCTCAGACTCCTCCAGCTTCCTGGCCTCCGCCCGGAACTTCTTGATGCTTTCCTTCATCTCCTTGTTCTTGGCCAGCTCCTGCTTGATGTTCTCCACAAAGCCTGAGATGAAGCCTTTCCTTCCTCCTGAGGCATAGCATCTGGACTGCAGAGAAACAAAATCAACACCAAGCTGCTGGAGAATGCAAAGAGCCAGGAACTGGGAGCAGAAGGAGCAGCACAGCTGCAGCACAGGAGGAGGAGGAGAAGGAGGAGAAGGAGGAGAAGGAGGAGAAGGAGGAGAAGGAGGAGAAGGAGGAGAAGGAGGAGAAGGAGGAGAAGGAGGAGAAGGAGGAGAAGGAGGAGAAGGAGGAGAAGGAGGAGAAGGAGGAGAAGGAGGAGAAGGAGGAGAAGGAGGAGGATGATGAGGGCTTCATTTCCTCCCCTCAGAGCACTCCTGAAGTATTGAAGCTGTGGTGGAAGCTCTCCAGAGAGCCTCCCAAGAGCAGCAGCTGCCCCTCAGAGCAGCCAAGTGTCTGCCAAGGCTGGGGCTGAGCCCTGGCCCTCAGCACCACAGCCCTGAGACCCCTCCAGGGCTGGGGATTCAGCCCCCTCCCCCCTGGGCAGCCTGGGCCAGGCTGTGAGAACCCTTCCAGGGAAGGAGTTTCCTCTCAAGTCCAACCCAGACCTCCCCTGGGGCAGCCTAAAGCAGTTTCCCTTCATCCTATCTCCTGTTCCCAGGGAGCAGAGGTCAACCCCAGCTGGCTCCAACCCCAGCTGGCTCCAACCTCCTTCCATGGAGCTGGACAGAGCAGTGAGGTCTCTCCTCAGCCTCCTTCCCTTCAGGCTGAGCAGGCCCAGGTCCCTCAGCTGCTGCCCAGAAGGCCACCCCCACCTCAGCAGGGCTCAGCTCTGTGGTCAGCAGTGGAAGCTTTCACCCCAGAAGGAGCTTCTCAAAGCCACCCCCTCCCCCCCCCCAGCAGATCTGCTCTCATGGGCAGCCTGGAATCAAACCTCTGAGCCATTCACCAACCTGCTGGAGCTGCAGCCCAGGCCTGCTGACTCCATACACTGTGCCCCAGGGCAGGGAAGGAGCTGGGTACCTCCTGGAGATCAGCCAGATGCCAGTGATGAGACATTTCTGCAAGGCAAAGGGAAGGTCAGGTGAGCACAGGACAGCAGAGGGGCCTTGGAGAGCAGAAAGGAGAGAAGCCAGCAGGCTGGGCACACATCCTGAGCAGCCCTGGAGGTGCCTGGGGAAGTGTCCTCCCTGTGGCTGAGCTGCTCCACAGCCACCTCCCAGCTCACTGGGGTGAAACCTGCACAGGAACCTGAGGTCCTCCAAACCCCCAGGCAGGGGCAAAGCCAACCCTGAGTAACTCCAGCCCTGAGTGGGGAGAAGAGTCAGCAGCTTGCCCCAGGAGAGCTGGCCCCAAAGGGAACTTTCTCCCAGGTGGGGAAGGAAGCCAGGACCCTGCTCAGCACCATTCTGCTGCCTGCAGGCAGAGGCAGAGAGGTTTTGCCTCAAGCCTCAGAGCAGGAAGGAGGACAAGCTGCAAGTCCTGGCAGCAGAGTGCCCATCCCTCACCCCTGCACAGCTGCAGAGCTTTGCCTTTCCCCCTCCCACAGCTCCCTCAGCCAGCTCCCAGCTCTGCTCTCCCACGGTTCTGCTGCTGCCCAGGGGCAGGGGCACAGAGCGGAGCCCAGGAGGCTGCATCTGAGCAGGAGGAGAAACTCCTTTGGGGTGAGGCTGCTGGAGCCTGGGGCAGGCTGCCCAGAGAGGCTGTGGAGTGCAGAGCTCCCAACCCCCCCGGGGCACTGTGCCCCGGGGCAGGCTGCTGGGGGAGCCCTGCAGGGGCAGGGGCTGGGCTGGGGGAGCTGCAGGGGTCCCCTCCAGCGCCCCCCGCTGGGCTGCTGTCATTGCTGCGGCGCTGCCTGGGCGCTCCCGGGCCGCGCGGGGCTGTGCCGAGCCGGGGGGGCAGGCAGGGCACCGGCGAGCAGCTTCCCCCCGCAGGCCTGAGGGCAGGCGCAGCGGCTCCGGCGCCGCAGAGCTCCGCAGAGCTCCGCAGAGCTCCGCAGAGCTCCGCCGCCTCGCAGCCTCTGCTGCTGCAGCCGCCCCGGCCCCGCCACGGCGCCCGGCCCCGGCGCTGCCCCTCACGCCGGAGCCTGCCCGGCAGCCTCAGGGCGCACCCGCGCGCCGCGGGAGCAGCCCGGCGCGGGGGCAGGCCGCGGGGGCAGGCCCGGGGGCAGGCCCGGGGCAGGCCGCGTTGCCGCAGGCCGCTCCGCACTCACCCGGCAGGCGCCGGCCGCCGCCGCCATCTTCCCAGCGCCGCTCGTGACCTTCCCGCGGCGCCGCGCCGTGACGTCATCGCCGGGCGCCGCCACGTGGCCGCGCAGCTCGCGGGAGCCGGCGGCAGGGAGCTTCAACCGGGCGGGCTGGGTGGAGGGGATCCGACCGGCGGGCAGCGCCTCGGCCTGCGGGCAGGAGCCGGGCCGCCGGGCAGGGTTGGAGCCGGTAAGCAAAGCCCCGCTCAGGGAGCGCAGGCCCCGGGGCTCTCCCCCCCAAACATTAACTTTTTTCTTTCCTTCTGATGCACAATTCTGCAGAGTTCAGGGTTGGGTTCGTCCCCTCCCCCCCCCAAAGTATAAAACCCCACGGTGAAGATCCTGCTCCCCCAGCTCCTCCTGGGTGGGCGGCAGCAGTGCCCAAGGACAGGCCAAGGGGCATAAACTGGCACCCAGAAGGTTCCACCTCAACAGGAGGGGAAACTTCTGTGGTGTGAGGCTGCTGCAGGCCTGGGGCAGGCTGCCCAGAGAGGCTCCTCCTGTGCAGAGCCTCCAACCCCCCCGGGCACTGTGCTGCTGGGCAGGCTGCTGTGGAAGCCCTGCTGGGGCAGGCTGGGTGGAGAGATTTTTAACCCCTCCTCAGCTCAGGCCTTGAGAAGGGCAGGGACACAGGTGAAGGCAGAAGACATTTCCTTTATTATTACTTTAAAAATCAGCAGTGCCACTGGAGAAAAACAAAGCTACCTGCTAAGGATCTCTTCAGTGAGAAGAAGTGAGAAGGGACATCCTCAGTACCCCCAAAACCCATTCCAGCACCAACCCAGCTGCCTGAAAGCATCATTGGTAAGACCCACAGAGAGGAGGAAGGTGGAAGGCTCTCTCCCCCCCCTTGCCAACAGCAACTCCACTTCCCTGAGCTGCTTCTCCAGGGGGGTGCTGCCAGTGATGGATGCAGTGCCTGGGCTCTTTGACTGGCATTTATTATCAAAGTCATACTGTTTACATCTGTAATGACAAGGAGATGCCACCACTACAAAAGAAGATTGTGCACAGTTGCAGTTTTCAATGCAACAAAAATAAACCAACCCCAAACCCAGTAAAATGGCCAAAAACCAAAAGAAAGGGGGAGGGGGGGGGGGGGGGGAGAAAAGAACCAAATCCATTTTGCTGTTAAAAAAAGTAATTAAAATTACTCCATGGAAAGCAACTCTGAATTTCCTTGGGGGGGGAAAAAAAACCACTTTTACATCCAGGCAAATTAAAAAGGGGTGAAGGAGGGAGGGAGGGGAAGGGGGAAGGAGGGAGGGGAAGGAAACAAAGGAAACAAAACAACCAACCCCCAAATAATAATAATAATAATAATAAAAAACCCCACCCCAAAGGAAATGCAAAGACAGAGGAGCCCCAGGGGAGGGGCGGGAGGTGGGGGCGGGCGCAGGGGCGGGCTCAGGCGTTGCGGTCGATCCGCACGTCGATCTCCCGGCCCCGCAGCTGGATGCCGTTCATCATGCGGCAGGCGCGCTCCGCCACCTCCGGCGACTCGAACCGCACCACCCCGCAGCCCTTCGACTTCCCGTTCTCCATCTTGATGTCAGCGTACAGCACGTGGCCTGCAAAGGCAGAGGCAGAGGGAAGGCCTTGGGGGGAAGCTCGTGGGCAGCCCAGGGGCGGGGAGGGGAGAGCAGAGCCTCTCGACTCATTCCCTGCGCAGCCTGTGCCGGAGTCTCGCCGCCCTCACACTGAAGAGCTTCCTCAGCTCCAGTCCAACCCTGCCCTGCCTCAGCTTCAAACCATTCCCCCTTGTGTCCTGCCTCAGACACCCTCTGCTGCCTTCCTGCAGGATCCCTTCAGGTAGTCTAAGGTCCCCCTGGAGTCATCTCCAGGCTGAAGCACCCCAGCTCTCAGCCAATCCATGCATGGTTCTCTCCCCCTCCACAGCCTCCCTGGGCAGCCTTCTCCCCTGACTCCCCACCCTCACTCTCAAGTACTTCTTCCTAATCTCCAGACCAAATCTCCTCCAGCTCCAGTCCATTCCCTCCCATCCTATCACTACCAGCCCTTGCAAGATACCAGTGTCAGGGACACCCACAGAGCCAGGAGTTAGTGTTCAATCCATTCATTGTCAAGCTAATAAGCAGTGATTAACTTACCACACTCGTTAAATTTATCCTTCAGCATCTTCCATGTGAAATCAAAAGGCAGCTGTGAAAAGGAGGAGAGCAGATGGTTACTGAGGAGCTGGGGGCAGCCTGCAAGCACTGCCAGCTCTTCCAAGCACCCCTCCCTGGGACAGCCACCCTCTGGCACCTTCACTCCAGCTGCAGCGAGCTGCTGTGCTGCTGAGGAGGTGGCTTCCACACACAGAGCCCACCCCAGCCCCTGGCAGCTCCCCACACCTCAGAGACAGAGGCCAGGCGAGCCCGGCAGCGCCCAGCAGCGCCCGGCAGCGCCCGGCAGGCAGCAGGCTACTCACGTTTCTGACGAAGATCTGGCAGGCCTTCCTGGCCACCCCGGCCGCAGGGCCCCCAGCTCCTCCGAGGGAGCCCGGGAAGTTGCCCGCGAAGTTGCCTCTCTCCATGTCCATGGTCCGCTCGAAGTTGCTGCCCATGGCCAGTCCCATGCGCTCGATGCCGGCTCCCATGCCCTGCCCCATGGCCGGGCCCATGCGCTCCATGTTGGTGGCCCCGATGCGCTCCAGGCCCATCCTCTCCATGCCGGCGGCGCCCATCCTCTCTATGCCTATCCTCTCCATGGGGGTGGCGCCTATGCGATCCAAGCCGGCCGGCATCCTCTCTATCACCTGCCCCATGCCCGTGCCCATGCCGGCGGGGACCATCCTCTCCATGCCGATTCCCATCCGCTCCATGCCGGAGCCCATGCGCTCCACGCCCGAGCCCATCCTGTCCATGGTGGTGCCCACGCGGTCGATGGCGGCGCCCATCCTCTCGATGCCAAAGCCGATGCCGGTGCCCATCCTCTCGATGCCGGTGCCCATCCTCTCGATGGCCGGGCCCATCCTCTCGATGTTGGGGGCGATGTGGTCGATGCCCAGCGGGGCCATGCGCTCGATGCCCGAGCCCATCCTCTCCACGTTGGAGCTCATCCGGTCCAGCACCAGCCCCATCCTGTCTATCTCTGAGCCTACTCTCTCCATGCCGTGCCCCATGCCCGAGGGGATCCTCTCCAGCCCCGCGCCCATGCGCTCGATGCCCGGCGCCATGCGCTCGATGCCGGGGATGCTGGCGTTCCCGCCACCTGCAACACAACGCGCGGCGCTCAGCCGGGCGGCGGAAGCCAGCAGCTGCCTGCGCTTCCAGCAGGGATAGCTCTGCCTGGAAATGTCCTCACAGCTACGTGGGGAGGCTCTGGCACAGGCTGCCCATGGAGGCTGTGGCTGCCTCCTCCCCGGAGGTGCTCAAGGCCGGGGTGGGTGAGGCCCTGAGCAAGCTGGGCCGGTGGAGGTGCCCCGGCCCGTGGCAGGGGGTTAGGGCTGGGTGATCTCGCAGGTCCCTTCCATCCCAACCTGTTCTGTGAGGCTACGAACCTAAGACCACCACGTCCTAAAGGGCTGCTGCCATCAAACTCTCCATGCTCCCAGACTGAAGCCTGCAAACAAGCCCTGGGACACCCACACCACCTGCAGAGAGTTTGGTGATCCTCTGCACTGGAAGCTGCTGGCTCAAAGAGGACTGGGTAGAACCTCTGGGCTCTGAGCTGGAGCTGCTTGGAGACTGCTGGACCCTGCCTGAATGAATCATAGGATTGTTTGGGTTGGAGAAGACCTCTAAGACTGAGTCCAACTCTTGACCTAGGACCACCATGGCTACTAAGCCCTGTCCCCAAGTGCCATGGCTACAGGTTTCTGTAACACCTCCAAGGATGGTGACTCCACCACCTCCCTGTGTGCCAATCCCTGACCACTCTTGCAGGGAAGAAACTGTTCCTAATCTCCAATCTAAACCTTCCCTGGAGCAGCATCAGGCCACTCAGATCTCCTGCATGCTTTGCTGCTGCAGAATATGAAGCCAAAGAGCCCTGTGGTTGATGCCATGAACCACTCTGACTGCAAGAGCTGACTTAGGGGAGCAGTCAGCCCACAGCCCACAGCTGGGGTGGAGACAAGTTCATCCCTTCACTCAGGAGCTGGACTTCTGCTCACTCCATGAAAGCCTTCCCAAAAAACCCTCCAAAAGCCTCCAGCTCTCCTCCTCTGAAGGCAGCTGCAGAGCTGGGAGAAGGTGGCCAAAGGAACATCTTTAATCTACTCTTAGCTGCTAGCTGTCCTGGGCAGCACACTGGGGAGTACACAGCAGGAGTAGTAATTTAGGAGCTGAAATGACAGCCCAGCTTGCTTGGCAGAGGAATGAAGTCACAGCCTCCTTGCCACATTAACTCAGACTGCTGCTGCCCAGGGAGGGAGGGAGAGGCTTTGACATGAAAAGCCCAAATCTGAGAGCTCTTCCTGCTGCAGCTCCAAGGAAAAGAACCCAAACTCCACACCAGAACCACAGCAGGATGAGCTCAGCATGGGAAGAAATAGCAAGAGGTTGCCTGTGCCACAAAACACAAGGAGGTTTGTGTCTGCTACAGGACATCCCTGGCCTGAGCTCTCCTGACTCTGCCACAGACTCCTGGAGTTCCTCCCCCACATTTTGGGGCATTTTGCTGTTTTATGAAGGATTTCAGCTATCAAATCACTTCAGCAGTGTGAAAAAGTCAAACTCATGTTGAGTTATAAAATGCAGCAGGCAGGAGGCTCAGCTTTGTGTCCCTCCCTGTTCCTCTCTCCAAGGCCATTCCCATCTCATCTCTTCCTAGTTCTCTCTCAAAACCTCCACCCATGGCACAATCCATCTCTCAGCAGATGCAGCTTGAGGTTCTGCAGGGTCTCTACAAGCAGCTCCCAAAAGGTTCCACTGACTGTTTGACCTCAGAATGGTTTGGGTTGGAAGAGACCTTTATGATCATGGAGCCCAACCCTTACCCCAGCACTGCCAGGGCACCACTAATCCATGGCCCTCAGCACCACATCTCCATGGCCTGGAAATCCCTCCAGGGATGGGAACTCCACCACTGTCCTGGGCAGCCTGGGCCAGGGTTTGGCAACTCGTTTGGGGAAGAAATTGTTCCTTGTGTCCAACCTAAACCTCTCCTGGGGCAACTTGAGGCTGTCTCCTCTCATCCCTTCACTTGTTCCTTGGGAGAGGAAACCAATCCCCACCTGGCTCCAAACTCCTTTCAGGGAGCTGTGGAAAGCAGGGTGGTCTCCCCTCGGCCTCCTCTGCTCCAGGCTGGGGAACCTCAGTGCCCTCTCCTGTCCCCTCAAGACCAACCACCCAACCAAAAGCAGGACTTGGCTCAGCATGGACAAGGATGGAGGCACCTCCTGGGTGGTGAGGAGCCAAGGCACAGCCTTCTCCTTCACAGCCATCCCCTCAAGGCCACCTGAAGGCATCCCTCATGTTCCACAGCCCAGGGGCTGCGACCAACCTGCAGACACCACACCAGCTCTTAAGCTGTGAGCTTTTCCAACCAAAGCTCAGGAGAATCACTCAGCTGAGAGGCTCTTCAGTGCTTCCCTTCCAGAGCACAGGAGTCAGGAGGAGAGTACATTAAAACAACTCACGCCTACCACTCATGCGACCCATGTTCATCCCCGCTGGGAAGCGGCCAATGTTCTCCATGCCACCAAAGGGACCTTCCATTCCTAGAAGGCAAAGAGCATCTCAGGCATTCTCCAGCTTCAGGCCATGCTGCACCCACACCAGCTGCTTCCACACAGCTCAGCAAGGTTAGCCCTGCAGCACAGGCTGACAAAACCAAGCTGGGGGTCTGCCTTGGGTCGCAGCAGCGCTCGGATGCTAAACCCAGCACAGAACCCCAGCCCAACACCGGCCGCAGTCTGGCACAGAAGCACAGAACTGGGTTGGCTGGGGAAGGCCTTCATCCACCCCAACCATCCCCTAACTCTGCCAAGGCTGGGGCTGAGCCATGGCCCTCAGCACCACAGCTCTGGGGCTCTGGAACCCCTCCAGGGATGGGGACTCGGCCACCCGCCTGGGCAGCCTGGGCCAGTGGCTGAGAATCCTTTCAGGCAAGAAGTTTCTTCCCATGTGCAACCTAAACCTCCTGTGAGGCACTTTGAAGGTGTTTCTCCTTGTCTCATTTGTTCCTTGGGAGCAGAGCCCAACCCCACCTGGCTGCAGCCTCCTCTCAGGGAGCTGTAGAGAGCAGTGAGGTCTCCCTCAGCCTCCTCTTCTCCCCCCAGCTCCCTCAGCTGCTCCTCCCCAGCCCTGCTCTCCAGCCCCTTCCCCAGCTTGGTTGCCCTTCTCTGGACCTGCTGCAGCTCCTCAATGTCTCTCTTGGAGTGAGAAGCCCAAACCTGACCCCAGCCTTCAAGGTGAGGCCTCCCCAGTGCTGAGCACAGGGGCACCACCACTGCCCTGCTCCTGCTGGCCACACCATTGCTGCTCCAGGCCAGGATGCTGTTTGCCTTCTTGGCCACCTGAGCCAACCAACACTCCCAGGTCTTTCCATGAGATACTGACCCTTCCCCATTCACCCACAGCAGCTGTGGTGCTGAGGAAGCAACAAGTCAGTAGTAAAGGGGTGAGGCTTTGAAGGGACACCACACAGCCAAGTGCCTGAGACTTCCAGGAAGCCCCAGCTACAGACAGGTGACAAAACTCTGCTTACCTCCCATCTTATTCATTCCAAAGCCCATGCCTTCCATTCCCATGCCTCAAAACAAGAGAGAAAGCTTTTATGTAGCAGATTGTAATTCTGACCCCCCCCAAAAATAAAAGATCAATTGAAAATCATCACAATGCAGCCATTGAAGCCTGGCTGCAGCAACAGAGCCCACAGACCATGCCCAGTGCTGGGGCTGGAGATCTGCCCTGGGCTACCTCTGAGGGGATGGCAACAAAGCAGCAAAAAAAAGAACACCAAAAGGGGGAGGGGGGAAAAAAAAGCACTAAGGCCAAGCAAGCCATCAAGCTTTTAGGAACTGAAAGCTGAGTGTGTGCTGCTTTTCAGGTGGCTCTTGAAAAGCTGTGCTGCTCAAACATGGCCTAAGGAAGAAGAAGATTTGCAAGCCCACTAAATGCCAAGTGTTTGAGCAGTGAGAGGTGGTGTGGTTTGGTTTGCCTTTGGCTTCTTTCCTTCCTTCCTCTCTCAGTGTCATGGCTGCTTTGCAGGGTCTGCTGCTCCTGAGTCAGAAAAGGAGAGCTTGTGCCTTGGCCACAGGGGGAGAGCAATAAAAACTACACCAGAAGGTCAAAAGAAAACGGATAACAGGAAGGCTGAAAGTGGAGCAGTTGGTTAAGTTCAGGTTTCCATGAAATCAAATTCAGTTTGGGGTTTTAAGCACTCCTGAGACACCTCCAAGTTGGTTGTGGTGGTTGCAGTGTAGGCAAAAGAAAGCTAAGTTAACCTTCTACACAGCTTAAAGCTCTCATGAAACAGAAGCATAGGAGTGAGTAGACTCTTACCTCCAGGTCCCATGTTGCCCATGCCCATGCCTTTGTTTAAATGATTTGCATCAATAGGTTGACCTCCAGGTCCTAATCCCATTCCAATACCACCAAGACCATCTGAAGAAAATATCCAGATATCAAAAAAGCCTTCTTTCCATAGTCTGACAAAACAGCAAGTTTTACTCTTCAAAGTTCCTGACTTCCATCCCCCAAGAGCTTGCTGTGGCCCCGGCTGGGGGAGGACTTAAAGCAGCCAAGTGCAGGGTAAATGCAGAGCAGATCTCTTGGAACAGACTAAAAACCTCTCTCAAGCAGCTCACTGATTTCTTTCCTTTTCCTCATCCTCCACTTGCACAGAATTGTCAGGGTTGGAAGGGACCTCAAGGATCATCTAAGTCCCAACCCCTACCCCTGCCATGGGCAGGGACACTTCCTACTAGATCAGGTTGCCCAGAGCCACATCCAGCCTGGCCTTACAAACTTGCAGGGATGGGCAAAGTTGGTTTGAAACTGACTCCTGAGAAATAAACTGGCTAGAGCACTGCTCTGTGCAACTCCAAGGAGAAGAGAGGGGGCAATTTAGGAGAGAGATCTTCTAACCCTTTGACCAGCATCACCCTTGGCTGACAAATGGCTTTGGGTCCACCTCTGACAAGGTTCTTCCCATGGAGGCAAAAACTTTCACCACAGAGTCCAACCTATCTGACAGCCAGCTGTAGAATTCAGAGCACACAGCCAGCCTCTTCTCTGAGCACAACAGCACTGGCATCAGAACAGGTCAAGCCCCAGGCAGAATTTGGAACCTTCCTGTAGCCAAATGAATCCAGGACTCCCCCCCAGCCCAGCAGAAAGAAGAGCAAAGCCCTCATGATTTCTTTCAGTCAGGAGGAAGAGAGCTCCCTGCTTGCACATCAAACAGCTCAGCAGCATCCTCTGCCTAGCAGAAGAGGACTTCCTCATTTCCAGCTCAGCATGAGCACCACAGGAAGCACTGAATCTTGTTCCAAAACACAGGATCCCCAGCCCCACCCCAGGAAGGCATCTGCTGGTCACTGTGGGCTTCCAGAGCAAGAGAAGCCAGCTGGAGCCCAACAACTTTCTCTTGGAAGAGGAAGAGACTGTTAGAGAAAGCCAAGACAGCAGTAAGATCACCAACAGTGCTGCTGCTGCTCAGGGCTTTGACAGAGAGACAGAAAACTGGACTAATTAAAGGATAGATTGATTGGTGGTCACCAGGCTGGGGCAGAGGCACTGACTGGTGGTCACCAGGCTGGGCAGCCTCAGAACCCAGCAGGTTTGGTTCCCACACCTAAGGAACCAGCAGCTGGCATCAGGAAGAGAATCAGTTCCCAGCCACAGCTCAGGGTGTTGCTGTGTTTGAAGACCTCAAGCTTGTGTCCTCCCCACCTCCAGCTCCTCCCTTCCAACCTCAGACTCCTCCTGTTCAGTTCTTTCAGTAGCTTACCACAGGATGGTTGATGTTGGAGGGGACCTCTGGAGATACCTGCTCCAACCTCACTGGCTCAAGCAGGGCTACCCAGGACCACATCCAGGCAGCTTCAGAGCATCCCCATGGACAGAGGCTCCACAGGCAACCTGAGGATTCCTCACATGAAGATCTCCTGAGGTTTGCTTGCTGCCTCTGGCACTGGGCACCACAAGAGCAGCCTGGCCCTCTATACTCTCCCTTCATAAGAATCCTGAAGGCCTGGAAGATTCTCAGGGGCTCAGTGGAGGCCTTTCAATGAAAGGCAAACCAGAACAGCTCTGTGCAGGAGGAGGCACACTCTGCCCTACTGACTGATTAATTAGGTTCCTATTAGCACTCACTGGGGCCTCTGACCTGCAACTGAGAGATGGGGAAGGCTTGAGAAGGGGAATGGTGCTGGTTTAAGACAAGCTTCTAGCTAGGAGCTGAGAGAAGCATCCAGAAAACCCCAGGCCTGAGAGCTGCTCTTGGCTTTTCCCCTTGGACACTACTCAACCATCTGCATCCCAGCTTCACTGGGCTGGGCTTTAGGCCCCAGCTGCTGAGCAGCAAAACAAAGAGAGAGAAGCTGGTGAGGCAAGGAGGAGAGACTTACGAGGGAGCTGTTGGGGTCTCTCAGGAGGGAAGAAATCTCCTTTGGGAAAGGCTCTTTCATCCTGAAGGATTCAATGCAGGAGAGGTGGTGAGAAGAGGAAATGTTTCTTGCCTTTGGGGTTTTTGAGTTATTAAAACACAGAAACTTAAAGGCCAGTGAAGATTTCATCAGCTTCATAGAATCACAGAGTGGCTGTGATGGGAGAAGAGCTCCCAGATCATCCAGCTCAGCAATGCTGTGACTCTGCCCAGGCTGGGGCTGAGCCATGGCTCTCAGCATCACAGCTCTGCAGCTCTCAAACCCCTCCAGGGATGGGAATTAAAGCACCTCCCTGGGCAGCCTGGGCCAGTCCCTGACAGCCCTCTCAGTGAAGTTTCTTCTAATGCCCAACTGAAACCTTCCCTGCTGCAGCTTGAGGATATTTGGTCTCATCCTATCACTTGTTCCTTGGGAAGAGAGACCAGCTCCCACCTGGCTCCAGCCTCCTTTAAGGGAGCTGTTGAGACAGCAGCTCTGCCCTGAACCTCCCTTTTCCCCAGGCTATACAACCTCAGTTCCCTCAGCTGCTCCTCCCCAGCCCTGTTCTCTAGATTCTTTCCCAGCTTCATTGCCCTTCTCTGGCCCTGCTCCAGCCCCTCAATGTCCTTCTTGGAGTGAGTGGCCCAAAAGTGAGCCCAGTACTCAAGGTGTGGTTTGAGTTGGCCTCCCCAGGGAATCAGGCAAGCCCCCCATCTCCCTCCCACATTTCACCCCAACCTGGAATCCAGACATCACCCAAAGGCAGCCCCAAAGCAGCCAGCTGGAAGCTACTCACCATTTTCACATGCATGGGTCTGTCAAACAGCAGCTGCCCATTGAACATTGCTTTGGATTTGTTAAGGGTCACCACTGAGGAGCTAGAACCACACAAAGCCTTAAAGCTTGAAGTGCTCTCTGGAGCAGAAGAGGGTCAGAAAAAGCTCCCCTCCCCCAGCCATCATCCAGGCCTTACCAAACCCCCTTCTGCCTTCTCCAGACCTAAAAAGCTTTTGAGAGCCAAGTAACTGAAGAGTCAAAGAATGGCTTTTGAAACAGCAAAGGTGAGTTAAAAATCCTCTTCTGGTTAAAAGCAAATTCACCAAGGGGAACTCCAAACCATCCCTGGTGTTGAAATGTTCCACCAGGGGGCTTGGAGCCCTTGAAACCAGGCAGAAGCTCTCAACACTTCCAACCCAACAGATAATCAAATCCTGTTGCATGCCAGAGGGAGCTGGGTGGAATTTGTGTTAAGCCCCAGGGCTCAGCAGGTGCTCAGTGGAAGTGGCATTCAAACACAGACTGGGCTGGGAAGAGGGAAATATTTCCCTCCTTTTCCATAGCACAGCCACAAGCCCAGGTCATGCACACAGAAGGCTCAGCACTTGGCTGCTGGCTGGGCTGGGGTTTTGTAGCCTGATGTAGCCAACCTGGGCTTGCAGAGCACAAGGGAGCAGAGAGCCAGACTGGTGAAACCACCTTGCACTACAGGGGGGTTTGGTGCACTCCTCCATTGCACAGATTAGGAAGAAATTCTTGACAGTGAGGGTGGAGAGACACTGGAACAGGTTGCTCAGTAAAGTCATGGCTGCCCCCTCCCTGGAGGTGTTCCAGGCCAGGCTGGATGAGGCCTGGAGCAGCCTGGGCTGGTGGGAGGTGTCCCTGCCTGTGGCAGGGGTTGGAACTGGATGAGCTTTAAGATCTCTTCCAACCCAAACCATTCTCTGAATCCATGAAATCCCTCAGGAGTTCTATTTCAGTACTAGCTACAACCTAGGAGTTTACTGTGTGGGCTAAAAATCTCTCTCCAGGGGTGGAAGAGAATCTGCTCAGGCAGAGCCAGCAGCACCAACCCTCTGAAGCCGGACAGCTGCAGTTTCCCTCCTGCTTTCCACCACGGTGATCTGCCTGTGTGACACAGCAACATCCCCCACTTGCACCACCACCATTCCTATTCCCACTCTCCTGTTCAGCAGCTCCTCTGCCTGCTTCCCCACCCCCCCTGCCCAAGGATACAGATGGCCTGGACAGCCTCGATGGCCTGCTCGAAAGTGACGGTGCCGATGCCGCGGCTCTTGCCGTCCTTGTCCTCCAGGATGTCCGCCCGCACCACCGCGCCCGCCATGCTGAACACCTCCTTCAGCTTCTTCCAGCCAACCTTGTAATCCAGCTGCAAGACAAGGCAGAGTGGGAGCATGAATCATGGAATCATAGAACTGTTAGGCTTGGAAGGGACCTCAAGGATCATCTAGGTCCAACCCCCCTGCCATGGGCAGGGACACCTCACACCGCAGCAGGTTCTCACAGCCACCTCCAGCCTGGCCTTCAAAACCTCCAGGGATGAGGCTTGCACCACCTCCCATGAATAAGAGTTCCTTCCCTGAGGAAGAGTTCCTCCCCAGACCAGCTCTAGTGGTGTTATGGTTCATTTCTTAGGATCAGCAATCCCTAGAAACACAAAGGCTAAAACTCCACCAGCACAGAGAATCCCAGAATCCAGGCATGCTGAGGTTGGAGGGGACCTCTGGAGCTCCAACCCCACTCCTAAAGCAGGGCTCCCACAGCAGCTTGCCCAGGAACACAAGGGCCAGATGGGGTTGGGAGCTCTGCACATAAGGAGACTCCACAGCCTCTCTGGGCAGCCTGCTCCAGGCCTCCAGCAGCATCACACCAAACAAGTTTCACCTCCTGTTAAGAAGGAACCTCCTGGGTTCCAGTTTGTGCTCACTGCCCCTTGTCCTGTCCCTGGGCACCACTGAGAGTCTGGCCCCAGCCTCTTGCCCCCCACCCTTCAGCTCTTGCTGGGGCTGCTCTTCTCCAGGCTCTCAGCCTTTCCTCCTCACAGAGCTGCTCCAGGTTCTTCAGCAACTTCATAGCCTCTGCTGGCCTCTCTCCAGCAGCTCCCTGTCTCTCTCCAACTGAGGAGGCCCAGAACTGGACCCAGTAGTGCAGATGTGGCCTTACTGGGTCAGAATGGTGCTGAGCTTAATGCAGGGTTCTTTGCTTTGCTCATGAACACAAATGGACAGACAGAGCAACAGAAAGGAGACTTCAGCAGCACAGAGGCTCAGCAAGCTCAGCCACAGGCTTGTTTCCCAGCTCAGAGTCAGGCCTGGTTCCTGGATCACACAGCACTTACATTTGCAACAAAGACAGTGCTCCCCAGCCTGCCTGCCTGCAGGGCATGAATGATCTCGTTGGGAATGTTGGGGTTGTTCAGGATACTGGGTGGGATATTGATCATGCCGGGGCCGCCGGGGCCTGGCCCGATGCCCATCCCACCAGCAGCTGCCATCACCTTCTGCATGGCTCTGCGGGCGTGCTCGCCATCGGGGTCCTGCAGGGACAGAAAGGACAACCTCAGCTCCCTCTGGGCTCCACCTGTGGGGATTAGGGGCATGGCTAAATCCATCCCAAACCAGAGAGGCTTTCCTTTGACCCAGGGCTACCTGCTCCCAGCACATCTCCAGCCAACTCCTTCCTGCATCACTGCCAGCTGCTTGTTTGGTTTCTCATAACCACTCCTCATGTTCACAAATTGAAGTCTTCAGCATAAACCAACACTGAGCCTCAGTCACATCTGTCCCAAACTCTGAGCAAAACAGTGCCATTCTGGGTTTAATTTTGGAAGACACCTTCCACTAGCCCAGGTTGCTCAGGGCCTCATCCAACCTGGCCTTGAACACCTCCAGGGAGGAGGAATCCACAACCTCCCTGGGCAAGCGGTCCCTGTGTCTCACCAGCCTGGCTGGAAGGGATTTGTCCATCACATTCAAACTCCAGTTCAGCAGAAGGTGCTGAGGGTTAACAATAACCAACTACCAAAAACCAAAAGCTTGAGCATTTCTTTAACCCTTTTGTGCCCACTCTTGAGTCAAATGCTCTAAGGCAGCCATAAGTCACAAGCCAGAAGCCCCCTTCACCTTGGAGACTCAACATACTGAAAGAACAGATGCACTTCTTACTTCTTTCACTTTCAAAGGTCTTCCACCAAGGCTATGCTTGTTCAAAACCTCTGCAGCCTTTTTCATGCTCTCTTCCATCTTGAACTCAACAACACTGTGGGGACAACAAGACACCTAAGAGCACTGCTCCATTCCTGGAGGGCCTCCTCTTTCCTCTGCTAGGAATTCGGAAGTCAACTTACGCGCATCCCTGGCGAGACGGAGTCCCAGGCGAGGGAACAGGGAGGAGAGGAGGGAAGAAAAGGAGAAATAAAGTGAGTAAAAAAGCACACCAAAAAACCCCCAACACCACACCACAACAGAGATTTGCTCTTTGCCTGTTAAAAGGCCAGACCACATTGGTGAGCCCTACCAGTGACAGTACCTGCAAGCCTTAGCCAATAGAGCCTTGAAGAGCTGCCTGCCCTGGCACAGGAGCAAGCTGCCACTTCTGTACCACAGAGAGAGCTACGTCCAGATCCTCCAGCCAAAAAGAGCCCTGACCACACGCTGCATGGGACCTGCCCTCCTGTGTCACACAGCAAAGCTCTCACCCTAAAGCCATCTCCTCCAGGACAGTTAAACGTGGCTCCTGCTTCTCCCTGCTGCGATGCTGACTAAAGGCCTTGGCTCCCTCTGCAGGCAATGGAGTAGGCGTGGGGCCGGCCCGGGGGGTGTACAGAACCTGCTGCTTGCACCCTGGCCTTAACCACAAGTCAGCGAACCGCTCCAGTGACGTTCTCCAAAGCACCAGGAGGACTTCTTCCATGACCACTCTGCACATGCTGCTAGGGTCCCTGGCTCGTTCAAACAGCCAACACCAACTGAACGCAGTGGAAGACCACCCTGGCTGACACTGCTTCCGAGGCCCCAGCCCACCTCCTCCCCTCCCCAGCAGCAGCTCTGAGCGCTCCCGGGCCGTAACCGCCAGGCACGGGACGCCTGCCTGCCTCTCCTGACTGGCTTTGGTTCCAGGCCACCGTGCACAAGTTACATTTGTCATGTAGAAAATCCACAGAAGAAAGCTCTCAGACACTTACCCTTGACTTTCCTTCAGCGTCCATTAAGAGCTCCACGTATGTTACCTCACCAACTACAAATCAGATTCCAGACGACACAGATACCAAGGGAGAAAAGCCAAGAAAACAATGGGAATTTAGAACAATCAACGACCGTGCATGGAGCCTCTGCCTTAAAAGAAAGCCCAGAAACACTCCCTGCTCTCTCCAGACCACAAAACTGGGCAATTACAGGTATGCAGTAAAGGCTTCAAACAGTTCAGGCATGTTCTTGATTCTCCTCCACTTCCAAAGCCAGCTCTTGCCACCGCTGCCGCGTCCCTAGGCTTAATGCCTGCTCCTGGCTGGAGGCAATCCAAATCCATGGGGAAATCTGCAAGAGCAAGCTGCCTTCACTTCTCTGCTGCCCAGAACTTCAACAGTTAGCTGCTTCCCCTCTGGATTTCAACTTCCAAACAGCAATAGTTACTTCCTCTGCTCTGGATTTCAACTCCCAGCACCTAAACAGTTAATTGCTTCCCTCTGGAGTTACTTCCTTCCCCTCTGGATTTCAACTTCCAGAACCTAAACAGTTAGTTGCTTCCCTCTGGATTTCAACCTCCAGAACCTAAACAGTTAGTTGCTTCCCTCTGGATTTCAACCTCCAGAACCTAAACAGTTAGTTGCTTCCCTCTGGGTTTCAACTTCCAGAACCTAACCAGTTAGTAGCTTTCCTCTGCATTTCAACTCCCCAATAGGGAATCAGCCTGCACCAAGAGGTCACTCACTGCCTACCATTTATCTCAGCAGGTTTTCAGCCTTTTGTGAAGCCACAATCAAAGAAAAGTTTGTTTTGTTTCCTCTGAAAGCTCCAAGAAGTTGTTTTTGAAGGCTGCCAGTGTTTGCTCTCATGACAAAAGGGCTGGAAAAGTACACCTGCAGCTTTCCTCACAGAATCAGGACTGCCTCTTCATGACCACACAACCATGGACCTCCAGCACACAACTGCTGAAGTGGCTGCTGCCTTTGAAGTGCCTGGCATCCAGAAGACTCAAAAATGACCATTTCTGACTCTTTTGTTTATCTGTTTGGTTTAGAAGTCTCAAGTTTTGAAGTTGAAGCCAGAAGGATTCCAAGTGGCATTGATCTGAAAGGTGGGAGGCAGGCTGTGTGGGAAAGCTTGAGCCAGCCTGGATACTGACAGCACACTCTGAGCATGGAACTGGAGGCTCAGACTCAAGAGTCCCATCTCTATCTCCAAAAGAAAGAAATACCTCTATTTCTTAGTTAATAGAATACTTTAGCAGTCTCAGCATTCCAGGCAAAGAACAAACCAACTTGGATCCATTTGTGTTTTTAATGAGGATGGTGTTTGGGACTGGGAGAGGCTCAGGAGCAAGTCCCTTTGCAAAGGACAGGGCAGAGTGCTCACCACTGCTTAGTGAGTCAGCTAAACAATCTCTAGCAAAGTGAGCCCCATCCTGCAATCTGAGCAGTGCTGAGTGCACATGGAACTGTTTCTGTGTAGCAATAGGGACTGCACTGCAAAAAGCCCTCCTGGCCTGCTCCTCAGGGACACTCAGGGCTGTGTCCCCAGGCCAAACGTTCAGCACCCACTAAGCTGTTCTGAAGCCATCCATCACCGGCAGCAGCCACTCCCAGCCAGCTGGGAGCAAGAATGTAAATGTCAGCCAACAGTTTAGGTAGGAAGACAACAAGGTCCCCCAGCTCCCTACAGCACAGACCCACTGCATGGCACAGAGACCAGAAAGTCACAGGGCAGAAGTCTGACTCTGCTCCTAGCAACGCTCCTGAGCCCCAAGACTGAGGGCTCTCCCCTGCCAACCAATTCAGCTCCTATTCCTACTGCAGACCCACACAAACCCTTCCTAAGGAGTCTGCCAAGCTTGAATGCAAGGCATCCAAGAGAAATTAACATTTCCTTGTGGAGAGGACTCTCTGAACCTTGAGATTTCCAGGAGTCTGCCGCAGCAGCCATTGGCTGTCACTTGGAAATGCCTGCTGTGTGCCAGCTGTGCTCAGTGCTTCATGGCCAAGCCTCAGAGACACCTCTGTTAAAAGCTAAATACCCATCCTGAGGTGGCTGTATTCCTTCTTAGGACACCTGAACCTCCTAACCCAGCCACATTTGAAAAGGCAGGGGGGAAGGGAATAACACAAATAGTTTTAACAGCTCAGTAATCAAGACAGCAAGTCCAGAGTACAACACCCCCAGTGAAAATGCCCTGAAAAAATCACCTAAAACAACTCAGTGCTTCTGCCAGGAGATGGTTTGAGGCTGGCAAAGGAAACTTTAAGCTGGGTAATGTTTACTTGGCTTTTTTTCTAGATGCCAGCCCACATTGCATCAGAAGATCAGGCCCTGGGATAAAGCAGAGGAGCAGCCAAGGGCAGCCTAAGACAGTTGCAGAGGCAATTAGCCATGGAAAAGCACCAACAGCAATGAACCTGCTCCAGAGGGCACCTCAGTGATCCAGGCAGCTTTTCTTCCTGCTGGAGGAGTTGGTTTGGGTCAGGAAACTGATCCTGTAACCACAAGAGAAGAAATTCCACTCAAGCACAAGAGACTCCTACGTAAGGAACTCAAGTTTCTTACTGCTCCAGCCTCCAAGGAGAGATAAAACTTGCAGAAAATCAATAGGAGCTTTGACCTGACCATGAGGAGAAACTTCTTTGGTGTGAAGCTGCTGGAGGCCTGCAGCAGGCTGCCCAGAGAGGTTGTGGATTCTCCTCTGCACAGCTTCCAGCCCCACCTGGCCATGGTGCTCCTGGGCAAGCTGCTGTGGGTGCCCTACTGGAAGAGGGAGGTTGGAGTGGGTGAGCTCCAGAGGCTCCTTCCAACCCCCTGTGTGCTGGGACTCCCAGAGTTCATCTGCACAGAAAGTCAGGCTGGGCTGTCAGAACTCTCCAAGTGACTGCTCAGGCAGCTGGGATAAGAACAGCCCTGTGGTGACCTGAGGCATGGCTCAGGTGGACTCACCCAGCCCTGAAGCCATGTCTGGGAAGTGACTGAACAACAAGCTCAGACATCATGTCAACTTGGAAGATTCCAAAGCCTGGCAATATGATTCTAACCATTAGCAGCAAACCAAGCAGCTCTGAAAGGTGTGAAGGGGCAGAGGCAAGTCTCAGCAGAAGGAGTGGCACAGAAACTGAGAGGGGGAAAAGCTTCATTCCATAGGTAGTTGGCTACAAGGCTGCTGAGGGGCCTGGAGCAGCTCTGGGAGGAGCAAAGGCTGAGAGCCCAGGGGCTGAGAGCCTGGAGAAGAGCAGCTCCAGAGGGGAGCTGAGCAATGCTCTGCAAGAACTAAAGCTCTGGGGGGAAAGGGGATTGAGCCAGACTCTGCTCAGTGGTGCCCAGGGACAGGACAAGGGGCACAAACTGGAACGCAGGAAGTTCCACCTGAACAGGAGGAGAAACTTTGGTGTGAGGGTGCTGGAGGCCTGGAGCAGGCTGCCCAGAGACCTTGGGGAGTCTCCTCTGGAGAGATTCCAAACCCATCTGGAATTCTATGAATTACCTTTGACCCTGTAGGCCAAAGAAGTAAGCACTAAAGAGGAAGTGAAGAAGTTTATTGCAGTCACTGAGGAAGGTCAGTGCCCCCTGGAAGGTCAAGGAAGACAGAGTATCTACTGAAATAAGGGGCAGGAGTCAGATGTGGCACTGCACTTCCATGGTGCTTTATCATCCTTCTCTTTGTCCACCTAAAACTTCAGCCTGCAGGCCACACTGTGACAGAATCATCAGCACCATGCCCCAGGGACCACTGCAGTGGCAGCTGACTTGGGGTACTGGAGGAAGAGCTGTTAGCACTGGAGTGACCAAAGTGCTCAACTAACATCTGGGAAGGAGGACAGTAGCAAGAGGGCACAAGGAGCATCTTTAGGAGGCCACAAAAGCTTCCAACATTTCTGGGGCTGGAGCAAGAGAGAAGGCAGCACATCAAGTTGAGCAGCTGCTGCTCTTCAGAGTTTAGGCTGGGAGAGCTTCCTGGCTGCTTTTCCTCCCATCCATTCACATGTTCAGGTTTTGATAGGAAGAGGTCAACACATCCTACCCTGTGCCACAGCACTGCCCTATGTCAATGTGGGCACAGCCAGGTGAAAACAAACTGTCCCTGGGGTCTGTGAATGTGACATGAGCCTGGCACTGACTGCAGCTGCTGTCAGTACAGTTACTGCCTCCTTTGACAGCTTTCTCCTTGTCACCCTGCTGCTCTGGGCAGGCAAAAGGGCTTAAAACACTAAGTACTGGATTACCCAAAGGAGAATCTCTCAAGCTCTTGTTTATGAGGTGGTCTCACCTCACTGCTGCCAGCTGCCACGAAGCACAACCCTCTTCCTTCAAGGCAGAGCTGTTTTGGAGGGGGGGGGGGGGGGCAGGTTAAGACAGCTATTTAGCATTCCATCATTTTAAGAGTCCACTTAGCTGCTGCAGAACTGCTGCCTCCTCCTCCTCAAGCCATTCACCAACTGCCAGTTAGCAATGCAGCTCAACCACCTCGCTTGCAGCAGGGCCATGGGGGCTTGCCAGCCCAGACAAGGGAGTTGGAAACAAGAACATCTTTTCATGGCATTAATTAAACCTCCACCCCACTGCATACCTGTAATTTGAGTGTCACCACCAAACACACTGGAATGGCTGAACCAAGGGAAGTTCCTCTTGGAGAGGCATCACCTTTTCAGACTGTAAAGCACCTGAGGAGAACCAGGTTGCAGAAAACACGAGCCAGAGGGCTCCTAACCCAATACTTACTGCCACCAACCAGCAGGGAGGGAACTCCTCCTCCTTCCAGCAACCTGCTGCTAACAGCTTAAATAAAGGAGAGTCTTCACTGCTGCCAAGCCCTGGAGCAGCCACGGACCACCTATGGTTAACCCTTTGGGCTGCCCAGCCCTGGAGCAGCCACGGACCACCTATGGTTAACCCCTTGGGCTGCCCAGCCCTGGAGCGGCCACGGACCACCTATGGTCAACCCTTTGGGCTGCCAAACGCCTCGGCAAGGCTCGGCCTGGAAGTTCTTCCAGACCCCAAATCTTGCAAGCCAAAAGAACTCCAACGTTCAGCTTTTGCCACAGTCACATTCCTGGTTCTTGGAACTACCACAAGGACCGATGGGAGGGAGGCCAAGCACAGCACCAGAGCAGCAGCTGGGTTAGGAGTGGGTGGCTCATTCGGAGTGACTCACAACCACGCAGCGAATCGACACCGCTGGCAACGGGTAACCAGCAGGCCCAAAACACCACCAGCAAGGCTGCACCAGGGTTAGCATAACAAAGCCCTGAGAACAGAAGGGAGGAGGTTGCAACGTTCCCCTAGGAGTTATCTGCTGGAATGAGCAGCTGAACAGCAAGGCAGGAAACAATCTCACCCCGGACTCTGTCCATCCACGTGAACTGGAGAGAAACCACAAGACACTTGGAAGGGAATTCAACACAGTGCTTAGAAGTAATTACAGACATCCAACACACAGAGATGCACCTGGGACCCGTGGGGCTGGGGCAGCAAAGGGAGAGCAGAGTTTCAGGCAAGGGGCTGCTCATAATCAGGGCCTGCTCAAGCAGCTCTGCAGCCTGCAACTCTTCCCATTACAGAAAGCCACTGCTGAATCTCCAAGCACCGACGTGCCACAGAAGCTTCCCAGGGCTCAGAGGCCTGCAGCTCGTTATGCCAAGTCCCACTTGGCCTCCAAACATTTTCAGACCCTTTGGAGATTTGGTTCCCCACTGGTTAGGCCACCCCTGGTGCAGACATGAGGTCTCTTTCCTCACCTAGCTCAAACACAAGTGAACACTGAGACCTTGGTGACTGCTGAGGTGGATTTTAGAAGTGACCCACAAGAGGAATGGTTCTCTGAGTTACTCTGAAGTGCTCTGGAGACATTTTAAGGATGGAGAAGCCCAGCATTGTCTTGCCACTCCACTGCATTGCCAAGGTGACTTGAAAACTCAGCAGCTTAAAGAGATCACTCTCCATTTAGACACGTCACCACCTGAGGGTGGTTAGCTCCACTTCATCTTCTCCAAGAGATGAAAACACTAAGGTCAGCAACACTGAGGCAGCTCCCATTCACATGGGTCAGCTAAGTAGAAGTGAGGAAAGGGGGAACACCAGGGAGAGGATTTCCAGAGCCCTGACTGGGTTGCAGCAGATGCCAAAGCACAAACCTGATGCTTCTGGTTGAAAACATTCCACTGCTGTCAAACAGCAGCACAAGTCACTGCACAGTGTGGGGACACAGCTAGGTACACACACACCCCCCAGATCAGTAGTGACTACCTACCTCCCTCACCCTAAAGGCATTAAGATGCTTCACAAAGCTGTGCTGCATGCCAAGGCTAACACCTGATCAAAGACTCGGTGCATCCCCTCTGAAAAAAGCCCTCTCAGCTCTCCACCGAAGCACTGTGCCAGCATGCCTCTAGAGAACAAAGCCATCTGGAAGGCTGCCAGGGAGCAGATGTGCTGCAACACCCAGAAAGGCTTCAGGAAGACCTTTTTCCAGAGCTCCTGTCACCGAGGTCCACCCCGAGCCGGCAGCTCTTACAAGGCGAGGCCCGCAGCGAGGCGCGCCGGCCGGCCGCCGGCCCTCGGCCTCCTGAGCTGTACATTACCTTTCTCTTTCACCAGGTCTTTCAGGGACTGCCACTTGACATCAAAGGGGATGTTAGTGATAAAGGCTCGGTATCGCTTGGCAGGGTTGGCATAGGGCTCAAAGCGATTCCCTCCTCTTTTGACACTTTTCTCTTTCCTCTTCTCGTTCTGGCTCGGCCGTTCGCCGTCGCTGCAAGCAAAGAGAGATCGCAGAGGTGAGCCACGCCGCCAGCCCGGCCCTGCCACGCCAGCCCCTGCCACGCCAGCCCCTCCAGGAGAGCTGCCTGCCTGCTCACAGCTCCAGCAGAGGTTGCATAACTCCCCCTGCTCAGGCTGCTGGCGAGACTGGACACCTGCCAGAGAGCTGGCACGCAGGACCAGCGCCACAGGCGGAGCCGTAACAAAGCCTTGCTGCCAGCACACACCTGGGGCCACGAAGAGCCTGCATCTGCTTCCACCTGTGTCCAACACTGAGGTGTCTGATGTCACAAAACCCACAGAAGGGCTTGGGTTGGAAGGGACTTTAAAGATCATCCAGCTCCAACCCCCTGCTGTGGGCAGGGACACCTCCCACCAGCCCAGGCTGCTCAAGGCCTCATCCAGCCTGGCCCTGAACACCCCCAGGCAGGGGCCAGCCGCAGCCTCCCTGGGCAGCCTGTTCTGGCATCTGACCACCCTCACTGAATCTCTAATCCCTCCCAAGCCTTGACCAGTCTCCTCATGATCCTACTCCAGACCAGATGGCCACCCTATTTATTTTCTCCTTCAACTCCCAGGACTCCTCAACCCACCACACTTCTGATCTTCCACTAGAAGGACTCCAACAGCAGCCAATCCTGCACCAAACTGCACAGCCAGGGCAGTGGCTCCCACAGGCCAATGACTCTTTCCCCTAAATCCCTCCTCCAACTAACTGAGGTTGTGCAAAGCAGAAAAATCAAAGCCTGTGAGCAGCCCAAGCTCTTTTAACCATTTCAGAACTACAGCCCTAGCAGGTCAATAAGTTGACAGTTAGGAAGGAAGAGGATTTCTCAGCCCAGATCAGGTCTGGCCCTGAAGAGCAGCGTCTAAAAAAGCAGGACAGCAAAACACTGCAGCTTCAGCCTGAGAGGACTTCCTTAACTAATCCAATTAGAAGCCTTTCTGCTGGTTGAGAAGATTTGCCAGCACAGCTTCAGTAAGAATTCAGGAGAACACATCAGCTAAATGCACATCTGCAACGCTGGGTCCAGGTCTGAGCTCCCCAGGCCAAAGGAGAAGGGAACTACTGGACAAAGCGACAAAGATGCTGAGGGGTTTGGGGCATCTCCAAACGAGCAGAGCCCAGCCCCCAGCTGGCTCCAGCCTCCTCTCAGGGAGCTGTAGAGAGCAATGAGCTCTCCCTCAGCCTCCTCTGCTCCAGGCTGTACACCCCCAGCTCCCTCAGCTGCCCCTCCCCAGCCCTGTTCCCCAGAGCCTTCCCCTGGGCCTGCTCCAGCCCCTCAGTGTCCTTCCTGGAGTGAAAGCCCCAAAACTGAACCCTGCACTCGTGTGGCCTCAGCAGAGCCCAGCACAGGGGAGCAATCCCTGCCCTGGTCCTGCTGCTCACACTACTGCTGATCCAAGCCAGGCTGCTGGGGGCCTCCTTGGCCCCCTGGGCACACACTGGGTCATATTTAGCATTGTTTGCATTTTAGGCTCCCAAGTCAGCTTAAAATCCCCTCAAGCACTGATACAGCTGGAAAGCATTCACCTTCCATTCAAGGCCATGCTCCTTATCACACTCAGCACTGCAAACCCCCCAGGAAGCAGAGGAAACTGGGGATTCTTCCCCAAATTGAGACAGCCCATCATCAGCTCACCGAGCCACTCTGCCTGCAGTTAAGCTCAGCGCCGGCCGCCGCCCGGGGTCGGCAGCTTCTGGGCGGGGACAAACCGCAGCCCAAGCAAGGCAGCGCTGGAGCACACCGCAGGAGGAGCAGGGAACGAAACCTGACCTGGAGTCTGAGAGATCACTCACAGAGCAGGAGGATCAAAACGCTGATGCCTATCAGCCACAGCATTGGATGCCTGGGGCCAGAAATGGACTGAGGAAAACGCTGCCCTTATTTCACGTGAAAAAGCCTTTGCTAGCTATGAGCTCTCCCAGAATCAGGCTGGCATTAGCACAGGGAACTCAGAAGCAGCTCAAGCTTCTCCTGCTCACCATCCCCACACCTACAGACCAGGAACTGCAACCTCTATGTCTTCCCTTTTCGTTTCTGTAACGTCCTATGGGCAGCCACACAACCCCCAGGCAGTGCCTGGCATCACCTCCAGCCTCTCACGCTCCAAGCACTTACCTCAAGGATTCACACAACGGATCGGGTTGGAAGGGACCTTCAAGAGCATCCAGATCCAACCCCCTGCCAGGGGCAGGGACCCCTCCCACCAGCCCAGGCTGCTCAGGGCCTCATCCAGCCTGGCCCTGAACACCCCCAGGGAAAGAGCATCCACAACCTCCCTGGGCAGCCTGTGCCAATCTCTCTCTCGCGTTCCTAACCCACTCCACAAGTGGATCAGCAACCACCGTAAAGAAGCACAGATAACAGAACAGTTTGGGCTGGAAAGGGCTTTAAAAATCGAGTCCCAACCCTCCCCCGCGGGCAGGGAAAATGACTGCCCAGGAAGGGCTTTGCTATTACACCCTGCCGTCAATGAGAGAGAGGGGGAACGGCAATTAATTGATTTCAGCCCTCTGGCACAGGATGGAGCTTTAGGGAAGGCTTTAGGTCGTCCACTGAGGCCCTGCAGAAATATTTCTTCGCCGATAAAGACACAACTCCCCAGGACCTCCCCGGCTGCCGCAGCCCCGGCCCCGGGGCCGGCTCCTTCCCCGCTCCAATCTCTGCGGGCGGGAGCTTGGGGATTCGCCTCCCGGGGCGGCTCCGCGCCCGCAGCGGGCAGGCCGCGCCCAGAGGCCCGCGGCGAGCAGCGGCCCGCGCCGCACTAACGGCCCTGGCCCCAACCCCTGCCCCCACCAACAGCTGCTCCGTGCGCGGCGGCCCCGGGCCCGGCCTCCCCTCCCCGGCCGGGCTCAGGCCGGGCCCGCGGCGCGCAGGCCGCATGCGGCGCGGCAGGCCCCGGCGGCGGCGCCACCTCACCGCGGCCACCCTACCTCTTGGGAGGCTGATCCCCGGCACCGCCGGCCCCGTTAGGCGGTGGCGGAACCACCACGGCCGCCGGAGCCGCCGGCGGTTCCTCCATTTTGACGCCGGCATTTTCCATGGCCGCCGCTACCGCCGCCGCCGTCGCCGCCATCTTCCCAGCGCTGCGCCTTTGTGTGAGCCCAGCCCGCCCCGAGCGCCGCGCGGGGCATGCCGGGACCGCGCCGCGCAGGCGCACTGCCGGCCCGCGCGTCCCGCGCGCCGCGGGCGGGAACGCCGCGGCCCCAGGGGCCCTGAGGGGGCCGGTACCGGCTGGAGGGGCCGTGAGGGGCCCGTACCGGCTGGAGCGGCTGTGAGGGGCCGGTACCGGCTGGAGGGGCCGTGAGGGGCCGGTACCGGCTGGAGCCGCCTTGAGGGGCCGGTACCGGCTGGAGGGGCCGTGAGGGGCCGGTACCGGCTGGAGCCGCCTTGAGGGGCCCGTACCGGCTGGAGGGGCCGTGAGGGGCCGGTACCGGCTGGAGGGGCCTTGAGGGGCCGGTACCGGCTGGAGCCGCCTTGAGGGGCCCGTACCGGCTGGAGGGGCCGTGAGGGGCCGGTACCGGCTGGAGGGGCCGTGAGGGGCCGGTACCGGCTGGTGCCGCCTTGAGGGGCCCGTACCGGCTGGAGCGGCTGTGAGGGGCCGGTACCGGCTGGTGCCGCCTTGAGGGGCCCGTACCGGTTGGAGCGGCTGTGAGGGGCCGGTACCGGCTGGTGCCACCTTGAGGGGCCGGTACCGGCTGGAGCGGCTGTGAGGGGCCAGTACCGGCTGGTGCCACCTTGAGGGGCCGGTACCGGCTGTGAGGGGTTGCTATGGACTAGGGGAGCCGTGAGGGTTGGCACCGGCTTGGGGAAGGAGCTGAGTGTGCTCTGCCCTTACAGGCTGCCCCAGGGGAGGCAGGAGCAGTTCTGCTGAGGGTCCGGCGCCTTCAGCTCCTTCAGGCTCTCCCTCGGTCACAGGCATCGCATCGCGGAATGGTTTCGGCTGGAAAAGACCTTTCAGATCACCCGAGCCGACCGTTCCCGGACTGCACCGAGCCTGGTGCTGAGCTGTGCGGTGCTCAGCACCGCATCTCTGCGGGTGTTAAACCCCTGCAGGGATGGGGACTCAGCCGCCGCCCCGGGCAGGCTTGGAGAACCCTTCCGGGGAATACATTTCTTGCGGTGTCCAGCCTGACCCTCCCTTGGTGCGACCTGAGGCCATTTGCTCCTCTCCTGTCGCTTGCTGAGGAGAGAAGAGACCAACCCCAGCCCCCCCAACCCCCTCCCCGCTCCGACCTCCTCTGGCAGCTGCGGCATCAGCTCCTGCCTGGCAGGGGGCGAGAGCTGAAGGCGTTCCCAGCCTCCCTCTGCTGCTTCTCCCTGCGGGGGCAGGACTCAGCGCTGGTATTGGGGAGGACCAAGCCCAATTTCACTGCTTGCTGGAGGGCTTCACCCATCTGAGCTTTCTGCTGCCCCCAGGACAGCCCTGCGGGACGCCCTCACGGCCTTTGCTTTTGGCTCTCCTTTCCCTCTCCTTTCCCTCTCCTTTCCCTCTCCTTTCCCTCTCCTTTCCCTCTCCTTTCCCTCTCCTTTCCCTCTCCTTTCCCTCTCCTTTCCCTCTCCTTTCCCTCTCCTTTCCCTCTCCTTTCCCTCTCCTTTCCCTCTCCTTTTCCAACAAAACACAGCAATAAGCTAACTGCTGAGCAGGGAGGGAGCAGCCGCGGCCCCAGGACGGGAAGCCGTGCGTGGAGGAGCCTGGACCCTCAGCCTTGAGCGTGAAGCGCTAAAGCAGGGCGAGGTTTCCTCTTGGCTTGGGAGGGCAGCAGAGCACTCACCAACAAGATCTCCTTCTCCCCTCCCCAGCAGCGCTAATTAGCTAAATTAGGGACAGTTCATTTAATGTTTTCCTACCCAGAACACCGACCCTGAAGCGCCGCGCAGGGCAGAGCCAGCGGAACCTTTCTGTGGGGCCCCGGGCGCACCCACGGACCCTTAGCTGCGGGGCGGCGGCAGCGCGCAGCGCTCCCTGACGGGCAGTGAAGTTAGCCAATAGAAATCGAGAGCTGGCTGGCCTCGCCAATGAGCGGCGGGGGGAGGCGGGGCTCCTTTCCGGGAAGTGCCCGGCGGCGCGGCGGCTGTTGGTGGGAGGCGCCGGTGGCCCGGGAAGGTTGCAGCCATGTCGGAGCGGAAAGTGTTGAACGTGAGTTTGAGGGGGTCCCCAGGCCGGGCTGGGTCTGGGGAGGGGGCTGTGGTCGCGGAGGGAGGTCCTCGATCGGTTGGATGCTGCTGAGTGGGCTCTGCCGCCGCGGGCTGGGAGGGGGTGGTTAGGAGCTGCAAGCTGGGGGCAGCCAGCAGCGCTTGAGAGCGGCGGGGCTTGGGAGGCCCCGCTCGGTGTGAGGGTACTGAGGTGGAAAAGGGGTCCTGAGGTGGAGAGGGAACCCTGAGACCACCCTCAGGCTGGGAGTGGGGCGCTTGGGGTGGGGATCCCTAGGCTGGGAACACTCAGCAGTGCTTGAGGGGGCTGGCAGGGGCGAGAGGCCCTAAAGTCATGCAGGGGTTGGGGTGGGCTGGGTCCGAGGGCGAGCAGACAGACAGACAGACACCCTCCAGCGCGTGGCTCTGGCAGGGGGGTTGGACACCGTGGGCCACGCTGGGCCGGGCTGTGGGGAGCTGATCCCTTAGGTACGGCAGCTGGGACGCTGCTGCCACCGCTCTGAGCGACCCCAGGGCCAGCACACAGCCAGCACACAGCCAGCACACAGCCACCTCTGCTCTCTCTCTAGAAATACTACCCTCCAGACTTCGACCCGGCTAAGATCCCCAAGCTCAAGCTCCCCAAGGATCGGCAGTATGTGGTGCGGCTCATGGCCCCCTTCAACATGCGGTGAGAGCGCTGGGGGAGGGGCAGCGCGCCCGGCGCCTGCAGGGAGCTGCTGCCAGCAGCCACTAAGGCTGACACAGAGCAGGGGAGGAGGGCTGGGGGAGGGGGAAGGGATGCTGAGGGTGGTTGGGGGGCTGTGGCCTCGTGGAATGCTGGAAGTGGGGAGGGTGGAAGAGACCTTGGGGCTCATCAAGTCCAGCCCCTCAGCTGGAGCTCACAATGCCCCCAAGCCCTGTCCCTCAGCACCACAACCACACAGCTTCTGAGCACCCCCAGGGATGGGGACTCCACCAGCTGCCTGGGCAGCCTGGGCCAGTGCCTGAGAGCCCTTTCTGTGGAGAGGTTTTTCCTGCCACCCAGCCTGAAGCTCCCCTGGCACACCCTGATGCTGTTTGCTCTCCCCCTCTCACTTGTGCATGTGAGCAGAGCCCAGCCCCCACCTGGCCCCAGCCTCCTCTCAGGGAGCTGTAGGGAGCACTGAGGTCTCCCTCAGCCTCCTCTGCTCCAGGTTACACAATCCCATTCCCTGAGGGGGGCAGCCACACTCCTGCTGGCCTCACTGCCCCTGGTGCCAGCCAGGATGCCATTGGCCTTCTTGGCCACCTGAGCTCTCAGTGCCAGCCCTCAATCAGCACCCCCCAGCAGCTCTTCAGCCACTCTGCTCCAAGCCTGTAGCCCTCCTGGGCTGGTTGTGGCCAAGTGCAGCACTCAGCACTGCACCTCGTGGAGTCTCCTCCCGTTGGCCTCAGCCTGGCCAGAGCTCCCCGCAGCAGAGCTGCCCAGGGGCAGGAAGCCTCCAGCAGAACCTGGGCTGCCAGGGACTGAGCAGTCCCTTGGGGGGGATTCCTGCTCTGCTTGTTGCTATGGGCCTGTGCTGCTGCCTCCCCAGCTGCAAGACCTGTGGGGAGTACATCTACAAGGGGAAGAAGTTCAACGCCCGGAAGGAGACAGTGCAGAACGAGGTCTACCTGGGGCTGCCCATCTTCCGCTTCTACATCAAGTGCACCCGCTGCCTGGCAGAGATCACCTTCAAGGTCAGGCCTCTGCCTCCCCAGGGCAGGTTCTGCAGCCCCTGGCTGCTCAATCCCACCTGCAAAGGCTGCCCCAGCAAGGCCTGGGCCTGGGCCTGGGCCTGTTGCTGCATCTTCCCTTCCCGCCCCTGTTGGTAGCTCTGAGGGGACTCAGCCCTGCGTGGGCTGGAGCAGGGCAGGAGGGCTGGGGGTGATTGTCCTGCTGTGTGTGTGTGGCTGGAGCAGGGCTGGGGGTGATTGTCCTGCTCTGTGTGTGGCTGTGGCTGGAGCAGGGAGCAGGGCTGGGGGTGGTTGTCCTGCTGTGTGTGTGTGTGGCTGGAGCAGGGCAGCAGGGCAGCAGGGCAGGGGGTGGTTGTCCTGCTCTCTCTGTGTGTGTCTGTGTGGCTGTGGCTGGAGCAGGGCAGGAGGGCTGGGGGTGATTGTCCTGCTGTGTGTGTGGCTGGAGCAGGGCTGGGGTGATTGTCCTGCTGTGTGTGTGGCTGGAGCAGGGCTGGGGGTGGTTGTCCTGCTGTGTGTGGCTGTGGCTGGAGCAGGGCTGGGGTGATTGTCCTGCTCTGTGTGTGGCTGGAGCAGGGCTGGGGTGATTGTCCTGCTGTGTGTGTGGCTGGAGCAGGGCTGGGGTGATTGTCCTGCTGTGTGTGTGGCTGGAGCAGGGCTGGGGTGATTGTCCTGCTCTGTGTGTGGCTGGAGCAGGGCTGGGGTGATTGTCCTGCTGTGTGTGTGTGGCTGGAGCAGGGCTGGGGGTGATTGTCCTGCTGTGTGTGTGGCTGGAGCAGGGCTGGGGGTGGTTGTCCTGCTGTGTGTGGCTGGAGCAGGGCTGGGGGTGATTGTCCTGCTCTGTGTGTGGCTGGAGCAGGGCAGCAGGGCAGGGGGTGGTTGTCCTGCTCTCTCTGTGTGTGTCTGTGTGGCTGTGGCTGGAGCAGGGCAGGAGGGCTGGGGGTGATTGTCCTGCTCTGTGTGTGGCTGGAGCAGGGCTGGGGTGATTGTCCTGCTGTGTGTGTGGCTGGAGCAGGGCTGGGGTGATTGTCCTGCTGTGTGTGTGGCTGGAGCAGGGCTGGGGTGATTGTCCTGCTCTGTGTGTGGCTGGAGCAGGGCTGGGGTGATTGTCCTGCTCTGTGTGGCTGGAGCAGGGCTGGGGGTGATTGTCCTGCTGTGTGTGTGGCTGGAGCAGGGCTGGGGGTGATTGTCCTGCTGTGTGTGTGGCTGGAGCAGGGCTGGGGGTGATTGTCCTGCTGTGTGTGTGGCTGGAGCAGGGCTGGGGGTGATTGTCCTGCTGTGTGTGTGGCTGGAGCAGGGCTGGGGGTGATTGTCCTGCTGTGTGTGTGGCTGGAGCAGGGCTGGGGGTGATTGTCCTGCTCTGTGTGTGGCTGGAGCAGGGCAGCAGGGCAGGGGGTGGTTGTCCTGCTCTCTCTGTGTGTGTCTGTGTGGCTGTGGCTGGAGCAGGGCAGGAGGGCTGGGGGTGATTGTCCTGCTCTGTGTGTGGCTGGAGCAGGGCTGGGGTGATTGTCCTGCTGTGTGTGGCTGGAGCAGGGCTGGGGGTGATTGTCCTGCTGTGTGTGTGGCTGGAGCAGGGCTGGGGTGATTGTCCTGCTCTGTGTGTGTGTGGCTGGAGCAGGGCTGGGGGTGATTGTCCTGCTCTGTGTGTGGCTGGAGCAGGGCTGGGGGTGATTGTCCTGCTCTGTGTGTGTCTGGAGCAGGGCTGGGGTGATTGTCCTGCTCTGTGTGTGTGGCTGGAGCAGGGCTGGGGTGATTGTCCTGCTCTGTGTGTGTGTGGCTGGAGCAGGGCTGGGGTGATTGTCCTGCTGTGTGTGTGTGTGGCTGGAGCAGGGCAGGAGGGCAGGGGGTGGTTGTCCTGCTCTGTGTGTGGCTGGGGCAGGGCTGGGGGTGATTGTCCTGCTGTGTGTGTGGCTGGAGCAGGGCTGGGGGTGATTGTCCTGCTGTGTGTGTGGCTGGAGCAGGGCTGGGGGTGATTGTCCTGCTGTGTGTGTGGCTGGAGCAGGGCTGGGGGTGATTGTCCTGCTCTGTGTGTGGCTGGAGCAGGGCTGGGGGTGATTGTCCTGCTGTGTGTGTGGCTGGAGCAGGGCTGGGGTGATTGTCCTGCTCTGTGTGTGTGTGGCTGGAGCAGGGCTGGGGGTGGTTGTCCTGCTCTGTGTGTGTGGCTGGAGCAGGGCTGGGGGTGGTTGTCCTGCTCTGTGTGTGTGGCTGGAGCAGGGCTGGGGTGATTGTCCTGCTCTGTGTGTGGCTGTGGCTGGAGCAGGGCTGGGGGTGATTGTCCTGCTCTGTGTGTGTGTGGCTGGAGCAGGGCTGGGGGTGATTGTCCTGCTCTGTGTGTGTGTGGCTGGAGCAGGGCTGGGGGTGATTGTCCTGCTGTGTGTGTGGCTGGAGCAGGGCTGGGGATGATTGTCCTGCTCTGTGTGTGTGTGGCTGGAGCAGGGCTGGGGGTGATTGTCCTGCTCTGTGTGTGTGTGGCTGGAGCAGGGCTGGGGGTGATTGTCCTGCTGTGTGTGGCTGGAGCAGGGCTGGGGGTGATTGTCCTGCTGTGTGTGTGTGGCTGGAGCAGGGCTGGGGGTGATTGTCCTGCTGTGTGTGTGGCTGGAGCAGGGCTGGGGATGATTGTCCTGCTGTGTGTGTGGCTGGAGCAGGGCAGGGGGTGATTGTCCTGCTGTGTGTGTGGCTGGAGCAGGGCTGGGGGTGATTGTCCTGCTGTGTGTGTGGCTGGAGCAGGGCAGCAGGGCAGGGGGTGATTGTCCTGCTCTCTGTGTGGCTGTGGCTGGAGCAGGGCAGGAGGGCTGGGGTGATTGTCCTGCTCTCTCTGTGGCTGTGGCTGGAGCAGGGCTGGGGGTGATTGTCCTGCTGTGTGTGTGGCTGGAGCAGGGCTGGGGGTGATTGTCCTGCTCTGTGTGTGGCTGGAGCAGGGCTGGGGGTGATTGTCCTGCTGTGTGTGTGGCTGGAGCAGGGCTGGGGGTGATTGTCCTGCTGTGTGTGTGGCTGGAGCAGGGCTGGGGTGATTGTCCTGCTGTGTGTGGCTGTGGCTGGAGCAGGGCAGCAGGGCAGGGGGTGGTTGTCCTGCTCTCTCTGTGTGTGGCTGTGTGGCTGTGGCTGGAGCAGGGCAGGAGGGCTGGGGGTGGTTGTCCTGCTCTCTCTGTGTGTGGCTGTGTGGCTGTGGCTGGAGCAGGGCAGGAGGGCTGGGGGTGGTTGTCCTGCTCTCTCTGTGTGTGGCTGTGTGGCTGTGGCTGGAGCAGGGCAGGAGGGCTGGGGGTGGTTGTCCTGCTCTCTCTGTGGCTGTGGCTGGAGCAGGGCAGGAGGGCTGGGGGTGGTTGTCCTGCTCTCTCTGTGGCTGTGGCTGGAGCAGGGCAGGAGGGCTGGGGGTGATTGTCCTGCTCTCTCTGTGGCTGTGGCTGGAGCAGGGCAGGAGGGCTGGGGGTGATTGTCCTGCTCTCTCTGTGGCTGTGGCTGGAGCAGGGCAGGAGGGCTGGGGTGGTTGTCCTGCTCTCTCTGTGGCTGTGGCTGGAGCAGGGCTGCCCTGCTGCATGGCTGTGCTGCCTTTCCCCCCAGACAGACCCAGAGAACACAGACTACACCATGGAGCACGGCGCCACACGCAACTTCCAGGCTGAGAAGCTCCTGGAGGAAGAGGAGAAGAGGATGCAGAAGGAGAGGGAAGAGGAAGAGCTCAACAACCCCATGAAGGTGTGAGACCTGATCCTCTCCTCCCCCTCCTCTCTGCCTCAGGGAGGTCACATCTGCAGCACTCTGTCCACCTCTGGGCTCCCCAGTTCCAGAGGGACAGGGAAATGCTGCAGGGAGCCCAGGGGAGGCTGCAAAGGTGGAGCCAGGCTCTGCCCAGGGGAGCCCAGGCCCAGGGGCACAAACTGGAGCCCAGGAGGCTCCACCTGAGCAGGAGGAGAAACTTCTTTGGTGTGAGGCTGCTGGAGGCCTGCAGCAGGCTGCCAGAGAGGCTGTGGAGTCTCCTTCTCTGCAGAGCTCCCAACCCCCCCTGGGCACTGTGCCCCTGGGCAGGCTGCTGGGGGAGCCCTGCTGGGGCAGGGGTTGGAGTGGCTGAGCTCCAGAGGTCCCTGCCAACCATTCTGGGTTCTGTGGTTCTCTGCAGAGGGCAAACTCCTCTGCTGCCCTGGCACCAGGTGGCTTTGTGGCCACTGACTGAGCTCTGCAGGCTCCCAGGGCAGGCAGCAGACAGCTCTCTGCTCCCAGGAGGTTTCCTCCTGTGCTGCAGCTTGTGGCAGGCTGCACCTTGCCCCAGGTGTTCCTGCCCTGGTCAGACCCCACAGTGATGGTGATGGTGATGATGATGGTGGTGACCTTCCCCTGTAGTGCATGGGGAGGTGGTGCTGGAGGGGGCTGGCAAGCTCTGCTCCCTCCCAGAAGCTCAGCTGCCCCTCTGGTCCCCCAGGTGCTGGAGAACAGAACCAAGGACTCCAAGCTGGAGATGGAGGTCCTGGAGAACCTGCAGGAGCTGAAGGAGCTCAACCAGCGCCAGGCTAATGTGGACTTCGAGGCCATGCTGAGGCAGTACCAGGAGCAGGAGGAGCAGCAGAGGCTCAGGGAGCAGCAGGAGGATGAGGAGGAGCTGAGGTGAGTGGGTTGGGAGGGTCCTGTGGCAGCAGCCAGGGGGATGTGTCCAGGCTGGGCTGCATCTCACCTGCTCCTCAGCACCCCAAGAGTGTCCTGCCCCAGGGCCCTGAGGTGAGGGGAGCTGGGAGGGTGGGAGGTGGTCCTGAGCAGGCTCTGAGGACAGTGTGTGCTCAGGGAGGTGCAGCTGGAGGGCATTTGGGTACCACTGGCCCAGCTGAGAAGTGTCCTGTGGAGAGAGCTCCAGCAGCTGGCTGAGCTGCAGGCCTCAGCCCTTGGGCACTGCCTGCCCATCACCTCTCCCAGAGCTGCCCAGAGGCTGGGTCCTGCTGCAGCACAGGCTGGGGCCCAGGCAGCCCTGCTGGGGGTGGCAGAGGCCACCTCTGACCCTCTGTGTGGCCTCTCCTCCCAGAGCCATGCTGGAGCAGGCCCAGAACAGGAGGCTGCTGGTGGACTCTGACTCTGATGAGGAGCCTGCAAGGTCTCACCTGAGGCCTGTGGCCAAAACTAAACCTACAGACATCCTGCAGGAGGTGAGTGAGGAGGGCAGGGGCTGCCCCCAGCCCCCAGCAGCCTCTGCAGGGGTGGGGAGCAGCCCCCCTTGGTGCTCCCAGCAACTGCCCTGCTGCCTCCCTGTGTGCTGCTGCTTTCCCTCTCCTCCTTCTGCCCTGCAGGAGCCTCAGCCCCAGAGCAAGAAGCTGAAGACTGAGAGCTGGGAGCGCAGTGTGGGCAAGCTGAGCAGCAAGGCCCAGCTGGCAGGGCTGGTGGCAGTGAGGAGGCCACAGCCAGGCCCTGCCCTGCCCAATGGCACAGGGAGCCAGAGCACCACAGCCAGCACTGGTAACTGCCTGCCCCTCAGGGGCTGGGCCCTGGGGAGGGGGCTGGCAGCACCCAGGGGGTGTTTGGCTCTGCCTCAGAGCCTCTCAGGCCCTGCTGCTTGTTGTGGGGGCAGGGGCCTGGCCCTGTGTCTAGGGGATGTGCTGCTGGAGATCTCCCTCCTGCCCTTGGAGGGCAGCCCAGGCCCTGGGGACAGTGCCAGGGCCTCCCCTGCTGCAGGAGCCTGCAGCTGAGCAGCACAGCAGCTCCCTGCCCACCAAGAGCAGGCTGGGGGTGGAGGCTCTGCTCAGGCCCTGGGAGCCTCAGGGCTGTGTCCCCAGCAGGCTGTGCTGGCAGTGGGGAGGGCTCCTGACTGCTGCTGTTGCTCTCTTCCAGGCTCCCTCCCCACAGGCAGCAGCACCTCCTCCTCCCTGGGCCTGCTGGGGGCCTACTCAGACAGTGAGGAGAGCAGCAGTGACTGAGGAGCCAGCAGGCCAGCCCAGAGCTCGCAGCACAGGGCTGGCCCCAGCCCCAGCTGGCAGCAGATCCTCTCCAGAGCCCCACATGGAGCTGGCATCAAAGCCCTCAGGGTCTGCAGACCTTCTGGAGCCCCTCACCTGCCCAGCCTGGGGGAGTGCAGCCCTCCCCCAGCAGCTGAAACCTGGCAGCTCCTCACAGGGCTTCACATCACTGCTGCCTGGCAGCTGGGGGAAAGCTCTGGCCCTGTCCTGGGCTGGCTGTGCCCAGCCCCAGCTTGCAGCCAGGCCCTGCCCTGCACCTGCAGTGTGTTTGGAGCCTGCCCAGGACTGTGGAGTTCCTCAGTTCTGCCCTCAGCCCCACACTGATGGTGTCTGGGGCAGGGGCTGGGACACACTGAGCCTCCCACAGCACACAAGGCACTGCAGAGCCTCCCTCCCCTCCCACCCTCTGGCCCTGCAGGGAGCAGGCAGGAGCTCAGCACCACTCTGTGCCATGGGGGCAGCTACCCCCACTCCCTGCTGCCTCCTGACCCTGCTGTGGGGCTCAGATCCCCCTGTGGGCTCCACCTCCCCTTCCCTGCCCCTGGATGTCCAATGATCCCTCTGTGGGGCTCAGATCCCCCTGTGGGCTCCACCTCCACTTCCCTGCCCCTGGGTGTCCAATGATCCCTCTGTGGGGCTCAGATCCCCCCTGTGGGCTCCACCTCCACTTCTCTGGCTCCAGATGCCTCCTGTCCCCTCTGTGGGGCTCAGGTCCCACTTCTCTGGGGTGACCACAGGCAGGGGCTTGGGGGGAGGCTCTGGCCATGTGCTGTGGGGGTGGGACTGTCCTTGTGGTCCTGCCAGCAGCCTCCAGCCCCTGCCCAGGCCCTGCTGGGGCCCAGGCCCAGCAGCTTGCTGACCAACCCTCCCCTGCTGCTGGCTGAGGGCTGGGGGTTGCTCAGCTGCCCAGCAGCCACCCCCCAGTAATAAATTGGATGTCTCAGAGCCACTTCATTGCCTCTGCATCTTCCAGAGCTGTGCCCTGATGGCCTTGGAGGTCTGTTCCAACCCAAACAATTCCCTGGTGCCAAGGCTGTCCTGGCTGTGCACCCTCTGCTCCTCACCACCCCCTCCTCTCCCCTCAGCTCCTCTGCCCCCCCAGGAGCACTGCAGCTCTTTCCTGCTCCTGAGCTCTGCCTTTCATCTCCTCCTTCCCCACCCCCAGCCCCACTCTGCTGCTCTGCTGCCCAGGGACTGCAGCAAGCAGCCAGGCTCTGGGCTGGGCCAGGGCTGGAGGTCCCCCCTGGAGGTCCCCCCTGGGGGTCAGCTCTCATCTCTCCCTCTGCTGTCCCTGAGCAAAAGGCTGAGTGGAGCTGCTGGCAGGAGGGAGCAGAGCAGCCCCTGGGGGTTTGCTGCCTTGCCCCCTGCCTGCCCTTGGCCCCTGCCTGGCCCTGCCCTGGGCTCTGGCAGCTCTGCTGGGAGCCAGCAGCACAAAGGTGACTGCAGGCAGGCTGCAGGCAGCGTCCTGCCTGGGTCAGCACTTCTGTCAGAGCAGAGCTCCTCTGCTCCAGGCTCCTCCACTCAGCTGCTGCTGGTTCCACCTTGCAGACAGCCTGCAGTGAGGCCAGCAGGAGGCCTGGGCTCTGGGGGACAGCTTCCTCCTGCTGGCCAGGACAGGGGGCTCTGACCTCCTGCTGGCCTCTGCAGCCTCCTGGGGTGGGAGCAGCTCTCCTCCCCCTCTGCATTGCCCTACTGAGGCCACAGCTGCAGGCCTGGGGCCAGCTCTGGGCTCCCCAGCTCCAGAGGGGCAGGGAACTGCTGGAGGGAGCTCAGGGGAGGCTGCAGAGCTGCTGAGGGCCTGGAGCAGCTCTGGGAGGAGCAGAGGCTGAGAGCCCTGGGGCTGAGAACCTGGAGCAGAGCAGCCCCAGAGGGGAGCTGAGCAATGCTCAGAGCTGAAGGAGCTGTGGGGGGCAGGAGGCTGGGGCCAGGCCCTGCTCAGTGGTGCCCAGGGCCAGGCCAAGGGGCACTGTGCTCCTGGTCAGGCTGCTGTGGGAGCCCTGCTGGGGCAGGGGCTTGGAGTGGGTGAGCTCCAGAGGTCCCTTCCAGCCCCTCCATGCTGGCAGCAGCTCCAAAGTGCAGCTCAGGCCTCAGCAGTTCCACCTGGCTGCCCAGCAGAGCAAGCTGGCAGCTGCCCTGGCTCCTGGGGACCATTACCTCTGCATGGGTTCCCTCCTCACTCTTCATCACCCTGGGCCCTCTTGGGCACTGTGCCTAAACCAGCAGCAGTAAAACCCTCTCCAGATGGTGCTGGGACCAGCAGCAGTGAGGGCAGTGGAGCCCTGCAGAGGCTGTGATAGAGCAGGGCCAGGTCCTGGGTGCTGCTGCATCGACCTGGCCACCACCCAGCAGCTGCAGAAGCCAAGGCCTCAGCTCCAGCCAGCAATCAATAGGCCTCAGCTCATTAAGTGGGGAGATGAAGAACCTTCCTCTGCACTCCCACCTTGGCCACCCCTGATGCTCCAGAGGGACCCAGACAGGCTGCAGAGGTGGAGCCAGGGGAACCTCATGAGGTTCAGCAAGGCCAAGTGCAAGGCTCTGCCCAGGCTGGGGGGACCCAGAGCAGGGTCAGCCTGGGGCTCAGTGGGGAGAGCCTGGCACAGGCTGCCCGGGGGGGCTGTGGCTGTCCCCTCCCCGGGGCTGCTCAAGGCCAGCTTGGGTGAGCAGCTGAGAGCTGCCCCTGGCAGGGGGCTGGGTGCTGGGGAGCTCTGAGCTCCCTGCCCCCCAAGCCCCTCTGTGCCTCTGGAGCTAAGGGCAGCAGGGAGCTGGGCTGCAGGGGCTCAGCCCCTGCCAGCAGCTGTCACAGAGTTCTTGAGCTGAGTTTTCCTCTCTTCCCCTAATGCCAATCAGCTCTTAGCTAAATGAAATCCTGCCTGCAGCACACCCAGCCCCGAGGGCAATTAGAGACACTTAATGAATCTGCTTCTGGGCTCTTGGAAGCAGTTAGCTGGCAGCAGACCCAGAGCTGGACCTCGGAGCTCTGGCACATGACAGCAGCCCAGGGGGAAGCAGCACTGCTCTGGCTGCTCCCCAGGGAGGCTTGGAAGGGACCCTGCCCCATGGCTGCAGAGCCCCTGCAGTGACCCAGGGGGCACAGAGTCACAAGGAGTGGGTTGGGTTGGAAGGGACCTCAGAGATCATCCAGCTCCAAAGCCCCTGCCAGGGACCCCTCCCACCAGCCCAGGCTGCTCAGGGCCTCATCCAGCCTGGTCCTGAGCACCTCCAGGGAGGAGGCAGCCACAGCCTCCCTGGGCAGCCTGGGCCAGAGCCTCCTCACCCTCAGTGCAATTCCTGCCTCACCCCAGCTGAGGTGCAGCAGTGCTAGGACCAGGACAACTCTTACATCAGGGGCTCCAGGGACCCCAGGGAGGCACAGCCAGGATCTCCTCATGGGGGGCTGAGTCCCCCTGGGGCTGGCTGGAGGCATCTGAAGGGAATCAGACTCATAGAAGAGCAAGGGAGAGCCAGGCCCTGGCTGCACTCACAGAGCAGGGGACAGAGGTCCTCCTGCTGTGCCAGGCTGGATGGGAAAGAGGTTTTGTGGTGCAGCACAGCTGAGCAGGGAGCAGCTGCTGCCAGGGGCCCCTTGCAGAGGCTCCCAAGGCTCTTCCCTGCAGGAGCTCAGAGCTTCTTCCCTGCTCTGTGCACAGCTCAGGACCACAGCTGTGCTCTCAGCCGTGATGGAGAGGAGCAAACAAAGCCACTGGGGGAGCAGATGGCAGCAGCAGCTCCAGCAGAGCTACCTGGGCACGAACAGCCTGGCAGCTGGGCAGCTGAAACCTGAGCCTGCAGGAGCTGTGCTGCACCCAGGCACTGCTGGAGCCTGCAGGAGCTGTGCTGCCCCCAGGCACTGCAGGAGCCTGCTGGAGCTGTGCTGCACCCAGGCACTGCTGGAGCCTGCAGGAGCTGTGCTGCACCCAGGCACTGCTGGAGCTGTGCTGCACCCAGGTACTGCTGGAGCTGTGCTGCACTCAGGCACTGCTGGAGCCTGCAGGAGCTGTGCTGCCCCCAGGCACTGCTGGAGCCTGCAGGAGCTGTGCTGCATGCAGGAGCTGTGCTGCACCCAGGCACTGCTGGAGCTGTGCTGCACCCAGGCACTGCTGGAGCCTGCAGAGCTGTGCTGCCCCCAGGCACTGCTGGAGCCTGCAGGAGCTGTGCTGCACCCAGGCACTGCTGGAGCTGTGCTGCACCCAGGCACTGCAGGAGCTGTGCTGCACCCAGGCACTGCAGGAGCTGTGCTGCACCCAGGCACTGCTGGAGCCTGCAGGAGCTGTGCTGCACCCAGGCACTGCTGGAGCTGTGCTGCACCCAGGCACTGCTGGAGCTGTGCTGCACCCAGGCACTGCTGGAGCCTGCAGGAGCTGTGCTGCACCCAGGCACTGCTGGAGCCTGCAGGAGCTGTGCTGCACCCAGGCACTGCTGGAGCCTGCAGAGCTGTGCTGCCCCCAGGCACTGCTGGAGCCTGCAGGAGCTGTGCTGCCCCCAGGCACTGCTGGAGCTGTGCTGCACCCAGGCACTGCTGGAGCCTGCAGGAGCTGTGCTGCACCCAGGCACTGCAGGAGCTGTGCTGCACCCAGGCACTGCTGGAGCCTGCAGGAGCTGTGCTGCACCCAGGCACTGCTGGAGCTGTGCTGCACCCAGGCACTGCTGGAGCCTGCAGGAGCTGTGCTGCCCCCAGGCACTGCAGGAGCTGTGCTGCACCCAGGCACTGCTGGAGCCTGCAGAGCTGCAGGGGGGAGCTGAGGGCACAGCAGCTGCTGCAGCATATCCCAGGGGGGGTCAGCAGGGTGGAGAGGAGGAGGATGGTAGAAGTGGTGAGGCTGGAAGAGAGCCTGGAGATCACCAGGTGCAGCCCCTCCCAGTGCCACCACTGCTGCACCACCTCCCTCAGCACCACAGCCAGGTGGCTCTGATACCCCTCCAGGGCTGGGGACTCCACCACCTCCCTGGGCAGCCTGGGCCTGAGAGCCCTTCCTGGGAAGAAATTGTTCCTCATGTCCAACCTGAACCTCCCCTGGGGCAGCCTGAGGCCATTTCCTCTCACCCTGGCACTTGGTGCATGTGAGAAGAGCCCAACCCCACCAGGCTGCAGCCTCCTCTCAGGGAGCTGCAGAGAGCAAGGAGCTCTCCCTCAGCCTCCTCCACACTGAACCCCCCCAGAGCTCCCTCAGCTGCTCCTCCCCAGCCCTGTGCTCCAGACCCCTCCCCAGCTTGCTTGCCCTTCTCTGGACCTGCTCCAGCCTCTCAATGTCCTTCTTGGAGCGAGGAGCCCGAACCTGACCCCAGCACTCAAGGTGTGGACTCAGAGGGTCTCCATCACCCCCCTGGACCCGCTAAGGGAGAGCATCCCTGTGCGCGGCCCTGCCTCTTCCCTGCTTCCCAGGGTCCTGGCTGCCGCAGAGTGTCTCAAAGCCACAGCCTGACCTTCGCAGCAGCAATCAGCTCAGAGCGCAGGAGGGGCTCCTGGCCCCCCGCAGCCGCGGAATCCTCGGCAGCCGCTCGGCAGCGGTCCCGGCACGGCCGCCTGGTGCCGCGCATCGGGACCGCGCATCGGGACCGCGCAGACAGCAGGGCGCAGACAGCAGCCAGAGACCCCCCAAGGGCATCTTGTCCAACCCCGCCGCAGGCAGCAGGGACAGCTCCAGCCAGGGCAGGCTGCCCAGGGCCACACCGAGCCTGGTCTTGAACGTCCCCAGGGCTGGGAGCTCAACCACCTCCCTGGGCAGCCTGTCGCAGGCTCTCAGCACCCTCACAGTGCAGAACTTCCTCCTGATGTCCAACCTGGATCTCCCCTGCTCCACTTCCAAACCATTGTCCCTCCTCCTGTCCCCACAGCCCCTCCTGAGCAGCCCCTCCCCAGCCCTCCTGCAGGACTCCTCCAGAGACTGAAGTGCAGCTCTGAGCTCTCCCTGGAGCCTTCTCCTCTCCAGGCTGCACAGCTCCCAGCCTGTCCCCGCAGCAGAGGTGCTGCAGCCTCCTCTCCTCTCTCTGTTTGAGTCCCACTGGGCTCCTGCTGCTGCCCATCAGCTGCTGCTGTTCTGCTCCAACCTCCTCGCAGCCAGGCCTGGCTCCTGCTGCTGCAGCCACTGCAGGTGGGAGCAGGAGTGGGAAACCAGCCCCCAGCTTTCTGCTGCCTGTACCTGCAGGAGGCTGGAGCAGAGCTGTGAGTCAGAGACAAGCAGCAGTTAAGCAGAAGGCCCCAGGGCCAGGCAGGATGAGCAGTGGCTGCTCACAGCTCTTCACCTCAGCCATGTCCTCCCTCAAACCTCCTCCCTGTGTGCAGGGCAAGGACATCCTGCAAACCTCAGGGGCATGGTGCTCCCAGGGGCAGATTTCACCCCTGAGAGTGCAGATGGCAGCAGCCCAACCCTGCTGGCCCAGGAGGTTCTGCTCCATTAGCCCCACAGGCACTCCTGGCCCTGCAGGTTCTGCTGCTCAGTGCAAGCCACCAGCAGCTGGGGGCAGCATGGCTGAAAGCCTGCAAGTGGCCTTGGCACAGAGGTTGGCAGCTGGGCTGCTGTGGGGAAACTCTGTGTGAGCCCCTGGCACAGGCTGCCCAGGGAGGCTGCGGCTGTCCCCTCCCTGGAGCTGTTCAGGGCCAGGCTGGGTGAGGCCCTGAGCAGCCTGGGCTGGTGGGAGGGGTCCCTGCCCATGGCAGGGGGTTGGAGCTGGATGATCTCTGAGGTCCCTTCCAACCCAACCCATCCTGTGAACTAGTTCAGGACTTGAAAGCAGAGGTCCAGAGGCTGGGGGTGGAGACCCTGGCAGCTGCCAACCTCCCACCCCAGAGCTGGGACCCATCCCCAAGGCGGCTGTGAGGGATGGAGGAGGCCAGGGGAGGAGTCAGCAGCCCCCAGCCCTGCTCCTGCTCAGGGCTGCCAGCTCCCAGCGGCTGGATGAGCATCGTGAGCTGGGGCTGCAGCTCCCAGGCTGGGAGGGAGCCAGAGGAGCTCTGCTGGCCTGGGCAGGATGTGAGTCACCAGCCGTGGGCACCAGGTGGAGCCGAGCAGAAGGGGCTGGGAGTGGGAGACAAAAGCAAGGATGGGAGACAAAAGCACAGGGAGTGGGAGAGGAAAACCACTCCAGCTCTGTCTGGCAGGACCCTGCTGGCAGCACCTCCCCCATGGCTCACAGCTACCCAGCGCCAGCAGCCACCACGGGGCCCCAGGAGCCTCCTCCGCTCTCACCAGGGCTGTGCTGCCTCATTTCTCCTGCATCCCTGTGCTCCCAGCCCTGTTCTCCCCAGCCCTGTGCTTCCCAGCACTGTGTTCTCCTGCCCTGTGCTCCCAGCACTGTGCTCCCCAGCCCTGTGCTTCCCAGCACTCTGTTCCCCTGCCCTGCGCTCCCAGCACTCTGTTCCCCTGCCCTGCGCTCCCAGCACTCTGTTCCCCTGCCCTGCGCTCCCAGCACTCTGTTCCCCTGCCCTGTGCTCTCAGCACTCTGTTCCCCTGCCCTGTGCTCCCAGCACTCTGTTCCCCTGCCCTGTGCTCCCAGCACTCTGTTCCCCTGCCCTGTGCTCCCAGCACTCTGTTCCCCTGCCCTGTGCTCTCAGCACTCTGTTCCCCTGCCCTGCGCTCCCAGCACTCTGTTCCCCTGCCCTGTGCTCCCAGCACTCTGTTCCCCTGCCCTGTGCTTCCCCTATCCCTTTGCTCCCATCCCTGTACCTCCCAGCCCTGCACTCCCACTGCTGCTGGGAGTGGGGCTGTGGGGTGTTGTGCCAGGCAGCCCCCAGGAGGCTCTCTGACCCCTGGGGGGGGGTTTAGAGGGGCAGCTTTGCTGGCACCTCCTCACCCTCCTGCCTCAGCAGGGAAGGACAGGAGACCTCCACAGCAGTCTTGCCTGGGACAGCTTCAGCCCCCAGGAGGACACAGAGACCCTAAACTGGGAGACACCAAAGCCCTCCCTGGGCATCCCCAGCCCTTAAAGAAGGCAGCAGGAGCAGTGCCCACACCTGGGGAGCCCCAGGAGGGGTCCCTGGGCTGCCCCTCTGATTGGTGTGGCCAGCAGCTCATCACTGCCATCAGCAGCACCTGGCCCAGCAGCTACAAAGAGCCTGAGGGCTGCAGGGGGCCCCAGGGTGGTCTTTTGTCTGGTCTGAGCTCATGGAGCAGCAGCTGAGGCCAGTGAGCAGCCCGGGGCAGGTAGAGCTGCTGCAGGTCCCAGGGGGGCTGCTTCTGCTGGGCAGAGCTGCCTGGAGGGTGTCTGACCTCTCTCTCTCTCTCTGCCTAGGGGGGGTTGGTTGCCTGCAATGAGTCCTTCTCCTCCTTCTCCAGAAGGTTCCTGTGCCAGCTCCTCCAGCTGGCTCCTGTCAAGTACCTGGTAGGTGATGCTGCTGCTGGAGGGCAAGGGGATGAGGAAGCCTTGAGAGCAGCTCCTTCTCTGCCAGATGTCCTCTCTCCTCCCAGCCTGTTCCCCCTGCCCTGTCCCCTGCTTTGCCTTTGCTCCCCCTCTGCTGATGGCTGCTGCAGCATTCATGTTCCTGCCCTCCTTTGGGCCAGGGGAGAAGGAGCTCCTTGGGGCTGAGGTCATCTAAGGGCTTCTGCTTTACCTGGCTGCAGCTGGTCCCAGCCTCAGCTCCAGGCTGGCACAGGGCAGGGTTTAAGAGGTCCTCTGAGGACGTCAGAGAGCTGGGAGGTCTGCAGGACCTCAAGTGCCTCTCTTGCTTGCAGCTGAAGATTCTTCAGAAGGCATCAGTCTGGGTTGGATGTGAGGCCCCTGTGGAAGCCATTCTGAGCAGAGTTCTCTGCAGCCAGCATCAGGAGGCACTAAAGAGCTTTGTCCTCTCCATTGTCCTCTCCATTGTCCCCACCAGGATCCAGAGCATCCTGGGCTACTACCTGCCAGCAGTCTGGGAGCAGAGCACTGTGCCCAAGGGTAAGAGCTGTGCCCCCCGGGGGGCTGTGCAGCTAAGCAGCACAGAGCAGGACATCAAAACCTGCTGGGCCACAGAAGGGGTTGGGTTGGAAGGGACCTCAGAGATCATCCAGCTCCAGCCCCCTGCCCTGGGCAGGGACACCTCCACCAGCCCAGGCTGCTCAGGGCCTCATCCAGCCTGGCCCTGAACACCTCCAGGTCTGGAGCTGCCCTGCTGGGTGGTGAGCAGGGGAACCCCCAGGTGCTTGGTGTGGGGGTGCTGTGATTGTGCCTCCCACAACCCCTGCAGAGCCCCAGGAAGCTGCCCTGGAGCCAGGCAGCAGAGGGAACAAGAGGACTAGAGAAGATGTAGCTGAGGAGGAGAGGGAGAGCTGGCTGCTGTGGCTGGAGAGGGACCTGTCCCAGGAGAGCTCTGACTCTGAAGATGCCACCTATGAGGTAGGAGCTCCTGGCTGAGGAGCTTGGAGGTGATTGCTTAGCCTCTCTCTGCCCCTGGCCTGGGAGTGTCACTGCAGAGCAGCCTGGGCAGGCTCCTGGGGGGAGGTTTCCTTCCTCAGTGTCTGGAAGCTGTGTGTGCCCCCAGCCCTTGGCACTGCAGCTTCCCTCTGGTCGATGGCACCATGGCACCACAGCTTGGCTGGGCTGGAGGGGACCTCAAAGCTCATCCAGTCCCAACCCCTGCCATGGGCAGGGCCAGCTCCACCAGCCCAGGCTGCTCAGGGCCTCATCCAGCCTGGCCCTGAACACCCCCAGGGAGGGAGCAGCCACAACTGCAAAGCAGCTCCTGTGCCCCCAGTGGCCCTGGGCATGTGCCTGGGGTGCCCTTCCTCAGCCTCTCCCTCTCCTCCTCAGCCCTCAGAGCTGGAAACAGCCAGCGAGGAGTATAGGTCCCAGAACGACACCGACCTGGAGCTGCAGGAGCTCCTCGGGGGGGAGGAGCTGCCAGCCCCCCAGGTGAGTGAGCCCCAGGCTGCTGCAGGCTTGGCCTGGGCTGCTCTTGCAGCCTGGGGCTGGGGGGCCACGGGGGGGGTGGGGGGGTGGCAGGGGTGGGTGCCCAGGGCTCTGCCTAAAGCTTCTTCATCTCTCCAGGATGAGCAGGAGCCCTGAGCCCACGGCCCTGGACCTCTGCTGTGGCTGCAAGCTGCTTGGCTCCCTGAGGGAGGGGTCCCCAGCCCTGAGGGAGGGGTCCCCAGCCCTGAGGGAGGGGTCCCCAGCCCTGAGGGAGGGGTCCCCAGCCCTGAGGGAGGGGTCCCCAGCCCTGCTCTGTTTGTAGTTTGGAACTTTGTAATAAATTGCTCTATTTTTTCACCAGAGTTGGTGCAGTTGGCTCTCAGTGCTTGGAGCTGCCAGGTCCTGCCTGGGCAGCAGGTGGCACAGACCTACTGCTGCTGCTGGGGGGGAGCAGGGGCTGTAGCTGCCAGTGGGGCCCTGGAGCCCCTGGGGAGGGGGCCCTGGAGCCCCTGGGGGGTTGCTGACTGGACATGTTGGCATGGGAGGGGAAGGAGGGGGGTGGAGGGGCTTGGGCTGAGTGCAGCTGGGCTTCCATGGGGCAGAACTTGAGGGTGGCCAAGCTGAGTGGTCCCCAGCTGGCCCTGGGCTGGCTGCAGAAGTGCAGGATGAGTGCCTCAGGACCCTGTGCTGCACCCTTGGGATAAACCAACCCACCTCAGCTGGGGTCCTGGAGCTGCTCCTCGAGCTTCCCTCTGCCAATGCCTCTCTAAATGCAGGTCTGCCTCCCCCATGGCACTGCCTGCAGCCACCCCAGCACTGGGCTCACCCCAGCAGGGCTCTCCCCTCAGCCTGCTCAAGGAGGGGACAGGCCTGGGCTGGGCACCAATCCAGTAGCTCCCAGTTTGGGTCTGGTGGCTCCCCCCAGCCCTGCAGTCAGCCCTTCCCAAGCAGGGATGAATCAAGCAGCCTTTGGTGGCATGGAGCTGGGGGAGGGCTTCTGCTGCTGCCTCCCCAGCCTGTGGAGCTCTGGCTGTGGAGATGAGGAGGGGCCTCAGCTCATTGTCTGGGTGCTGATGCCTTGCAACGTGGTGAGCAAGCAGCTGGCATCAAGGAGGCTCTCTGAGCTCACCTGCAGATGAATTCTGTGCACACAAGCACCTGCCAGGAGAGCTCCCCAGGCCTGACTGAGGAAGAGGAGCCCTGCTCAGAGGAAGCAAATGGCTTGCTGGAGTAGAGAGCTACCTGCAGAGCTGCTCTATCCCAAGGTCATCACCTTGCCTCCAGCACAAGTAAGTAGGTGGTGTCTGTTTGTGCTGTCAGCAAGGCAGGGGGGAGGAGGAAGCTGATGGAGCTGCTGCTGCCAGCCTGGCACAGGGGCAGGGCACTGCCAGGGCCTGGCAGGAGCTGCTGCTGGCCTGAGGGCTGTCCCCCTGCTGGGGGCAATGGGCTGTGAGCAACCTGCACCGAAGACCTCTTTGAATCTGGGCTGCAGCCAGCTGAGGGAGGATGAGGAGGGGACAGGGGCTGGGGAAGGGGCTGGGGAGGAGCAGCTGAGGGGGCTGGGGGGGCTCAGCCTGGAGGAGAGGAGGCTGAGGGAGAGCTCATTGCTCTCTGCAGCTCCCTGAGAGGAGGCTGCAGCCAGGTGGGGGCTGGGCTCTGCCCCCAGGGGACAGCACAAGAGGAAAAGGCCTCAGGCTGCAAAGGGGGCAGGGGGGGAGAGAGGGAGGTTTAGGTGGGACATGAGGAACAATTTCTTCTCCTTGGTGCTGGGAACTGGGCAGAGGTGGTGGCCACAGAGAGGAGCAGAGGGCAGAGCTGCAGGGGGAGGGTGGTGTGGGTGCAGACCTGGGGGCTGCCCTGGGGCTGCCAGCCAGGACCGTTTGAGATCCTCCAACCCAACCCTCCTCTAACTTCACCGAGTCTCCCACAGCCCCAGGGAGCCTTGGTGGCTTTGCAGGTGTCACCAGGGCCAGCAAAAGAGCAGTCAGGGGGGAAAGAGGAGGATGGGGGAGAGGGGGGAAGGAGTTCATGGGGTGGTAGGGGGATGGAGAGACAAACCTGGCCCTGGGGGGGGAGTTGTGGGGCAGGCAAAGGTGACCCTCCCAGCTGGGGGTGTCCAGAGGACTGTGTGGAGCAAGCAGCCTGCAAGGGGCTCCCTGCAAGGGGCTCCCTGCAAGGGGCTCCCTGCAAGGGGCTCCCTGCAAGGGGCTCCCTGCAAGGGGCTCCCTGCCAGAGCTCTGCTGAGGCAGCTGCATGGCAAACAAATGGCTTAAGTGAGGCAAAAATCTGCCCAATTAGGATGAGCCAATCCAGCTAGCAGCCCCTGGGCAGGTTCCCTTGGGCTCGTCCTTGGCAGTGTGGGGGGCAGGGGGTGCTCCCCCCGGCCTGGGGCAGGGGAGGCAGGGGGTGCTCCCCCCGGGCTTGGTGCTCATTAGCATCCTCTCCTCCTCGGGCTGCTGGCTCTGAGCCCTGGGCCAAGCCTGATTAGGATGGGGAAATGGCTTTGGCAGCTGTGCCAGGCAGGGGTGAGGCAGTGGCACAGTGCTGCCAGGGTCACTGCCATCCCCTCCTGCCATGCAGCTTCCCAGGGAGCTCCTTCACCATCAGCTCTTGAAAGCTGCTACTAGAGAAGGTCACAAACTCTCTTCCAACCTTGCTCCAGGGCTGGAAGAAGCCTTCTGCTCTTTTCTGTGAGAAGCAGAGAAAAATGCTTTGGGTTGGAGGGGATCTTTAAAGCTCATCCAGTTCCAGCCCTGGCCATGGGCACCTCCAGCCCAGGCTGCTCAAGGACCCTGTGAGCTGAGGCTGTTCAGCCTGGGGAGGAGAAGGCTCCAGGGAGACCTTCTGGTGGCCTTGCAGTGCTCAAAGGGGAGATCAGAAAGCTGGGGACAGACTTCTGAGCAGGGCCTGCTCTGAGGGGACAAGGGGGGATGGTTTGAAGCTGATAGGAGGAGATTCAGAGTGGAGAGAAGGGAGAAAGGTTTGACCCTGAGGGTGGGGAGAGCCTGGCCCAGGCTGCCCAAGAGGCTGGGAGCTGCCCCAGGGCTGGAGCCAGCCCAGCTCAGGGCCTTTGGGCTCTGAGCAGCCTGGCTGGGGCTGGCCCTGCTGGCTGCAGGGGGCTGGGTGGGTGAGCTCTGGAGGTCCCTTCACGAGCTCAGGAGCTGCCTCTGCCCATGGAGAAGCCTCCTCCCTGCTGCCACCCCCTGAGGCTCCTGCCTGCCGCTGCTGGCAGCTCCCAGGGATAATCTCTGCTTCATCTTCACGCTGTGACAAGCAGCAGGAGCAAGGGAGGCTTTGATGTGTCCCTGGGGATCTGTGTGCAAGCTCCAGGTGCTGGGAAGGGCCTGCAGGGAGGATCTGGCTCTCCTCTGCCCTGCAAGCAGCCAGTGCTGAAGTGCTGCAGCTGCCCTGGAGCAGGCAGCTCTGCCAGCTGGGGCTGCAGCCCTGCATGGGCAGGGGACAAACAACTCCCTTGGCTCTGCTCTCATCCTGCTGGCTGCTCCTCTCTCACAGCTCTGCACAGGGAGCCTGGGGAATGGATTTGTGTCTTGCCTGTGGCCCCAGCTGCCCCTGGGGGCTTGCAGGCAGGGACTGGTGGTTGGTTCTGCTTCCCTCAGGGAAGAAACTTGTGGAGAGGGCACTTGGGGGCACGGCTTAGGGGTCAGGGGTCGGTGGTTGGAGTGGGTGATGGCACAGCCCTGGCTCCTCTGTGCCACCAGCCTGGGGTCAGCACTTGGCTGCCAAGAGCCTGATCCTTGCCTCCATGAGGCTGGGCTGGGAGCTGTCCTTGGTTGGAAGAGCCACTGGCTGCCGAGGGCCTCACCCTTGCCTCCAAGGGGGTGTGCTGGGAGCTGTCCTTGTCCCTCTCACCTTCCCTTTCCCCCAAGCTGAGCTCCTGCAGCCTCTCCACCGAGTGCTGAATCAACCCAGGGAGGTTTGGGGAGTGCCTGGGTGAAGCTAATGGGAGCTGAACATTCCTCTCCCTCCCGGTGTGAGTCACAACCTCCTGCATGTGCAGCTCCAGCGCTCCCAGCACGCTCCACTGCCCAGCTCCTTGTCCTCAAGAGCTTCCCCTGGGGGCTGAGCTGCAGAGACAGAGCCCCCAGCCCCTGCAGGAGAGCCACAGCTGAGTGTGGCCTCTCTCTCCTGCTGCTGCTGTGCCCCTGGCTGTAGCTCACTTGGAGATCAGAGGCTGAGAGCTCTGAGCAAGGAGGGCAAGGAGCCAGGGGCAGGTGTCAGAGAATCAGAGAGCTGAGGCCAGGGTGGTGTTGGGTGGAGGGTTGGACTTGATGCCCTCAGAGGGCTTCTCCAGCCCAGAGTCCTCTCTGATGGATGTCCCAGAGGCTTCATCTCTCCCCTCAAGCTCCTGCAGGTGCTGGAAGTCCCCAGAGCATCTCCTGGGTGCAGGACAGAGGAGGAGCAGAGCTGTGCTCCAGCTTGAGCGAGCCCCCAAGGCAGCTTCCCCTCCCTGCTCTCCATGCCTGACAGGAGCTGGGAAAGCTTTACTCGAGGTGGGGAATAACAACGATCCATCTCAGCCCTGCTGTCATTAATCCTTGCTAATTGTTTCTATAATTAAAGGCCCCATTGTGCCCTGTCTCTCCAGGATGATTGATCACAGCAGGAGCACTGCTGCAGGGCTGGGGGCAGCTGCCTGCCTCTGGAGGGGCTCACGAAGCCTGGGCCCAGGCTGCTGGGGGGTGGCTGGGTGGAGGGGAAGGTCTCAGAGGGCTTTTCTGACCCGAGCAACTCTTTGATCCTTGCCCTGCTCACCTGTGAAGCACTGCAGAGAGCTGCCCCTGCCAGAGGGAGCAGGGGAGGGGAGGGGAAGGTCCTGGTGGCTCTCTGCTCCCAGGGGCACAGCTGCCTCTCTCCTGCCCCTGACCTGGCAGAGGGAGCAGGGGAGGGGAAGGTCCTGGTGGCTCTCTGCTCCCAGGGGCACAGCTGCCTCTCTCCTGCCCCCAGCCTGGCAGAGGGAGCAGAGTGCTGCAGGTCAAGATGTCCCCAGGCAGGGAGGCAGAGGGTGACAAACATCTCTGCATCCCTCTGCCAGGTACAGGGTTTGCTTCCAGCCACTGTTTCCCTTCCTTCGGGCCCGGGGGTGGATTTGTTTCCTGCAAAGCTGTGACAATAATGGCCCTGGCCAGCTGCCAGCTGCAGCAGCACTTCTCACCTCCAGCACTTCTCTCCTCACACTGCTCCCACAGCCTCCCTCCAAGCCAGGCCCCCAGCAGCTGCTCACCCCCAGCTCCCCCTCCCACCACTGAGCCACATCCCTCACCCCTCCAGGGCTGGGGGCTCCATCACCTCCCTGGACAGCTTGAGCCAGTGCCTGCCAACCTCTCCTGGGAAGGAACTGTTCCTAACGTCCACCCTGAGCCTCCCCTGGGGCAACTTGAGGCTGTTTCCTCTGGCCCTGGCACTTGGTGCATGTGAGAAGAGCCCAACCCCCACCTGGCTGCAGCCTCCTCCAAGGGAGCTGCAGAGAGCAAGGAGCTCTCCCTCAGCCTCCTCTTCTCCAGGCTGAACCCCCCCAGCTCCCTCAGCTGCCCCTCCCCAGCCCTGCTCTCCAGCCCCTTCCCCAGCTTGGTTGCCCTTCTCTGGACCTTCTCCAGCCTCTCAATGTCCTTCTTGGAGTGAGGAGCCCAAGCCTGACCCCAGTACTCCAGGGGTGCCCTCACCAGTGCCAAGCAGAGGACAATCACATCCCTACACCCCGCCGGCCACACTCCTCCTGGGGAAGCCGGGGCCCAAGCCCAGCTCCTCAGCCCCTCCTCACAACCCTTTGTGTCCAAGACCCTTCCCCACCTCGGTTGCTCTTCTTTGGAACCCTGACCGCCAGCAAAGCCTCTCCAGAGATCTTTGGCAAGGAGCTTGGAGCTGCCGGGAGGGCTGCGCTGGGACGCAGGCAGGGAGGGCGGCGGGGGCGGGCGGCAGGGGCGGGCAGCGCTCCGCACGCCGCAGCTGAGCCGAGGGAAACGTGGGGGCTGCCTGCAGCAGGAGCAGCTTCCCAGCGAGCAGGCAGCCAGCAGGCAGCCAGCAGGCAGCGAGCGGCCGCCCCCGGCTCTCCCGTGCCGGCAGCGCTGGGATCCGGCCGGGCACGGCTCCGGCGTGCGGGCACAGAATGGGCTGGCTCGGAAGGGACCTCAGAGACCATCGAGGCAGGGACAGCTCCACCAGCCCAGGGTGCTCAGGGCCGCATCCAGCCCGGCCTTGAACACCTCCAGAGAGGGGGCAGCCACAGCCGCCCTGGGCAGCCTGTGCCACAGCCTCCCCAGCCCCCACGGGAAAGGTTTTCTTCCTAATCTCCAGTCTCAATCTCCCCCCTCCCAGCTCAGAGCCATTGCCCAGGGACCCCTCCAGCCCCACAGTGTCACTGCTGCCGGAGTGGGGACAGTGTGGTGTGCCCCTCTGCATGCTGGAGTGATGCCAGGGTGATACAGGTGGGGAGAAGCTGCACTCTGGGGTGCCAAGGGGGGACCTGGGCACAGTGACCTCGCAGCCAGGCAGTGCAGGGTCCCTGGGGGAGGGTTCCTTCCAGGAGTTATTTGAGATGCCCTCAGAAGCAGTGGCCACCAAAAGTCCAGAGTCATCCCAGGGCTCCCACTGCTGCATCCTCGCAGGGGGGGTGGCTGTCAGCAGAGCACTGCTGGAGTGCTGCATTCCAGCTGGCAGGGGCCCAGCACGGCCAGCAGGGCTGGGGGCTGGGGCAGGGAGAGGCCCCGGCCCCGTGTGCTGCAGGGCAAGCTCCTGTGCCCCAGCAGGGCAGGGCACACTGGGGGGCAGAGGAGCCTTCCCCTCCCTGCTTCTTGGGGTTTGTTTGCTTTCCCTGGGCACGTTTCAGCCACAAACTCTTTGGGCTCTTGGGTGTGAGCCAGAGCAGCTGTGAGGTTTTTTTTCCCCTTTCTTTCTCATTCCTCTCACTCTTCTTTCAAGGGCTGGGTTTTTTTTAACTCATTTTGCTGAGTCTGTGTGAAAATGCTCCAGAAAGCAGCACACTTGACAAGATGCTCCCAGCTCACCCCACAACAGCTCCTCCAAAGGCAGAGACACCCACCCCACAGCACTGCACCCTGACAGCCCCAGGGCAGGGGCACAGGGACAGCCCCACAGGCAGGAGGTGACATTGGTGCTCCCCTCTGTGCCCAGGGGACGGAGGTGACCCTGCTGCATCCCCAGTCCTGGCCTTGAGGAAGGAGCAGAGCTTGAAGCAGTGTGGTTTGTGGATCCTCATCATCATTTTGGAGGGGGACTACACTGTGCTGGCTCAGGCTGAGGGGTGGCAGGTGGGGGTAAAGCCCAGGGAAGCTAAGGAAGGCACCAGGTCCCATCTCAGCACCCCAAATGCCACAGCTCCCAGCAGGGAGCAGGCTCTGGGTGCACTGAGGACAGAGAACCTCTCTGGTGTTAGGTCCTTTTGAATTAATGCTCAGACTGAAGCCAATCTGAGCAAGACCTGGGGGACTTGGCCCCATGGCCAGCACAGGGCTGGGGGGCTCCAGCTCAGGGAATCAGAGAAGGGCAACCTCAGCCTGGTGCCTTTCCCAGAATCCCAGCAGGGAGAGGCTGGAAGGGACCTCTGGAGCTCATCCCCAGCCCCCTGCTCCAGCAGGGCTCCCCCAGCAGCCTGCCCAGCAGCACAGTGCCCGGGGGGGTTGGGAGCTCTGCACACCAGGAGACTCCACAGCCTCTCTGGGCAGCCTGCCCCAGGCCTGCAGCAGCCTCACACCACAGAAGTTTCTCCTTGCTCCCCACCTGTGTCCTGCTCGTGTGTGGAAGCCCAGAGTGATGCTCAAGAGGCTTCACAGCTAACTGGGGTGGTCCTGGAAGGGGAATGGTGCTGAGCTGAAGCTCACAGCACAGCCTCTTCCCACAGCTGCTTTTTCCCTTGTGCTGGGCACAGCTCCTCTGGGCCTTGCTCTCCCCCGGGGTGGCACACTGGCTGTGAAGGGGACACGGTGACAGCTCGGGTCCCTGCCGAGAGCCTCGGGGGAGGGCCGAGAGCGAGGTGACCCTCTCCAGCCTGGGCTCCCCCCCAGCTTCCCCACTGCACTGCCAGCTCTCTGCCCTCCCAGATCCACCCCGACCCCGGCCAGCAGGCAGGGAAAGCATCTCCCATCAGAACACATCAGCTCAGCTCCTGGCTGCCAGCGGCGGGCAGGGCACGGCGGGGCTGAGGCAGTTCCTCCTCTGCCCTGCTCAATGAGAGCGCCCCGCGGAGCCGCGGCCGGGGGGCGAGGGGGCGGCGCTGCTTAATTGCCTCTGTGTTTTCGAAACAGCAGCTTAGTGACTCGGTTCAAATTAGCCAGAAACACCTTTTCATCCTGGGGAGCTGAAGTGAAACGTGGGCTGCTGCTCCCCCCCCTGCCCCCTCCTCCTCCCCAGCCTCTTAAAAATACATCAGCTGCAGCAGTTGCAACGCTCACGCTGGGATGCGTTCAGCTCTCATTAAGCAGATCGATGATTAGTGGTTAAAGCAGCGCCGAAATTCCTTCACAGCCGTGTCAGCGTCCTGGGTCTTAGCTGCAGCCCCGGGGATGAGGGATGGGAGTCCAAAAGCCTGAGGTGCCTGAGCCTGCCGTGAAAAGATAAATCCACATCCCGGAGCAAAAGCAGCAGCAGGAGGCAGCCAGAAACCTCCAGCAGCACAGGAGCTGGGCTGCAGCAGGGGATGGAAGTTGCAAGTGGAAGGGAGAAGGCACCCGGGCTGGTGGCATTTCCCCTGGCAGCATCCTGCCCAGAGGGAGCTGATCCAGGCCAGCACATCGCCTGAGGCGGCTGAGGACTCCCTGCTGCTGTCCCTCTGCTGTCCCTCTGCTGTCCCTCTGCTGCTGCGCCCCTGCTGCTGCCCCTCTGCTGCACCCTGCTGCTGCCCTACTGCTGCCCCTCTGCTGTTGCCCCTCTGCTGTTGCCCCTCTGCTGCGCCCCATTGCTGCCCTGCTGCCTTCCCTCAGTTGCCCCAGCCATGACATGGAGGAGAGGCTGCCAAGCCCTGCTGGAGAGCCACTGCCAGATGCAGAGGCTGTGATGGCATCGCTCAGGTGATGCCCTTTGGCTGTCACACCGCAGGGCAAGGGTGCAGGACGCCCTGCTTCAGCAGCCCCAGTGCTCAGGAGGGTGATGCCAGTCTGGAGCAAGCAGCCCTGAAGGGAGAAGAGCAACAGCTCTGCCCTGGAAGGAAGCAGGACTTGGCCTGGAGCATCCCCAAAGCCTAATTAACCAAATCAGCTGCGTTTGTGGGAGGCTTGAGCTGGAGCAGGAAGAGCTCCAAGGAGGAATGGCTGATGGTGAGCAACGTCTCCATGTGGGGTGGGGGTGGGGTGCAGTTACTCTCCTGTGAGCATGGCACCTTCAGGGCCCTGTCTGTGAGCTTGGCACTGCCGCGAGGGACATCAGCAGCCCACCGTGGGGGCACGAAGCCTGGCCGGGGCTGGGGGTGTTGCTGGGGCCACGGTGCTGCCTGTGCCCTGTTTGTCCCAATTTCCCTGCTGGATCGGGGGGCGGGGGGGGGGAGTGGCTGTGCTGGCCCAGAACCAGCTCCATGGAGTAAGCCTCTAGGGCAGAGAGTTGCTCACAGTGAGGTGGGCACCTGGACCCCCTCCCAGGGCAGGGTGGCATGGGGCTGGGGGCGATGCAAGAAGACTGGTATGGGGCTGGGGGACCCCAGGAAGGGTGGTGTTGGGGTAAGGGGCATGGGATTGGGGGAGCTCAAGCAGGGTGCTGGGGGGTACCTGTGCACACTGGTGTGAGGCTGGGGTCCTCAGCAAGGTATTTGGTCAGGCTGCCGTGGGGTCGGGGTCCCCAGTCGTGCTGGTGTGCAGCGTCCCCAGACAGGGTGCTGGTGGTGCCGGTGTGGGGATGGGGTCCCCACGCAGGGTACCCTGGGCTGGTGGAAGCCAAGCTGTCTGTGTGTGGGGGAGGGGACCCCCTCCCCTTTGGGCACAGCAAAGCGGGGAGGGGACCCCCCGTGCCCTATCGCTGCGTTTCCCCGCGGGCTCTGCCCACTTCCCAGCCGCCCGCAAGCGCAGCCCGGGGCCGCGCATCGTCCCCGTCCCCATTTCCCGTCCCTCCTCCGCGCTCCCGGGGCGGCGCGGCCGGGCCCGGCGGGGGGCGCGGGGGGCGGCTCTAGCCCCCTCTCCGCTGCCGCCGCCGCACGGCCAAGGCGGGGCGGGCAGCGGCGGACAGGCACCGGCACGGCCGGCACCGCCGCCGCCGGCCCGGGGTCCTTCCGCCGCCGCCGGGGCCGGGGTCTGTCCAGGATCCTTCTGGAGCCGTTGGGGTCTGTCCGGAGCCGCCGCTGCCGCCGCACCGCCCCCGGGGCTGCGGCTCTGTCCCCGCCGCCGCCACATGAGCAGCCCGGGAGCCGGAGCTGAGCGGTGAGTGCGGGGTCCCGGGGAACCGAGGGGGGCTGAACGCTGCCGGGTCGTGCCGTACCGTTCTGTGCTGTACCGGGCCGAACCGGGTCGAACCGGAGCCAGCCGGCACAGCCCGGCGGGGCACACACGTGGGTGCGGGGGGTGGCTGCGGAGCCGCCGCTGTCCCCCGGGGCCACCTTCTCTCAGCTGCCCCCGGGGTCTGCCCGGCCGGGGGTCTGCAGCCCGGGGCTGCAAAGGCCTCTCCCTTCCCCACCGGGGGCTCGGCGGTGCCGGCGTTTCAATGGCCTCAAGCAGGCGGAGAGCTGCACCGGGAGGTCCAGGCTGGACCTGCCCAGCACCATCCTCCAGCGCTCTGCCCTCGGCCCCGGGGCTCCGGGCTCCGCAGTGTCGCCGCCGAAGCTTCTCCCTGGCAGCCCCGAGCGGGTCTGAGCATCGCCGGGCATCAGCAAGGGTCTGCTCCCAGCCCTCCTCGCTCCTGTCCTCCCCCCTCCCAGCGCTGCAGGTTCTCGCTGCTCACCCCCCCGGGGGGTCCTGCCTGCCCCTTGCCTCCAGCATCCCTCCCGGGCTTCGGCCGCGGCGAATTTTCCTGCCAGAAACCACAGGTTTGGGTTGGATGCGAACGTGCCCCGGGGGAAATGGAGCGGGCAGCAGGCACGGCTCCTGCCGCCCTTCGGCAGCGGCAGCCTGGCTCTTCCTGCTCCCGATCCCGGGGACTTTTGTGCCAGTTTCTTAATCCACTTGCAAAGCTGGATCGAGCTAAAACCCGACAAAAGGTGCTCCAGTTCCCAGGGCGCCCGCGCACGGCAGCGATTGCAGAGCAGCTGCTCCTTAAATTCCCTCCCAGCCTTGCCCTGAGACGAGAGGTTTGGGAAGGAGAGAAGAGCAAACAGGAGGAGAGAGGATAGCAGGAGCAGGCAGAGCTCCTGCAGAATGGGCTGGGAGCAGCTCAGAGCGAGGATCTGCAGCCTGGCAGCGCCCGGAGTGTGCCTTTGGAGCCAGAACAAAGGGCATCTGCTGCAGGCTGCACCCCCAGGGCTGGGGCAGGGCTGGGGGATGCTCGGTGAGGAGCAGCCTGGGCCCTGCAAAGAGCTCCCACTTGCTGCTTAGTGCTGTGGCTTGGTCCTGGCTGCCAGCGTGGTGCTGCCAATGTGGTGCTGCCAGCTCTCACCCCCCCAGGTGTGCTGCCTGCCCTGCCTCCAGCAGACCACCCCAGTGGTTTAGCCAGGCCCAGCCCTGCTGCTGGAGAGAGCCCAGGAGAAAAGCAACATCCAGAGAGGGCAAACTCCTACAATCCTCTCTGCAGCAGACCACAAGGAATTAAAACCCCTCAAAACTCTGACTCTTGAGTCGTCCAACAGCTGCCAGCAAGCCAGGAGGCTGCCTGGTGCCACACAGCCCTGGGGGCCTTTAAACCCAGGGCCAGCTTCTGCTGCTGGCCTTAAACATGCAGGTGGTGAGCCCCACACTAACCCCTTGGGTAAAGGAGGAGGCCTTGGGGCTTTGCACCCCAAAGCTCTGCCCTTTGTCCCCGCTTCAGCATCCCTGAGGCTGCAGGAGGGTGGCTGGGGGGGAGCTCCCTGCACCCCCCAGGCGTGGCAGAGGCACCTGTCCTGCATGGGGCAGAACCATGCAGGGTGTGCTGGGGAGCTGCCAGCCTGTGACTGATCCAGGTCACTCTGAGCTCAGGTTTTCACTCTTGGTGTTCCTGTGGAGGGGAGGGAGCAGAGCTGCTGCCTCTTGCTGCTGGGGGCCTGGTAGGGCCAGCGGGAAGTCTTGGCTGGAGCAGCAGGGGAAGGCTTCTGAGCCCTGCCATGGTTTTGAGAGGTTGCAAGAGTCCCATTTGGAGTCTGCAGCCTTTCCCCAGGTCCTCAGCTGAGCTGAGCTGAGAGGAAGATGCTCTCCCAGCACAGCTCTCCCATGCCCAGCCTGCAGAGCAGCTGGAGGACCCCGAGAGCAGGGGGCAGACCTCGCCCCAGCAGCGTGGGGGAGCAGCTTCATGAATAGCTGGGGGGTTCTGGCTTAAACCCCAGCAGAGTTCAGTGTTATCCTTCCCCACTGGGAAGAAGGAGCTGGGTCTGGGTTGTGCTTTTCCCCTCTTGGGCTGCCCCTTGGCATCGGTGCCTGGGGTGGGAAGCAGCTGAGCAAGGCACTCAGTGGTGTCCGAGCCAGGAGGTGTCCCAGGCACGGCCAGATCCTGCACCACTTCCCACTGCTGCCAGGCTCAGACCTTCCAGGGGATGTGCTGCTGCTGCTCTCTCCCTGCAGGGCCAGGGGCTCTCTTTCCTGTGCTTTTGGTGGCTTTCTGTCGGGAGTGTCCGGGCTGGTTAGCTGTGGCAGCCCTGCAGCACGAACCGACTCACCCCTGGGCTGTGCCTCCCAGCATCAGCACGGCCCCAGGGCTCCATCAGACCTGGAGCCCCGCGGTGCAGAGGGGCTGCTGTTCGCAGCCGCAGTTCAAAAGCCTTAAATGGATGTGGCTGGGATCGATTTTTGCAACTTCTGGCTGCCGGCTCTCTGCTGTTCCTCTGCCGTTTGCTTCTCCCCCGCCGGGGAGCTGCTGCTCCCTGCTCAGGGAGAGCCAAAGCTGCCCTGAGCAGGCAGCTGGAGGAGGACCCGGGCTGCTGCAGGAGTTAGCAGCCCTGGCAGCCCCCGAGCTGGCAGCAGGCTGCTGGCACACCCTGGGGATGGCAGTGGGCATGTGTGGGCAGCGGTAATTCCCCTGCCGCCGGCTGGCTGCGGCGTGGGCAGCCCCCGTGGGATGCCTGCCACTAGCAGCAGCTCCCCAGGCACCAAATCCCCCAGCTGGGAGTGAAGGGACCTGAGGGCCAAGTGAGGCCATCCCTGAGCTTGTCCCCCACCCTGGGTACCAGGCTGGGCAGCAATGGCAGCATCCATCTGCCCCAAGCAGCTTGATGCCAAGTGGTGAAGCCAGCTGTGACCCCCAGCCCTTGCCCTCCTCCTCCTCCTTCCAGCACCAGCTGGCTCTGCCCAGCTCTCTCCTTGCTTCCCTGCCTTCCTCCCCTCGGTTTTACTTTGTATTGCCATGCCACCCTGAGCTTGGCTTGCCCTTTGCAGCCCCCATCCCTCCGGTGGCTTTGGAAAGCTGTGTCCCAGCTCAGACCTGGGGCAGCAGGGCTGCTGGTTGGGTTCGTGAGGAGCCAGGCAGAAGAGCAGCAGCAGCAGCAGCGAGGCACAAGTGACACCGAGGCTGATCATGACAGCTCCCAGCAGTGAGGTCTCACAGGCTCTGTGCTTTATTAAGCAGCAGTGAGTTCATGGGAAAGGACTTTGCCCTGCAGCTCTGGCTGTGTCTGCAAGGGAAGAGCACCAGGGGCTATATTTAGGCTGGGCTGTGTGCTGGGGAGGCAGGGCCAGGAGCAGAGCTGGGCATCCTCAGCCCCAGCCCGGCCAGCCCAGGGAGGATTTGAGGGGATGCAGGGGCCCAGGCTCAGCTGTGAGATGCTGCAGAGGGACAACCTGTGGTGGGGCAGGGGGGGGAGGGCTGCAGGGTTCCCCTTGCCTGTGCAGTGGCCTCTGTGGGGTCTTGCATGGCCAGACCCCCCTCAGCCATGGCCTGGTGAGTGTGGCACGGCCAGGGAAGCCCCCCCCCCCCCCCGCCCCGAGCAGGATCCACCCCATCTGCAGCTTGCTGGTGCTCAGCACCCATCCTGCCCCACCGCATCAGGAAGGAAAGGGGAAGCTGTGAGCCTGAGTGGGAGCTGGAGTTGGTCCCTGCCCGGTGCTGTGTGGTCCCTGCTGTGGTCTCCTCCCTCTGAGCTGTGAGTTTGTGCTGATGGGAGGTAGTTAACAGATCAATGTTTTATCCCTTTGCCTCAGGGTCTCTCTCTCCCCACCGCCCCCTCCTATTAAATATTCATTGCTCCTCCCAGATCCTGTTGCTGGAGGGGAGCTGGGAGAGCTAAAGGAGGTTCTGGGGAAGGGAAATAGGATAAAAGAAACCTCTGAAACCATCGTTGTCCCTCTCACCGCCTCGGGCACCTCTGAGCCCTGTCCTGTTGCAGGATCCTGACGCTCCCAGCAGATTCCAGGAGGTGGTGTGGGACCTGGGGGATAGGAGGAGAGGAAATGGCCTGAAGTTGTGCCAGGGGAGGGTTAGGTTGGAGCTGAGGAGAACATTCTTCATGGGAAGAAGTGGTCAGGGGTTGGCACAGGCTGCCCAGGAGGGTGGTGGAGTCCCCAGCCCTGGAGGGGTCAGGAAACCTGAGGCTGTGGCACCTGGGGCCACGGTTTGGTGGCCAGGGAGGGGTTGGGTTGCTGCTGGGCTGGGAGACCCCAGAGGGCTTGGGGCTGGGGTTGGACTGCAGGCTCTCAGGGGGCTTTGGGGCTGGGGTTGGACTGGAGGCTCTCAGGGGGCTTGGGGCTGGGGTTGGACTGGAGGCTCTCAGGGGGCTTGGGGCTGGGGTTGGACTGGAGGCTCTCAGGGGGCTTGGGGCTGGGGTTGGACTGGAGGCTCTCAGAGAGCTTCTCCAGCCCAAACCTCTCTGTGGGCAGAGCACACCTGGCTGGGGCTTGGTGCTGAGCAGAGCTGGAAGGTGCAGGGAAGGCTGGGACTGGGTTGTTCTCCACCCAGGGCTGCCTCTCCTCACAGCAGACATCTGTCTGTCAGTCTGCTCTGTCAGTCTGCTGCCCCTGCCCACGGCTCTGGGCGAATTAAAGCCTCTGAGTGATGTGGTGCCCGTGGGCTGGCACCAGCTGGCCCCAGGGCTCCAGGCTGCTGCTCTGGGGGGAAGCTGAGCTCCCATCTCACCCTGCAGCCCTCCCCATGGCTGAAGGCAGCAGGAGCAGAGGCTGTTCTGAGGCTCCAGCCTGGAGAGAGTTGCTCTGTCTGGGAGCCTTCAGGAGCTGGCCAGGACTGCTGGGACCACGCCTGGCACCACAGTGCTGCTGCTGACCAGGCTCTTAGGTGCCACCACGACCCAGGTAAGGGGTTAAGAACAGACTTTACCATCAGAGATCCCAGTGCTGGCAACTGGAGACACTGCTCCTGGTGTGGTTTGTGTGCCAGCCCCCCGAGGAGCTCAGAGCAGCATCACAGAGCTTGGAGAGCAACCAAACCTCCCAGGGGCTGCTGTGCTGCAGCAGGCAGAGGACCTTTGCTGGGGCAGAGCCTGTGGGGCAGCAGCTGGCAGTGGGGCTGGGCAGGGGGTGGCTGTGTGTGTGGCAGCCCTGGGGCTCTGCACACCCCTGAGCAGCAGCAATCAGCTTGCTGGGAGGTGGCTCAGGACAGCCTGGGCTCCCTCAGCAGCCTGCTCCTGCCCTTCATTTGGCACCCAGCTGCAGGTGTGGTCAGGTGGCATCTTCTCCCTGCTGCTCCTTGGGAGCCTCTTGGGGTGATGTATCTGCAGGACAGGGATGCTTCCAGCCTTGGGGGACAGTGCTCTGCCTGGGCATGGATTGAAGCTGGGAGAGGGCAGATTGAGACTGGAGAGGAGGAAGAAAGTCTGGACAGCAAGGGTGGGGAGACTCTGGCACAGGCTGCCCAAGGAGGCTGTGGCTGCCTCCTCCCTGGGGGGGTTCAAGGCCAGGCTGGATGAGGTCCTGAGCAGCCTGTGCTGGTGGGAGGGATCCCTGCCCATGTTTCCCAGCAGCTGGGACCTGGAGCTGGAGCTGGCTGGTGGCTGCAGCTGGGTGGGAGCCACTTGCCCTCCTTCCCCCTTCCCGAGTTCCAGAGGAGTTCCTCACCTTGGGGCAGAAATGAAGACGCTGCTGGAATGCTAAAAGCCCTCCCCAAGGCCCCTGGTGCTGCTAAGTGGCTTCTGCTCCTCCCTCCCTAGCAGAGGCAGTGACCTTTCAGAGGTGGTGTACTTGGTGGTCCTGGCTAAATGTCTGCTCTCCTGGGAGCATCTTGTGGAGATAGAGACTCAGACAGGCTGTCTGTCAAGGGGGAGAGCAGATTGCAGCCAATCTGTGGCAGCCCTGCACAGCCCTGCCAGGGCCACGTGCTGCAGGAATCAGAAGGCTGCCTCTAAAAATAAGTGGTGGCTCCTCTGGAGTTGTCTCCTTGGTGCCTCAGCTCATTAGGGAATCCTCCTTTCTGGGCTCCATCAGCTCCTGCCAGGCCTGGGAGTTCCCACGTGGGAGGCAGAGTGGAGAGTGCTGTGGCTGTGGATGCTGAGGACTCGGGATGGGATCACAGGGGGGGTCAGGCCTGGCTTCTGCTGGCTGGAAAGGACAGCTCCTGCCTCTGCTGGCAGCTGGCTCAGTCTTGCTGCTCCAGCATCCTCTCAGCTGGCCCCAGGACCAGGAGGTGCCTGAGGTGCAGCAGCTGCCAGGCACCAAAATGTCCCTGCCCTGGGCATTCCCTGCAGTGCCCCAGCAGCAGGCTGCTCCTCACACGGAGCCTTCTCCTTCCAGGCCTTCCCTCCCCACCCCTGCCAGTCCTCAGGAGCAGCTCCTGTGTGAGATCCCTCCAGAGGGACACGGGGGGGGTGAGCACCAGGAGCACCACGGGGCCCAGCACTGCTGCTGGGCTCTGCTGTGCCTGGGGGGTGCTGCCCTGGGGGGGTCCCGGGGGCAGGTCCTGGGGGCGTGAGGCAGCGTGGTGCAGGGGACAGCGCAGAGCCTGCTGGATGCCCTCCTGCTGCTTCTGCCCTCTGCTCCTCCAGCTCTGCCCTCCTGCCTGCCCCAGCTCTGCCCTCCTGCCTGCCCCAGCTCTGCCCTCCTGCTGCTTGCTTCTGCCCTCTGCTCCTCCAGCTCTGCCCTCCTGCTGCTTGCTTCTGCCCTCCGCTCCTCCAGCTCTGCCCTCCTGCCTGCCCCAGCTCTGCCCTCCCCTCCTCCAGCTCTGCCCTCCTGCCTGTCCCAGCTCTGCCCTCCCCTCCTCCAGCTCTGCCCTCCGCTCCTCCAGCTCTGCCCTCCTGCCTGCCCCAGCTCTGCCCTCCGCTCCTCCAGCTCTGCCCTCCTGCCTGTCCCAGCTCTGCCCTCCGCTCCTCCAGCTCTGCCCTCCGCTCCTCCAGCTCTGCCCCCCTGCCTGCCCCAGCTCTGCTGACCCAGAAAGCCTGCCCTGGGTGCCTGCAGACTGGCAGAGCCAGCAGAATTTGTTTCCCAGCCAAACAATCCGATGGGATTAGGAGCAACTCTCTGCTGGATAATTCTCCATTAGGGTTGCTGATTGATTTTTCTTCCTCATGACCCCCTCCAGCTCTCTCCTCCTCCTCCTGCTGCCTCTTTCAGCTGCATTATTCTCATGCTTGGTTTGCTAATTGCCTCATCAGTGGAGCCTGGTCAGGGCATGGGGACAGCCCTGGCCTGCTCTGACCCTCCTCTTCCCTGCCTCTTTGTTTATGCCTCAGCTCCAGATCGATCTCCTCTGCTCCCCACTGTAAGCTGAGTTGTTTCTGCTGCCCTGAGCAGAGGAGCAGCCCTGCAGGTGTCACTGCCACAGCCAGGGAGGGTCCTGGGGATGCTGCTTCAGCTCCTCTCCATCCCCATCACCCCCACCAGGTCCTTTCCCAGCAGGCAGTTTGCAGCCACTCTGCCCCAAGCCTGGAGCCCTCTTGGGGTTGTTGTGACCGAGGTGCAGGACTCAGCCCTTGGCCTTGTTGGAGCTCATCCCCTGGGCCTCAGCCATGGATCCAGCCTGGCCAGGTCCCTCTGCAGAGCCTCCCTGCCCTCAAGGAGATCAACACTGCCACCTAACTTGGTGTCATCAGCAAACTTCCTGATGGAGCCTTGACCCCCTGGTCCAGATCCCTGATAAGGTCCTGAACAGAGCTGGCCCCAGAGCTGAGCCCTGGGGAGCAGGCAGAGCTGTTTGCATCTGCAGCCAGGCTGCCCAACCCCTGCTCCAAGCCCAGGCCAGCAGTTCTGGGTGGTTCCAGTCCCAGCTGAGCTGCCTGAGGAGGCTGGAGCCAGGTGGGAGTTGGTCTCTCCTCCCAAGGCTCAAGCAGCAGGACAAGAGTTGCCCCAGGGGAGGTTTAGGTTGGACATGAGGAACAATTTCTTCTCCTCGAGGGTTGCCAAGGCCTGGCCCAGGCTGCCCAGGGCAGCCTGGAGGTGCTTCAAAGCCATGGAGCTGTGGTGCTGGGGGCCAGGGGTTGGTGGTGCCCTGGCAGTGCTGGGCTCGTGAGGCTCTGGAAGGTCTCTTCCAGCCAGCCCAGCTCCATGACTCCAGGATGAATTCCTCTTCCTGCTGATCTAGATCTCACCCAGCTGATGCCCCAGGATGGAGGAGCACATGGTGGAGAGCCTGGCACCTCCCTGGGCAGCCCTGGCAAGCTGGCAATGAGCTGAGGGAAGGGGCCCTGCTCTGGCACAGGGTGCTCCATCCACCCCCAGTGCCAGCCCCAGCTCAGGGCTGCATGGCACAGAGGGGTCTGCCAGGACCCTGGCACAGCCCCCAGTGAGCTTGGCAGTGCCCCTGTCTGCGTGGCAGAGCTGTGGGGGGAGCTGCCTGTTCTGGAGGCGTTGGCACAGGGCTTGGCACGGGGAGCAGGGCGGCTGTGGGCAGGCAGCTGGGACAGCTCTGTGCCAGGGCAGGGCTGAGTGCCATGGAGCAGGCAGGCAGCAGCCAGCAGGCATCACTCAGGGTGACTCCAGCAGCGCTTGGCCACTGCTGGTGTTTGCTGGAGCTGCCTCCTCTCTCCTGCCTGGTCTGGCACCTGCTGGCACGAGCAGCTGGCACTGCCACCTCCCTGCCACCTCTCCTTTGGGGGGCTGATGTTGTCCCCCCCAAGGGCTGTGCCCTGGCAAAGTGAGGCTCCCAGCATCACCTTCTGTCCTCTTTGCTCCCTCTCTACCTGGGGCTCTGCCCAGCACCTGCTCTGGGTGCTCCTGGGCACCAAGGAGGGGTGGCACAGGCTGGGCCTCAAGCAACAGGGGTGGGGAAGGGCTCAGCAGGGGTGGGGAGGGGCTCAGCAGGAGTGGGGAGGGGCTCAGCAGGGGTGGGGAAGGGCTCAGCAGGGGTGGGGAGGGGCTCAGCAGGACCACTTCACATCCTGCAAGCCAGCAGTGTGCTCCTGAGGCCAAGAAGCCAAAGGGGCTCCTGGGGGCCACGAGTGTGGGCAGCAGGTCAAGGGAGGTTCTCCTCCCTCTCTACCCTGCCCTAGGGAGGCCACAGCTGCAGGCCTGGGGCCAGCTCTGGGCTCCCCAGCTCCAGAGGGACAGAGAACTGCTGGAGAGAGCCCAAGGGAGGCTGCAGAGCTGCTGAGGGCCTGGAGCAGCTCTGGGAGGAGCAGAGGCTGAGAGCCCTGGGGCTGAGAGCCTGGAGCAGAGCAGCCCCAGAGGGAGCTGAGCAATGCTCAGTGAGAGCTGAAGGAGCTGTGGGGGGCAGGAGGCTGGGGGCAGTGATGCCCTTCTCGAAGGAGTGGTGGTGTGAGGGAGCAAAAACCCCAGCTGGGAGCTGGGTCAGGCAAGGGCTGAGCACCACCCTGCTGCTGGGGGCTGAGCACCACCCTGCTGCTGGGGGCTGAGCACCACCCTGCTGCTGGGGGCTGAGCACCACCCTGCTGCTGGGGGCTGAGCACCACCCTGCTGCTGGGGGCTGGCACAGAACAGGATTGGGAGCCACACATCCCAGTGGGGAGGGAGGGATGGAGAGAAGGAAGGAGGCTGCTCCTGGGGGCTCAGAGGTGGCCAAGGGCAGGCTGCACCCCCCTGTGGTGCCACAGGGCTTGCCTGGCTGCCTTCCCCAGCAGCCTGTTATTTTTAACAGTAAATTAAATGTGCAGAAGAGGCTTGGAGTGGAGCCCTCCCTGGCCTGGCTCCCCGGGGCAGCAAGGAGCTATTAATAACCAGCACAGCTCAGCCTGGCTCAGCTCCCTGCTTCGGTGCCTGCTCCCCGGCCCAGCTGGGCACTGGGGGGGCCCTGCAGGGCACCCAAGGTGTTCACAGCTGGGGTGGCTTCTGCAGGATGTCCTGGAGCAGGCAGGGACCCCAGGAGCAGAGCCCATCCCAGCTTCTTGCTCCAGAGCTCCTGTCTGGGTTTGCTGGGAGGGGACTCATCCAGCACCCACTGATCCCCCCCCCCTCCCTGGGGTGTGCTGAGGGTGGCAGGGCCGTGCCCAGCTCCATCAGTGCACCCAAGGGTGGGGGCTGCCCTGCTCTGCCTGTGGAGCAGGGAGAAATCCAACAAGGGCAGGTGTGGAGTCCTGCAGCTGGGGAGGGACAGCCCCAGGGACCAGTGCGGGCTGGGGGCTGAGGAAAGGGATCTGGGGGTGCAGGTGGGCAACAGGGTGAGCAGAAGCCAGGCCCCTCAGCACCTTTGCAGCCTCTGCTGGGCTCCCTCCAGCACTTCCCAGCTGAGCTGGGGAGCCCAGAGCTGGACCCAGGACGCCAGACGTGGCCTCACTGGGAGGTCTGAGATGCTTGGGAAGAGGCACAGGGAGCTCCCTGGGGGCGCCGGGACCCCACCAGCACCTTGGCTCCCGGGAGCGTTTCCCAGTGCCGGTGCCCCGGGGCCGGGTGGCACCTTGCCAGCCTGCCCCGCCCCGCCCCGCCCTCTGACTCGGTGTCTGTCCCCCCCAGGCGCACGGCAGCATGGTAGTGAGCCCCTAGGACCATGCCCTGCACCATGAGATGCTGGCTCCCGGTGCTGCTCCTCCAGCTGCTCCTCCCGCGCCCCCCGCGGGTGGCCTCCTGCCCCGCCCGCTGCGAGTGCGCCCCCCAGCTGCGGTCCGTGGTGTGCCACCGCAAGAGGCTGACCTCCATCCCCGAGGGCATCCCCAGCGAGACCAAGATCCTGGAGCTCAGCAAGAACCGCATCCGCTGCCTGAACCCGGGGGACCTGTCGCCCTACCCCCTGCTGGAGGAGCTGGACTTCAGCGAGAACATCATCTCCAACGTGGAGCCCGGCGCCTTCGGCAACCTCTTCCACCTCCAGACCCTGCGCCTGAGGGGCAACCAGCTCAAGCTGATCCCCCCGGGGGTCTTCACCAAGCTGAGCAACCTGACCCTGCTGGACCTGAGCGAGAACAAGTTGGTCATCCTGCTGGACTACATGTTCCAGGACCTGAGGAACCTGAAGAGCCTGGAGGTGGGTGACAACGACCTGGTGTACATCTCCCAGAGGGCCTTCTCGGGGCTGCTGGGGCTGGAGCAGCTGACCATCGAGAGGTGCAACCTGACCTCGCTCTCGGCCGAGTCCCTCTCCCACCTGCAGAACCTGGAGGTGCTGCGGCTGCGGCACCTCAGCATCGCGGCGCTGGAGGAGCAGAACTTCCGGCGCCTGCCCAACCTCCTGCAGCTGGAGATCGACAACTGGCCCCTGCTGGAGGAGGTCTCCCCCACCAGCTTCCAGGGGCTCAACCTCACCTGGCTCTCCATCACCTACACCAACCTGACGGCCGTGCCCGCCGCCGCGCTGCGCAACCTGCCCTACCTGCGCTACCTGAACCTCTCCTTCAACCCCATCAGCGCCCTGCCCCGCGGCTCCTTCCGGGACCTGGTGCGGCTGCAGGAGCTGCACATCGCCGGCGCCCTGCTGGCCTCCGTGGAGCCCCAAGCCTTCTGGGGCCTGCGGCAGATCCGGCTGCTCAACCTCTCGGGCAACCTGCTGTCCACGCTGGAGGAGAGCACCTTCCACTCGGTCAACACCCTGGAGACGCTGCGGGTGGACAGGAACCCCCTGGCCTGCGACTGCCGCCTGCTGTGGGTCCTGCAGCGCCGCAAGACCCTCAACTTCGACGGGCAGCAGCCGGTCTGCTCGTCCCCGCCGCAGCTGCGCGGCGGCGCGCTGCGGGACCTGCCGGACTCGGTGCTCTTCGAGTTCTTCACCTGCCGGCGGCCGCGGATCCGGGACCGGCGGCTGCAGCACGTCACGGCGCGGGAGGGCCAGGCCGTCAGCTTCCTGTGCCGCGCCGAGGGCGAGCCCGACCCCTCCATCTCCTGGGTGTCCCCCCAGCACCGCCTGATCACCGCCCGCAGCACCGGCAGGGCCACCGTGCTGCCCGGGGGCACGCTGGAGATCCGCTTCGCCCAGGTGCAGGACAGCGGCACCTACGTCTGCGTGGCCAGCAACGCGGGGGGCAACGACACCTACTTCGCCACCCTGACGGTGCAGGGGCGCCCGGCCGGCGGCCCCCGGGCGGCCAACCGCAGCCTGGACCCCGCCGACTTCAACGACACGGCCCACAACGACACCCAGGTGCTGCTCAAGTTCACCCTGGACCTCAAGACCATCCTGGTGTCCACCGCCATGGGCTGCATCACCTTCCTGGGGGTGGTGCTCTTCTGCTTCCTCCTCCTCTTCGTCTGGAGCCGGGGCCGGGGGCAGCACAAGAACAACTTCTCGGTGGAGTACTCCTTCCGCAAGGTGGACGGACCCGCGGCCACCGCCGGCCAGGGGGGGGCCAGGAAGTTCAACATGAAGATGATCTGAGCCTCCCTCCGCGGAGGGGAAGCTGCTGCCTGCCGCCTGCCTGCTGCCTGCCTGCCGCCTGCCTGCTGCCCGGCCCCGGGCACGGCTGTGGCAGGAGGCTGGCAGCCAGCCCTGGGCAGCGTCTCGGGGCTGGGATGTGGCCGGGGACAAGGCTGGAGGTCAGCAGAGTCAGCACCACCTGGACTGCAGGGGGAGAGAGGGAGGGATGAACAGGGCTGTCCCAGCTCCATGGGGAGCCCTTGGGATGCCTCAGAGGTTGTCCCAGCTCCATGGGGAGCCCTTGGGATGCCTCAGGAGCTGTCCCAGCTCCATGGTGAGCCCTTGGGGTGCCTCAGGAGCTGTCCCAGCTCCATGGGGAGCCCTTGGGATGCCTCAGAGGTTGTCCTAGCTCCATGGTGAGCCCTTGGGATGCCTCAGGAGCTGTCCCTGCTCCAGGATCTCCCTGTGTAGCCACCAACTATGCAAGCAGCCAAGAGATCAGCAGCCTTGGGGCCTGGGGAAAACCAAACCCCACAAACAAACAAACAGCTTCCTGGGGTCTCCCTTTCCCTTCCTTATTTTTTAAGAGACACTGGAAAACCTCTCTGGAGCTGGGTCCTGGAGCTGGGTTCTGGAGCTTGGTCCTGGTGCTGGGTCCTGGTGCTGGGTCCTGCAGCTGGGTCCTGCTGCTTCTCTTTCCTTGTGGCTGAGTTGTTTGGGTCAAATCTTCTCTTCTTTTCCTCTTCTTTCAATGAGTTTCCAAGGGAGAAATCTTCCAGGGCCATTAGAGGCTGGGGAGCTGGGACCCCTGAGGGAGGCTCAGCACCCAGTGGGCTCAGCACCCAGTGGGCTCAGTGCCCAAGGGGCTCAGCACCCAGTGGGCTCAGTGCCCAAGGGGCTCAGCACCCAAGGGACTCAGCACCCAGCCCTTCCCTCCAAAGTGCTCCCCAGGCTGGTGCCAGCTGCCTGGGCTGCAGTCAGTCACTGCCAGGGTCTGGCCTCCAGCCTGGGGGGTGCTCCCCATCTCCCCCTCCCCTGCCCCAGGGGTGCAGTGGTGTCTCTGCATGCCCTGTGCCCCCTCCCCCAGGGGTGCAGTGGTGTCTCTGCATGCCCTGTGCCCCCTCCCCCAGGGGTGCAGTGGTGTCTCTGCATGCCCTGTGCCCCCTCCCCAAGCCGTGCATGCTGTGTCCTGCTGGGGTCCCCCCGGCCTCACCCCTGTGCCCTTGGTCAGTGTCTGGGGGGGAGGTTTTTTAGCAGGGGGGTGGTGGGAGGGTGGGGAGGGGGTGGGGCAGAGACCCTGAGAGCCAGGAGCAGAGGCAGGGTTGGGCACTGCAGGCCTGGCAGCGTTTTCTATGTACCAAGCATGTGAAGTGTGTTTGCTGGGGGGCAGAAGACAAACAAGGAGGTTTCTGGGGCTACTTTGTTGGTGGCTGTTTTCCCCCCTCCCCCTCCCCTTTTCTCCTCCCTGTGCCTCAGATAGGCAGAGCCAAATTCAGCAGGCAGGGCCCAAGCAGGGCTGAGGGTGAGCATGGAGCTGGGCAGGACCTGCCAGGGGTGGTTGGAGCTGCTTGCCCCAGGTGCAGGATTTGTCCTCTCCAGACCTGCTTCCAGCCCCAGGCAGTCCTGGGCTCCAGGCAGATGCTGACCCCCCCCCAACCCCCCAGAGTTCTGCTGGGGTTTGCAGCCCCTCAGCTGGGCACCAGCCCTGCAGAAGCCTCAGCAGACAATGCTGAAGCCTTCAGTGGGCACTGAGGTCCCTGCTGATCACTGATCAATGATTAATGAGCAGGTGGTGCCAAGCTGCCACTGCTATTAATTGCTTATTAATTATTGATGGAGTGTTCACAAGGGTGCCCTGAGGCTGGAGGGTGCAGAGCCAAGCACCTCACCCCCTGCTTGCACAGCCAGAGCCCTCTGAGCAGCCTGGGAATGAAGGCTCTGAGGCTCTGCTTGGGGAAACTGAGGCATGGAGCAGCCCTGCAGCAGAGCCAAGGGACAGGAGGCAGTGGTCCAGGAGCCTGGACTCTCTTGGACCCTGTCCCATTCCACCAGCCCCAGGGGACACCCTGCCCCCCCTGCAAAGGTGTTCCTGCTCCTTAGCCCAGCTGCCATCACCACCCCCAGAGGGGAACTGGAAGCATTTTTCACCCTGAGGGTGCTGAGAGCCTGCCCTGGGCCCAGGCTGCCCAGAGAGGGGGCAGCTGCCCCATGCCTGGCACCATCCCAGCTCAGGTTGTTGGGGTCTGTGAGCAGCCTGCTCTGGCTGGGGATGTCCCTGCTGGGTGCAGGCTGGCTGCAAGTCCCTGACTTAGAACCTGTAAGACCATCAGAGCTGTGGCTGAGGTGCTGAAGGAGCCCCACGGAGCCAAGCCAGGCTCTGCTGTGCTGAGCTTGGGGCACAGAGGAGCAGCTCTGGCAGCAGAGCTGGCAGCAGTGTGGGAGGGATGTGTGTGGGGGCACCAAGGCAGGCTGTCACCTCCCAGAGTCTTGCACATCCTCCCCAGGAGGGTGGTGCTGGATTCCAGCATGAGTCAGCCCCAGGAGGGGCTTCCATCATCTCCAGCATGAGGCAGCAGCTCCTGGGCCAGCAGACACCAAGCCAGCAGTGGGCTCAGGGCTGGTTGGGAAATGAGGACTGAAAAACCACCCTGAGGAGACCATGGAGGAGCCTGGGCTCTGCCCACAGAGGTTGTGGAGTCTCCTGGGGAGAGCTTCCAACCCCCCCTGGCCACTGGGCCGTTGGGCAAGCTGCTGTGGGCTGGATGAGCCTCCAGAGGTCCCTTCCAGCCCCTCCATGCTGGGGTGCTGAGGCTGGGGGCTGCAGCCCGCAGCAGCTGCCATCCAGAAAGGCAGAAGGAATGGGAAGGCTCCACAAGAGCTTGGAGGAAGCCAACCCAGTGCCCCAGGTGACTCTGGAGGTGCCCCAGGTGACCCTGGAGGTGCAGTGATGGCTGCAGCTGCAGCAGGAGGCTGTGTGGCCCTGCAGCAGCCCCGGGCAGCGAGGCCAAGCCTGCAGCTTCCTCTTAGCCTTGCAAGAAGCAGGTTTTGAAAGAGCCTCCTCCTGCCTGCAGCCAGTTGTGCAAGGCCACTGCCAGCAGTGCCATGGCCTCAGCTGGGGGAGCCCAGGGTGGGGAGCAGGAGCTGCTGTCGAGCCGGGAGCTGGAGCTGGAGGCTTCCCCACCGCCGCCAGGGGAAGCTCCGAGGTAACCACTGGGGTCCCGAAGGGCTTCCCAGCAGCATCGCAGCAGCCCGGTGCCGAGGCAGGGGGCAGGCTGCCCGGGGTGGGGCTGAGCTGGGCCGAGGAGGGGCAGAGGGGGACCTGGCACGGGGGGCTGTCCCCAGCAGCGAGCAGAGCCGCGGCGGCAGCAGGGGCAGAGCTGCTCTGAGCTTGGGGCCAGGATGGGGAAACGAAAGCCCAAGTGTGGCTGTGGCAGCTCCTTCCTGCTGCTCCCCCCCGGGCTCTGCCCTTCCCTCCCCATCACAGACCTCCTGTCCTGCCCCCCAGACCTGGCTCCGGGCTCTCAGAGGCAGTTCCTGCTCTCATCCCACAGCTCTGTGCCCCCCTGCAGCCCCCACCAGGGCCCACAGGCCAGTCATGCCCCATGTGTGCTCAGCCCTGTGCCTGCCCCCCTGTGCCTGGGACCCCCCAAAGCAGCTCCCACCCCTTAGGGTCACCCCTGCCCCCCCCCCCACCCAGTGCCAGAACTGCAGTCCCTGTGCCCCCAAACTCCCTCTCCTCCCCCCCAGCCCCTGGCAGCCAGGGCTCCCCGAGCCACCACTTCCCTTTTCTCTGTATCCTTCCCCTGAGGCAGCACCAAAAGGAGTCAGCCCCCCCGGGGGGTGAGCACTGACTCCTGGCTCCGTCCAGGGCCCTGATGCAGGCGCAGGGGGTGCGTGGGCGCAGTGCCAGCCTGGACCTGGGGGCCTCGGGGCCCCCTGCCCCCGCGCCGGGGGGCTGCTCGCCGCGCCCCAGCTCAGCCCTGCTCTACAGCAACGTGGGTGAGTGACAGCCCACGGGGGGAGGCGGCAGCACGGGCAGGGGGGGACAAACCTCACTGCTGTCCCCATCCTCCCCCACCTCTGGGGCTGGAAGCTGGCCCTGGGGCAGAGGACCGAGGTGCTCCTGCCCCCAGCCCGCTGCAGCTCCCCTTCCTCCCCTCCCTGGGGGAGCCTCAGCCCTGCCCTGCTCCTCTCTCCCCAGGAGAGCTGCGAGCCCACCTCGTCCCCCCCAAGGCCAGCCGAGGGGAAGGAGCTGGGAGGGCCTCCCCTCGCCCTGCCCAGGGCCCCCCTCCGCTGCCCAAGAAGCAGCTCCAGAGAGCGGAGTCCCTGCCGGAGCCGGGCGCAGCCCAGCCCTGCGCTGGGGCCCTGCAGCGGCAGCAGGAGGGGGGGTCCCAGCTCCGGCCTCACCCGGGGACCCAAGAGGCTCCTGACCAAGTCCCACAGCCTGGGGGAGCCGCGGGGCTGGAGCTGCCCAGCAGCCAGCGCCGCAGGGTTCGGGATGGCAGACGGGGAGCTGGGGCAGCTCCTGGAGGGCACGGCCGGGGTGTGGGGGGGTGGTGGTGGGGTGCCAGGAGGCCACCCTGGGGCGGCTGTCGGCTCGCCTCCTGGAGCAGCTGGTGGGGCAGGAGGAGCAGCAGCAGCTGCTGGAGGCAGAGCTGGCAGGGAAGAGCTGGGCAGCCCTCAGCATCCTGCAGCCACAGCCCTGCTGCGAGACTGCCGACGCCTGGTACTTCCCCGTGGGCTTCCCTCTGGGGCACAGCCAGCTGCTGCTGGCAGCCAAGGTGAGCTGGGCACTGGGGGACGTGCCCTGGGGGCTGCAGAGGGCTCTGGGGGAGCAGGGCGGGCAGGGGGAGCTGTGGCTCTTCCGGCATGCCAGAGCTTCCCCTTCATGCCCTGCTCCGGCAGCTGGGGAGTGAGGTGGGGCTGGGAGGAGGAGGGCAGGGGAGATGAGGGGCAGGGAGAGGAGGGGCAGGGAGAGGAGGGGCAGGGAGGGGGGCAGGGAGTTGAGGGGCAGGGAGTTGAGGGGCAGGGAGAGGAGCTGAACAGCTCCAAGAGGGCCCAAGAAGGCTCCAAGGAGGCTGACTCCTTTGGGTGAGATGGAGCCAGCAGAAGCAGAGCAGAGGCTGGAGCAGAGCTGGCTCCTCAGCAAATGCAGGCTGAGACCTTCAAAGCAGCTCTGAAGCTCACTTCTGGGCTCCACCTTCCTTCTCCTTTCCCACTCCAGGGGGTTTGGAGGGGGTGTGAGGAGCCCAGCACCGTGCGTGGGTTAGAGCAGGGCTGGTGGTCCTGGCCCAGGACAAGGCACCCAAGGCTCCATCCCCAGGCACCTGGCCATGTCCTGTCTGTCCCCACAGGTGCCCAAGCCGTGCTGCAGCAGCCTGGGGGTGCAGAGCTCCCTGGGGGTGCACTGCAGCATCCAGCGCCGGGTTGGCCTCTTCACCGCCCCCCTCCCTCCGCAGCTGCTGCTGCCAGGCGGCCCTGGGCAGCACGGGCAGACCCCTCCCGGGGCCCAGCCCGCCCTGCTGGCCAGCCAGCCCGCCCTGCTGGCCAGCCAGCCCGCCCTGCAGGTCCTCCTTTCTCCTGAGGTTCCTCACCAGACGCTGGCAGGCTTCGTGAAGGGCTCCCACGGGCTGCACAGGAGCAGCCCCGGGCACTACGAGCGCCTGGTCTGCCTCCTCCTGCTGCAGGTCTGCATGGGGCTGGAGCACCTCCGGCTGCAGGACGTGGTGCAAGGGGACCTCTGCCCTGAGAACCTGCTGCTGGTGCAGTGCCCAGCTCCTGCCCAGAGCCAGCAGGGCAAGGAGGTACCCCTGGGGCTGTCCCTTCCCAGGCTGCTCATCAGCAGCTTCCTCAAGGTGGGAGGGGAGCTGAGGCCTGGTTCCAGCGGCCAGGAGCAGGGCTGGGCTGGGGGCTGCGCTGCACCACCCGGCCTGCTGGCAGATGAGCTGGGCCTGGGCATGCTGATCTACCAGCTCCTGCACGTGGACATCTCCCTGGGCACTGCCTCGGGCTCCAGAAGCAGCAGGCTCCCTGACATCCCCTCCCTGTCCATCTACTCCAGCGGGCTGCGGCGCCTGGCCGGGCTGCTGCTCCACGCAGACCCCTGCCAGAGGGTCTCCATCGAGCAGGCCAGGAGCATCCTGCAGGTGCTGCTCTGGGGACCTCGCCAGGAGCTCTTTGCCAGGAGCAAGAAGAGCCTCAGGCTGCTCCAGGGCTGGGTGCAGGCGAAGAGAGCTCTGCTGCTGCTGCAGCTGGCGGAGAAGGCAGCGGGAGGGGAGGGCAGCCCTGGCCTGGAGGAGTGGCTCTGCTGCCAGTACTTCAAGGAGGTCACTGAGCACAGCCTCTACCAAGCCACCCAGGCCCTCTACACCCCCTGAAGGCAAGCTGGAGCTCAGCCCACCCCAAGGGGACCCCTCAAAGGACACAGGCAGCGGCACACAGGGAAGCAGCAGAGGCAGTGGCCAGGACCAAGCAAGCTCCTGGGCCCCCCAGCCCCGGAGGAGGTCGCAGCCAGGCCCAGCCACACTCCACAGCAGAGCTGCTGCACCTTCAGCAGGGGCTGGGGGGCAAAACACACCCGGGGGGGTGGCTGTCCTGCTGAGCTCCAGCCCTGCTCTCCACCCCTCCTGCAGTATCTTGAGCGACTACCAGATGGCAGCAGAAGCCCTGGCACGGCAGCAGCTCACCCGAGGCCACCTCGGGCACCAGGTCCTGCCGAAACAAAGGAGACAAACCCAGCTCCTGCCGGCGCCCAGCCCCCAGCCGGGCACCTGCGAGCACCCCTGCAGCCCTCAGTCTGCTTTCCCCCTTGGGTGGCCTCCTCCTCTTCGGCCAGGAGCAGCCCGAAGCCCCCAAGGGCAGCGAAGCATCTAGCAGGGGCTGCGGCCCTCGGGGCAGGAGCAGGAAGGTCTCCACCCCCCAGGACCCCGGGGAGATTGAGTTGGTTTGGGGATGACCTTCTGGGTCACAGCCCGGAGGAGGCTCCAGGGAGACCTTAGAGCAGCTTCCAGTGCCTGAAGGGCTCCAGGAGAGCTGGGGAAGGGCTTTGGAGAGGGGCTGGGAGTGCCAGGACCAGGGACAATGGCTTGGAGCTGGGGGAAAGGAGACTGAGAGTGGAGAGGAGGAAGAGATTCTTGGCAGTGAGGCTGGGGAGGCTCTGGCCCAGGCTGCCCAGGGAGGCTGTGGCTGTCCCCTGCCTGGAGGTGCTCAGGGCCAGGCTGGATGAGGCCCTGAGCAGCCTGGGCTGGTGGGAGGGGTCCCTGCCCGTGGCAGGGGGCTGGAGCTGGATGAATCCATCACAGCCTTTGGGAACACAGAGCCCCAGGAGGCTTCTGCAGCCCAGAGAGAGGTTGTGGAATCTCCTCCTGTGCAGAGCTCCCAACCCCCCTGGGCACTGCGCTGCTGTGGGAGCCCTGCTGGGGCGGGGGGGGAGTGGGTGAGCTCCAGAGGTCCCTTCCAGCCTCTACCACACAGGCAGCCAGCAGCCTGGGAGGGGGGATGGAGGGGGGGATGGAGGGGGGGGGATGGAGGGGGGGGATGGAGGGGGGGGGATGGAGGGGGGGGATGGAGGGGGGGGGATGGAGGGGGGGGATGGGGGGGGGGGATGGAGGGGGGGGGATGGAGGGGGGGGATGGAGGGGGGGGATGGAGGGGGGGGATGGAGGGGGGGGATGGAGGGGGGGGATGGAGGGGGGGGATGGAGGGGGGGGATGGAGGGGGGGGATGGAGGGGGGGGATGGAGGGGGGGGGATGGAGGGGGGGGATGGGGGGGGGATGGAGGGGGGGGATGGAGGGGGGGGATGGAGGGGGGGGATGGAGGGGGGGGATGGAGGGGGGGGATGGAGGGGGGGGATGGAGGGGGGGATGGAGGGGGGGGATGGAGGGGGGGGATGGAGGGGGGGGATGGAGGGGGGGATGGAGGGGGGGGATGGAGGGGGGGGATGGAGGGGGGGGATGGAGGGGGGGGATGGAGGGGGGGGATGGAGGGGGGGGATGGAGGGGGGGGATGGAGGGGGGGGGATGGAGGGGGGGGATGGAGGGGGGGGATGGAGGGGGGGGATGGAGGGGGGGGATGGAGGGGGGGGATGGAGGGGGGGGATGGAGGGGGGGGATGGAGGGGGGGGATGGAGGGGGGGGGATGGAGGGGGGGGATGGAGGGGGGGGATGGAGGGGGGGGGATGGAGGGGGGGGATGGAGGGGGGGGATGGAGGGGGGGGATGGAGGGGCCCCCATCCCCCTGGGCCTGCAGCCCCCTGCTCCCTCCCCCAGCCCAGGCAGCCTCTCCCTGCACTGCTGGAGGCAGCTCCCAGCCCTGGCAGAGGCCAAGCAGAGAGGGCCAGGAGCAAAGCAAAGAACCAAGCAACACCTTCCCCCCCTGCAGCCTTTACTGGGGGGGCAGAGCAGCTCCAGCTCCAACCTCTTCCAAACCAACCTGAGTTGGGGGGGGGGGGGGGTTGGGTTTGGTTTTTTTATTTTTCCTCCAAAGCAGCAATTTAAAAAAAAAAGTAAAATAGAAATTTTTCCTTTTTATTTAGAATTCAAAGCAAATAAACTTCAGTATCACAAACACAATATCAAACCTCAAGAAAGGTAACTGCTGGAACGTGGGGGGGAAGAGAAATTTATTTGCACAACCACAAACATGAGCACAAAAAATCCAGAGGGGAGGGGGGGAGAAAAAAAAAGGGGAGAAAAGGAGGGGGAGGGGAGAGGGAAGGCAGAGAGGGAGGGGAGGGGAAAGGGAAGGCAGAGGGGAGGGGAGAGGAGAGGGAGGGCAGAGAGGGAGGGGAGGGGAAAGGGAAGGCAGAGAGGGAGGGGAGGGGAAAGGGAGGGCAGAGAGGGAGGGGAGGGGAAAGGGAAGGCAGAGAGGGAGGGGAGGGGAAAGGGAGGGCAGAGAGGGAGGGGAGGGGAAAGGGAAGGCAGAGAGGGAGGGGAGGGGAAAGGGAAGGCAGAGAGGGAGGGGAGGGGAAAGGGAAGGCAGAGAGGGAGGGGAGGGGAGAGGAGAGGGAGGGGAGGGGAGAGGAGAGGGAGGGGAGGGGAGAGGAGAGGGAGGGCAGAGAGGGAGGGGAGGGGAAAGGGAGGGCAGAGAGGGAGGGGAGGGGAAAGGGAAGGCAGAGAGGGAGGGGAGGGGAAAGGGAAGGCAGAGAGGGAGGGGAGGGGAAAGGGAGGGCAGAGAGGGGGCAGGGGGCAAGGGGAGGCAGAGAGGGGGCAGGGGGCAAGGGGAGGCAGAGAGGGGGCAGGGGGCAAGGGGAGGCAGAGAGGGGGCAGGGGGCAAGGGGAGGCAGAGAGGGGGCAGGGGGCAAGGGGAGGCAGAGAGGGGGCAGGGGGCAAGGGGAGGCAGAGAGGGGGCAGGGGGCAAGGGGAGGCAGAGAGGGGGCAGGGGGAGGCAGAGAGGGGGCAGGGGGCAAGGGGAGGCAGAGAGGGGCAACTAAAGATGTGGCAAGTGAACTTTTTCAACACCTCATCAGCAGAGCAGCTGGGGCAGAAGGGGTTGGAAGAGTGAAGCTAGAGACTGGGGTGGATGTTGACAAACTCTTTGATAAGACACCAAGAAAGCTGCAGAGAGGCAACCACTGCAGCTCAGTCTTCTGCTGCTGAGTCTCTCTCGAAGGTGTAGGCCATGAAGCAAGCATCTGGTCTCTTGGGGACAAGGGGATGCCCTGGTCTCACAATCTCAAAGCCCAGAAAGCTGAAAGTCCGGAGCAGTGCAGCTGCAAGAGAGAGGCAGAGCCCCAGGGGGGTCAGCATCTGCTGGGGGGGCTGCAGGGCAGGCAGCAGCAGCCCAGGGGAGCCTGGGGGGGAGACCTACCTCTGTCATCCCTGCTCTTGTGGAAACAAATGAAGACGTGCTCAGCTCGGAGCTGCTCCTCAGCAAACTCCAGGAGAACTGCAAAGCTGCCAGGGGGGAGCAGGGTGAGCAGGGCAGGGCCAGGCAGCCCCCCAGCAGCCCCTGGCCCCAGCAGCCCCCCTGGCTGTGCCCAGGAGCGCACTGGGGAGAGGCTAGAACCAAACAGCTGATCCCCCCCAAGCCCAGGGAGGAGGTGGTGGAAGCCTCCTGCCTGGAGGTGTTTGCAGCCAGGCTGGAGGTGGCTGTGAGCAGCCTGCTGTGGGGTGAGCTGTCCCTGCCCAGGGCAGGGGGGGGATGACCCTTGAGGTCCCTTCCAACCCTGACAGCTCTGGGACTCTCCCCTGTGGGGCCAGGCTGGGAGAGCTGGGGCTGTTCAGCCTGCAGAAGGCTCCAGGGAGACCTCAGAGCAGCTTCCAGCACCTGAAGGGCTCCAGGAGAGCTGGGGAGGGACTCTGGACAGGGGCTGGGGGTGACAGGGGCTGGGGGTGACAGGGGCTGGGGGTGACAGGGGCTGGGGGTGACAGGGGCTGGGGGTGACAGGGGCTGGGGGTGACAGGGGCTGGGGGTGACAGGGGCTGGGGGTGACAGGGGCTGGGGCAATGCCTTGGGGCTGGGGCAATGCCTTGGGGCTGGGAGAGAGGAGGTTGAGGCTGGATGAGGAAGAAGTCCTTGGCAGTGAGACTGGGGAGGCTCTGGCAGAGGCTGCCCAGGGAGGCTGTGGCTGCCTCCTCCCTGGATGAGGCCCTGAGCAGCCTGGGCTGGTGGGAGGGGTCCCTGCCCATGGCAGGGGGTTGGAGCTGGAGGGTCCTCAAGATCCCTCCCAGCCCACTCCATGAACCTCTGGCAGGACAGAGCCCCTGGGTGCTTTCTGCTGCAGCCCAGGGCAGAGCTGCAGGGGCAGCCTGAGCCAGCTTGGTGCTCTCAGTGCACTGCAGCCTGCAGCAGACCTCCTGCATGGGCAAGGAGGGGCAGGCAGCCTGAGCCAGCAGCACCCAGCTGCAGCCCAGGACAGCACCAGGCACCACCACCAGCACTGCAGCCCCAGAGCAGTGGAAGCCAACAGCAGCACAGCAGTGTCCCCAGCACTGCCAGGCCTTCAGGGGAGGGCTGAGAGCCCTGGGACTGCTTGGCCTGGAGCAGGCTGAGAGGAGACCTTGCTCATGGTCAGCAGTAGCTGCAGGGTGGGGGGCAGGCAGCAGGGGCCAGGCTCTGCTCACTGCTGCCCTGCAGGGCACAAACTGGCACCCAGGAGGCTGCCTCTGAGCAGGAGGAGGAGAAACTCCTCTGGGTGTGAGGCTGCAGCAGGCTGCCCAGGGAGGCTGTGGAGTCTCCTGGTGTGCAGAGAGCTCCCAACCCCCCCTGGGCACTGTGCTGCTGGGGCTGGGGGAGCTGCAGAGGTCCCCCCCAGCCCCTCCAGGCTGTGCTCCTGGGCTGCCCTGCACCCACCTGTCCTTGCTCCCTTCAGGCAGAGCACCACTGGGGATTTCTATGTAGAGGTTGTTGCTGTTCAGCACTGCTCTCCAGCTGATGTGTTTGGCATCTGTGAGCCGGGACTGGACCTGCAGGACCCTGGTCCTGCTGTTGGATGTGAGTTCCTCTGTTACATTCAGCCGATGGTCCTGCAGCAGGGGCAGAGCTGCAGTCAGGCAGGGGCCAGGGAGCTGCCCCCCAGGAGCTGCTGCCCCCAGGCCAGGGAGCTGCCCCCCAGGAGCTGCCCCCCGCCCCGGGCAGGGAGCTGCCCCCCCCCCAGGGAGCTGCCCCCCTGCTCCATACTCACCGAGTAGAATAAGTTAGCTGAAAGATTGTGATCCCTCTGACTATTCCCTCGCCCACCTGGGATCTTCAGGGGTGGGTGAGGGACATCAGGAGCACCACCGAGGCCCCGGACCCAGGTTACTACAGCAATTGAAGGGGACCCTGGAACTGGAGAGCAGCAGAGTCAGAGGCAGCCCCGGGAAGGCTGGGGGCAGCCAGCAGGGAGGGCACAGAACCACCCCGAAGCTGCAGCCCCTCCCCTGCAGCCCCTCCCCTGCAGCCCCTCCCCCTGCAGGCCGGCCCAGGGGCAGGGCCGAGGAGCAGGGCTGGCAACGGAGCCCTGTGCCCAGCCCCCCCCCGGGCCCAGCCAGCTGCTGCTGGCCTTGGAGGGCAAGGCTGCGGCTGGGCAGGGGAGAACTGCTCTGGGGCCCTGGCTCAGCACCCCCCGGGGCCCTGGCTCTGGGCTCCCAGCTCAGCACCACCCCGAGCCCCCCCTCTTGGGGCTCCCATCTCGTCCCCCCCCGGGTGCCTGGGCTGATCTCAGGCCCACAACCCCCCCAGCCTCACCTTCTGCCCACCCCCTGCTTCAGCCAGCAGGAGCAGAGCCACCCCCCCGGGGTCACTTTCCTGCCCTGTGGCAAATGGCCCTGAGCTGCCCCAGGCCTTCCCCACCAGCACTGCGGGGGGGGGGGCAGCAGAGGCCGAGGGGGGGAGGAGCAGCCTCCCAGCCCTCCCTCCCTCCCCCCGGCATGGAGGAGCTGCTCCCTGAGGTCCCTTCCAACCCTAAGCCTTCCCTCACCACGCTCAGGGAGGCAAAAAAAAGCCAGAGAGAGACTGGGGGAGGGGCTGGGGGGAGCAACAAAATGGTTCAGGTTGGGAGGGAGCTCAGAGAAGGAACTCTCAGGGCTTGGGGGAAGAGAGATCTCCCCCAGCCCCTGCTGCTGCTCCCCCAGGGCTGAGCTCCACGCAGGGGATGTGAAGATGGGGGGGGGGGGTGTGGGGGTGTGGAATAACCACCCCCGAGGGGATCAAGCACAACAAAACCCCAATCTGTGGCAGGAAAGCCAAGCTCCCCCCGGCGCTGCCCCCCAGCGCTGCCCCCCCCCCCCCCTGCAGCACCCTGCCCCCGGCCCCGCCCCCCGGCGCTGGCCCCTCCCTCTGCAGCACCCTGCCCCCCGGCGCTGCCCCCCGGCGCTGCCCCCCGGCCCCGCCCCCCGGCGCTGGCCCCTCCCTCTGCAGCACCCTGCCCCCCGGCGCTGCCCCCCCCGGCCCCGCCCCCCGGCGCTGGCCCCTCCCTCTGCAGCACCCTGCCCCCGGCCCCGCCCCCGGCCCCGCCCCCGGCGCTGGCCCCTCCCCCTGCAGCGCCCTGCCCCCCGCAGCCCCGCTCCTCCTTGCGTCATCTCGGCAGATGCAGCAGCCCAGGCTCCGCGGGGAGGCTCTCCCGGCCCCGTCCTGCCTGCGAGCGCCAGCAGCCCTCCGCGAGGAAAACAACCACCCACCCCCGACCCCCCAAGATCAGAGCAGGCAGGGGCACGGGCAGGGGCACGGGCAGCCCCCCGCCCCGCCTGCTGCCGGCGCTGCTGCCTGCTGCGGGGGCTCCCCTCGCCCCCTGCCCCCTGCCCCTTTGTTGTGGGGAGCTGCCAGGTGGGGGCTGAAGAGCACCCGGGGGGGAAATGCTGTGCCTGGGGAGGGGCTGGCGAGGAAAGGCTCTAGAGGAGGGCACTTGGGACCCCCCGAGGGCTGCTGCTGCCCCTGCGGGGGCTCCTCACCCCCCCCCCCAGCACCACCGGCCCTGAGCTCAGCCCTCAGGGAGCAGGCAGCGGAACACCAAAGCTGCGCAGCCTCCAGAGCCGTGTCCGTGTGTCCGGCTGTGTCTGTCTGTGCATTCGCTTTGGAGGGGGGCAAGGAGCAGCCCCCCGGCAGCAGCCCCCCCCCGCCCTGCCCTCCGCGGGGTGATGTCCTCAGCATCCCTCCCCTCCCCCCGCAGCCTGCTGCAGCTCTCCTGCTCCCCCCTGCCCTGCCCGCACCTGCCCAGGGCTGCCTGATGCTCCGGCCGAGCTCAGAGCTCCCCCCCCGACCCCCGACCCCCGCCGCCCCCCCGCCAGCTCCCAAGGCGATTACACACGGAGATGACCCCCGATGACCCCCTGCGACCCCCTGCAGCCCCCTGCGACCCCCCGCCGCCCCCGCCTGGGTGTGGGGTTGGTGTTTCACACCCCCCTGGCAGGCAAAAGGCAGCTCCGGGCCCTGCCTCCAGCGCCCCCCCGGAGCCTTCCCCCCGGCGGCAGCTAACGTGGCAGGGGGCGGGGGGCGGCGGGGGGGGTGGGGCTGCGACCACCGCCGGCAGGTAGGGTAAGAAACAGCCCCTATCTCCCCCCCCCTGCCCCTCCTCCCCTCCCCTCCTCGGGGCCAGGCGCAGGCCACGGCGGGGGGGGGGGGGGGGGGGGGAGGAGGAGGAGGAGGAGGAGGAGGAGGCGGCGGCGGCGGCCAGGCCGCAGCGCCCAGGAGCAGGCGCGGCCGCCCCTCCTCCACCCGCCACGGAGCTCCCCTCCCCCTGGCCACGGGGGGGTCGGCCGGCGCTGGAGGGGCCGGGAGGAGGAGGATGAGGAAGAGGAGGCCGGGACGGGGCCGTGCGGGGCAAGGAGGAAGCGGCGAGCGCCCAGCCCAGCCCCGGCCCCTCACCTGCTCTGTCCGGCACTGAGGCTCAGCACAGCGGGCATGACGGTGCTTTTATTCCCCTCTTTCTCTCTAGCGAAGCAGTGACTGTTGAGTATCCGCTGCAGGGAGGATTTCACCATCCGGCCGCTCTGGTCCGAACCCCGAAACCCTCCGCCGCCTCCCGCCGGCCGCTCTCCAGGCGCTGCTACACAAAATGGCACCGCCGCCGCCGCGGGTCCTTATATACCCTCCCCGGCCACGCCTCCCCGCCCCGGCCCCGCCCCGCCGAGCAGCCCCCGCCCCACGCCGGCACAGGCCGAGCGGCCCGCTTGTCACTTAGAAAAATCTCGCTTTCCACCGGCTGAAAGGAGAGCGGGAGGCGGAACGCCAAGCTAGTTGCCTATTGGCTGCCCGGGTGAGAAGGTTCAGTATTGGTTAGAAGAGCATAGAGACGAGGATGGAGAGACTAGAGGCTCCTGATTGGCTACTCGCGCTGAACATGGGCGGGGCCTGGCGGGGTTCGGCCGGGAGGCTTCGGCGCAGCTCCTCAGCGCTCACTCCCCTTAGAGCCGCCGGTTCGAGTCCCGTGTCCGCGGCCCCGCCTGGCTGAGGTAAACTGCGGCGCAGGGGAGGGGCCAAGCCCGGCTTCGCGCATGCGCCGCGCCAGGGGAGGAGCGGGGCGGCGCGGGGCGCGCGGCCGTGCGGGGCGCGGAGGGGTCGGGGGCTCGGTACGGGCTGGGGGCAGCGGAGCGGCGGCCGCGGGGTCTCCTATGGCGAGCCCTGCACCGGGGGGCGCCAGCAGCCTCCGGGTTGTCACCAAAACCGTTTGCCGGCTCGGTGCGAAGGGTCCCTGCGGGGATGGGGCTGAGGTCGTGACCCCGTTTGGGGCTGGGGCTGTGCTCCCTCCTTTTCCCCCCTCCCACCTTTTGCATTCATCCCCCGAGCCCTGCCCCGAGCCCTGCCCCGAGCCCCTCTCCCCCCCCGAGCCCTGCCCCGAGCCCCTCTCCCCCCCGAGCTCTGCCCTCGTCCCCCAGCGTCGCCCTCGTCCCCAGCTTGCCTTGGCGCTGAGATTCCCTCACCTCTCAGTTTCCCCTGGGCTCCCAGTTCCCCTCACCTCCTCAATTCCCTCTCCTGTGCAGTAATTTATAGCTGTGCCTGCCTGGGGAATGGCTGGGGGAGAGCTCTTAACTGGGACACAGCTCCGAGCTGCCCCAGGGTGAGGTCCTGAATGACTCCTGGCGGTGCAGGGAAGCAGTTGAGCTGCAGCCCACCAAGAGCCAGCCAGGAACAGTCCTGGACAGCCCAGGGCTCTGCTTTTCATCCCCTGCATGGAGTTTGGAAGTCTGAACCCTGGGGGATGTGGTTGAGTCTCTCTGCAGCCCCACGGCAAGAGCAAGGTCTGGGGGAAAGGCTGAGCATGGGAAAATCCCTGAATGGTTTGGGTTGGCAGAGCCCTCTGAGGTCACCCAGCACAACCCAACCCCTCCATGGCCACCAAACCATGGCCCCAGGCACCATGGCCACAGGTTTCCCGAACACCTCCCAGGGATGGGGACTGCACCACCTGCCTGGGCAGCCTGGGCCAGTCCCTGACCACTCTGCCAGCACAGATTATCTAACTGCTGCTTTTCTATGAGCAAACTGCCTCCAGCTCTGCTGTCCCCAGCAGGGGAAGGACACAGAGCTGCTGGAGAGAGCCCAGAGGAGGCCACAAAGATGCTCCAAGGGCTGGAGCAGCTCTGCTGGGAGCTCAGGCTGAGGGAGCTGGGGCTGAGCAGCCTGGGGAGGAGAAGGCTCCAGGGGGACCTCAGAGCTGCTGCAGGACCTGAAGGGATCCTGCAGGAAGGCTGCAGAGAGACTTTGCTGAGGGGGTCTGGAGCCAGGCCCAGGGGGAAGGGTTTGGAGCTGAGGCAGAGCAGGGTCAGAGTGGAGCTGAGGAAGAAGTTCCTCAGTGTGAGGCTGCTGAGAGCCTGGCACAGGCTGCCCAGGGAGGCTGTGGCTGCCTCCTGCCTGGGGGTGCTCAGGGCCAGGCTGGATGAGGCTTTGAGCAGCCAAGCTGAGAGCTGTCCCTGCCCACGGCAGGAGGGTTGCAGCAGATGATCTCTGAGCTGCCTTCCACCCTGAGCCATTCTGGGACTGCATGCAAATCCCTTTTGCTGCTGCAGCTATCTGCACAGAGCCCCCACACCACCACCAGGCCCTCAGTGCCTGCTCTTACCTCTCTCCCTCTCTGTTTAGCTTCGGCTGCTGGTTGATGGAGGGGCAGCTGAGTGCTGCATTACCCAGAGAGCAGCTCCAGACAATGGGTAGCTGCAATTCAGGAGTCTCTGGAACAAATGGAGCACATCAGAGGAGATTTGAGCAATTCCTGGTTTGTGTGTTGCCTTAGAAAGGTTTTTTTTGGCTGCTGGGGGGAGGCTTTCATTAGCATTTGGTGAGAGGTTTCATTATCCCTCCCTAATGGCATTGATTATTTATGCAGCCAGCCAGCTGTGGTGCCTGCTAATGGCCCCGTGGCACACCACAGCAGCTCTGCAGCTGCTTCCCCTCTTCCCTCAGGCACTTGGGGAGCAGCTTTGCCCCTTTGGATCCCTGGCACCTGGATGGGGCCAGCCTTCCATTTTACAGCTGAGTGACCTCTGGAGAAAGGCTCTGCTGCTGCTGCTGCTGCTCTTGCAGGCTGCAGAGAGCCCAAGCAACCTGTCTGGGGGGGTTGTGGTGTGGGATTAGTTCCAGCTGCAGATTTGCTGAGGCAGCCTGGATCCAGTTTAGCAGTGGCAGTGATTCATAAATCCTCCCAGAGCTGCCTCTGACTCAGATCTCAGGATTACAGCTGAGGCACTTTGTGATGCTGCCATCCCCAGCTGGGCTGGGGGGTGGCTGTTGGGGTTCTTGTGCCACGATGACCCTGGGCAGAGCAGGCTCTGTGTCCATGTCTCAGCTGTCCCAGCTGCAGTCCTGGCTTGGCACAGGGGGTCCAGCCCCGGGGGTGTTGGATAAAGCGGGCAGGGAAGCCCAGCAGCGTTGGGCATCCATTGCTCCTTGCCCAGGTCTGCTCCTGTGGCACACAGAGGGCAGAGGCAGAGTCCTTCAGCTGTGATTCTTTCTTCCCCCCTCTGCCCAGTGTCACTTCTAAGCCTCATTCACTCACAACCCTTCCAAACCAGGGGGCTCTGAAGTCTACCCTCAAAGAACTCCAGGTTCCTTTCCTCCCAGGTTCCTTTCCTCCCAGGTAAGAGTTAACCACCAGGTGTCTAATTCTGAGCCCTCCCCGCTCTGAAATCCTCTCCTTGGTGCCTGAGAATCTATTCTGATCTTTGTGGGCCATGTAATTAGAACACTTCTGTTTTGTCCCCAGCTGGCTCAGCTCTCCTGCTTCCCTTTGTCACCCCCGGGGAGGGGGACTCGATTTGGAGGTCAGGTTTCTTGCCAGCCCCACTTGTGCCAGATGAAGCTAGGATTTGTGTTTCCCACTCCAGGTTTCTTTTCCAAGGTCTTTGTGAGGACAGAGAGCAGTCCTGAGGCCAAGGGCTTTGGGGGTGCTGGCTGAGGAGGAGCTCAGCAGGAGCCAACAACCTGCACTTGCAGCCCAGCCCCAAGCCTGCCTTGGGCTGGTCCCCAGCAGGGTGGGCAGCAGGGGCAGGGAGGGGACTCTGCCCCTCTGCTGTGCTCTGCTCAGACCTCCCCTGCAGGGCTGGGGCAGCTCTGCAGCCCTCAGCACAGCCAGGGACCTGCTGGAGACCAGGCAGAGGAGGTCACAGCAGTGCTGGCAGGGCTGGAAGCCCTCTGCTGGGAGGTCGAGCTGGGAGAGTTGAGGGAAGAGAAGGCTCCAGGGAGACCTTGGAGCAGCCTTCCAGTGCCTGAAGGGGCTGCAGCAGAGCTGGAGAGGGACTTTGTACCAGTGCATGGAGAGACAGGACCAGGGGTGATGGCCTCAGCCTGGAAGGAGCTCGATTTAGATGAGACATGAGGAGGAAACTCTTCCTCCTGAGGGTGCTGAGGCACTGGAACAGGCTGCCCAGGGAAGCTCCAAGCCTGGAAGTGTTGCAAACCAGGTTGGATGGGACCTTGAGCAACCTGCTCTAGCAGGAGGTGTCCCTGCCCATGGCAGGGGGGTGGAACTGGATGCTCTTGAAGGTCCCTTGCAAGCTCAGCCATCAGCCCAGCAAACATCTGGACCAAAGAAACTTTGGATCTCTGCTTTCTCACTCGCAGCCAGCTGGTGTGGAGAGGGCTAAATACTGAGTGCAGCTGAGGCACAGATGCCTGAAATGCTTCCAGGTCTCATTGTCTGCTGCAGGGGTGGCATCCAGCACCGTGCTGGGGACCTGGCGAGGGCTGAGGGAAGCCTGCAGCCAGGATTGCTGCTCAGCTTCCACAGCAGAGGGGGCGAGGGGAGAAGGCTTGAAGCCAGCAGAGGAAATGGAGGCAGCCAGAGAGGGGCTCAGCACAGAGCCAGAGGGGAGCTGGCACCGGGGCTGGCACCGCAGCGCTCCAGGGGAGGATGTCTGCTGCAGCAGTTTCTCTTCCCAGGTCTGTACCTGAGCAATGATCTTCCCCAAGCTTGGTTTTGTTTGCATTGATCTTCCCCCGGCTGCTGCTGCCAGTGATGAGCAAAATGGTCTGGAGGAATCCAGAGGTGGTTGCAAAACACAGATTGCAACATCCTCCCCCAGCCTGACTTCTGGTTTGGTAGGGCTGGGCCTGCTCACAGCTCCATCCCCTCCTCTCCCCCTGCTGCCCTCCCTGGCTCCAGCAGAGATGATGAAGGTTTGCTTCTTGCAGTGGGTGCAGGACCACAGGGAGGAGTTCAGCTGGGAGAGGAGATTGTGGAATCCCAGCATGGAGAGGCTGGAAGGGACCTCTGGAGCTCATCCCCAACCCCCTGCTCCAGCAGGGCTCCCACAGCAGCCTGCCCAGGGGCACAGTGCCCAGGGAGGGTTGGGAGCTCTGCACACCAGGAGACTCCACAACCTCTCTGGGCAGCCTGCCCCAGGCCTCCAGCAGCCTCACACCAAAGGTTTCTCCTCCTGCTCAGATGGAACCTCCTGGGCTCCACTTTGTGCCCTTTGCCCTGTCCCTGGGCACCACTGAGCAGAGCCTGGCCCCAGCCTCTTGCCTTCCCCAGGCCCTTCAGCACCAAATCCCCAGGGATTATCCCCAGAGCAAAGCAGCATGCAGCAGGAACCTGCAGCTGGAAGCACTCCCACTCTGCAGCTCTGCTGCCAGAGGCCATTCTCAGCCTCACTCCCAGTCCCAGCAAAGGGCTGAGCTGCTTCCCTGTGCCCCACAAACTGCCCACAGACCAAGGTGGGATCTCACTTATCACAGGGCTGAAAACAACCTGCCCTGCCCTGCCCTGCCCTCAGGGCTCCTGCCTTTTATTTATGGGAAAATATGCCTGGTAATGCTCTTATCACAGGAATGATCTGAGGGGGGGGAGAGAGGGGGCTGGGAAAGCCTCCCTTCAACACATCCACATTAAAGAGCTGCTGGGAGAAATGTTTGGGCAGGCAGAAACCCAACTGGTTCCTGATGGAGAGGATCCTGCCCAGGTCTGAGCAGCTGTTCAGAGACCTTCCTGGGGCTGAGAGCCTGGAGCAGAGCAGCCCCAGAGGGAGCTGAGCAATGCTCAGCAGGAGCTGAAGGAGCTGTGGGGGGCAGGAGGCTGGGGCCAGGCTCTGCTCAGTGGTGCCCAGGGACAGCACAAGGGGCAAGGGGCACAAAGTGGAACCCAGGAGGCTGCATCTGAGCAGGAGGAGAAACTCCTTGGGTGTGAGGCTGCTGGAGGCCTGGGGCAGGCTGCCCAGAGAGGCTGTGGAGTCTCCTGGTGTGCAGAGCTTCCAACCCCCCCTGGGCACTGTGCCCCTGGGCAGGCTGCTGTGGGAGCCCTGCTGGGGCAGGGGGGCTGCAGTGGGTGAGCTGCAGAGGTCCCTTCCAGCCCTTCCCTGCTGGGGTCTGTGGCAGTGCTGTGCTGAGGTTTCTAAGGGGCTGACAGCAGACTGCTGCCAGCTAGAGCCAGCAGGTTACCAACCCACTTAGGAGTGGAGGCTTGAAGCCCTCCTTCAGTGCCAGAATTTTCCAGTTCCCCTGAAGGTTTCCATTTCTGGAGCTATTCTAGGTACAAATTAACTCCCTCTGCCTCCTGTTTGCCATTAACTCCAGAAGCAGCTGAGCTCTGAGGGGTTCACTGCTTGCCCTGCTGGGGAGGTGTGAGCTGGTGCAGGGCACTGCAGTGCCACCCTCCAGCCACCACGTCCCAGCCTGGGCTGGGTGGGAAGGGTCACCCAGCCCAAGCCCCCTGCAGCCAGCAGGGACATCCCCAGCCAGAGCAGGCTGCTCACAGCCCCAGACAGCCTGAGCTGGGATGGTGCCAGGGATGGGGCAGCTGCCAGCCTCCCTGGGCAGCCTGGGGCAGCAGATGTGTGAGGGGCAGAGCTGGCAGTGGACCTGGCAGTGCTGGGTTAATGATTGTGCTTGGTGATCTTAAAGGTCTTCCGCAGCCTAAACAGTTCCCTGATTGTTTATCCTGCATCTCTGGCTGCCAACCATCAGGCAGCAGTGGGAGCCAAAGCTCCTGGGCTGGATCCAGTGGGGCAGCCTCAGTCTGTCCTCGGCCTCCCTGAGCTCGTTAGGGAGGGCACCATCCATCACCAGCTCTCCTTCAAGGAACAGGATGTGACAGGAAGCAGTGGGAGCCAGCAGGTCGGTCCTGAGCTGCTGTCAGAGCAATGTGCAGGGAGCAGCAGCTCTGGAGCTGGCCTGGATCCACTCCTGGGCTGGAGGAAGCACCTGGAAAGCCAACCCTGCAGAGAGCAGAGCCTGCACCATCCCTGTGACCACTGCTGGTGGTTGGTCAGGGGAAGGAGAAGCTTTGGTTTAGATGTTTCAGCTTCCACTGCTCCCCCTCAGCCCTTGCAGCTCCCCTGGGGGTTGTGACTCTGTTTGGGTTTGAGCAGGAACCACTCAGGGAAGAGAGGCCAAAAGAAATGATGCTGTGACCTGATGGAGGAGAGGGAGAGGAGAGGGAGAGGAGCTGCCAGCCCCAAGCTGCAGCCCTGCTGTGCTGCAGGTCCTGGGGATCACTCCAAGCTCTTGTGGCTGCCTGGGGCTCTTCTTTGGGGCAGATCTGTGCTCTAAACCCACCCCCACACCCCCCCAGCTGTGCTTCTCATGGCTGTGTGGAGGTTTGACCCCTGGGCTCAGAGCTCAGCCTCCTTCCTCCTGGGGTAGCTGTGGGGGATGCTCAGAGCTGAGCAGAGGCTGAAGTGGCCTCTGAAGGGAGGGGAGGACAAGGAGGGGCAAGGGTCGTGGTGAGGCTTTGCTGGGCTTGGGGATCAGTCTGCTCTGCTTCAGGGCTTGGGCTCCACTCCCCAGCCAGAGGCCTCCATCCCCCCCTGGGCTGTGAGGTGGTGCTGAGGGTGTCCCTGACACCCAGCTCAGGGTGAGTGTGGGACCAGCCTCTGTCCTCAGCACCCTCCTGACAGGGAACCCTCCTGCTGCCAGCTGGGGTGTGGCTGGAGGGTGGGGAAGGTCTCCTGTGTCTGCAGGGGGTGAGGGCAGGGGGGTGAGGGGAGGGGGGCTGGATGCCAGGGGAAGCTGAGCCAGCAGCAGGATGCTGAAGCATGGACTGCTGCAAAGCCTCCTGGGCCTCCTCCCTGCCCCAGGAGAGATGATGGGACCCCAGCAGCAGCCCTGAGTGCTGCTGCCCCCTCCAGCCCCACACTCGGGTTCCCCTGTGCCCAAGTGCCCCCCATGCCCTCTCCCCTCCCCACAGCAGCCCCAGGCACCCCGGGCACAGCTGGGGCTGGCTCAGGGTGACTCAGCCCTGGCTTCAGCCATCCCCTGCCCAAGCAGGGAGAGGACCTGGAGCAGGTCCCACCTCGTGGTGTTAGCATCTCCCCTGCTGCTCCTCCCCAGCACCCTGCAGCCTGGCTGCTCAGCACCGGCGGCTGCAGCAGGACTGAACTGGTCTCTGCATGCAGCTCAGCCCTGCCTGGCTGGGGGAGCTCAAAGTGCTGCAGGGAAGCATTTGAACCATGCTCAGCTGGGCCCTGCACCCGTGGAAAATTCCTCCTGCTCACTCTGGGGGTGCTTGGCCTGGAGAAGAGGCTGAGGGAGACCTCCTTGCTCTCTGCAGCTCCCCAGGAGGAGGCTGGAGCCGGGTGGGGGTTGGGCTCTGCTGTCCAGGAGCAGGGGATAGAAGGAGAGGAAATGGCCTGAAACTGTGCCAGAGGAGGCTTAGGTTGGAGATGAGGAACAATTTCCATGCTGCCAGAGTGGTCAGGGGCTGGCAGAGGCTGCCCAGGGAGGTGGTGGAGTCCCCAGCCCTGGAGGGGTTCAAGGACCCTGTGGCCATGGCAGCTGGGGCCAGGGTTTGGGGGCCAGGATGGGGTTGGGTTGGTGTTGGACTGGAGGACCTTAGAGGTCTCTTCCAGCCAAACAATTCCAGGATCCAGGACTCTCTCCTGTGCTTGAGCAGCAATGAAACCCTCCTGCAGGGAGCAGGAGGAGCAGGGAGCTGAGTGCACCTGCCCTGGGGCTCAGAGCTGCTGCTTTCAGCTGCCTTTGCCATGCCCCCAGCCTGGCCAGGACAGCAGGAAGGAAACTGCAGCTGCACCTTGCTGGCCCTGAAGTGCCCTCCTGTCCCCTCCTGAGTTCTTCCTGTCCCTCCTTTGGGGACAGCTGCTCACATTTGGGGCCTGGTGAGCACCCAGGCAGAGCTGTGCCCAGCAGCAGGTCCCTGTGGCCCTTGGCTCCCAACTCCCTGAGCTGCTCCTGGCTGCTGGAGGGGCAGCAGGGAGGTGGTGTGGGGAGGGAGGGCTGGAGCCAGGCTCAGCTGAGCTGTGGCTCCCAAGCTGGACTCTGCAAGCAGCTGCTGCCTGCAGCCTCCCTGCTGCCTTCCCCACAAACCCAGCAGCCTCTCCCTTCCTTCTGCTGGGAAGGAGTTCAGTCAGAGCTGAGGGATGATGGAAGTGAGGTCATGGAGCAGTTGGTTACGTGGAGGCAAGCAAATCCCACAGCATTTTTTCCATGTGAATAATCCTGAGCAGCCCTTTTTGGGTGCAGGTTGCACCTCCAGCATGGGCATGGCACACCCAGGGCAGAAGGCTGGAGAGAGCCAGAGGCTCTCCCCTCAGCCTCCTCCCCCCCCTCAGCTGCTCCTCCCCAGCCCCTTCCCCAGCTCTCTTGCCCTTCTCTGGGCCCACTCCAGCCTCTCAGTGTCCTTCTTGGAGTGAGGGCCCCAAAGCTGACCCCAGGATTCGAGGTGCAGCCTCACCAGTGCCCAGTACAGGGGCACAAGCCCTGCTGGCCACACTGCTGCTGCTCCAGGCCAGGCTGCTGGTGCCCTTCTTGCCCACCTGGGCACCCCTTGGCACCCCGAGGTCCTTCTCCTGCAGGGCAGCTCTGCAGCCACTCTGCCCCAAGCTGCAGCCTTGGTGGGGCTGCTGTGCCCCAGGAGCTCCAGCCTGGCCCTCCCAGGGTGTGAGTCCTCCTCCCACCCTGCCAGCAGTTACTCCACTTTCCCCCTTACACCATTCCCTGGCCTGTTTGTGTCCTGTGAATCAGGGCAGTGATGAGCTTGGCACTGGGCTCTGGAGGCTCTTCCCAGCAGGATCAGCTTCTCCCCTTTAATTAAGCCTCACAGGTTCCTCATGAATCACCCTGCAGGCTGGGAACCTTCCCTGCAAAGCCCTCCTGCAGGAACTCGTGGGAAATGTGATGTGCAGAGCTCAGCCCTGCCCTCACCTTGCACAGCTGCTGTCTGTGGAGCCTCTGAGGCTGCTGGCTTTGGGTCTGCAAGTCAGGGGTGGCAGCCAGGCTGGGCAGGTCCCCAGTGCTGTGGCCAGCAGCTGGCTGAGCTTGGGCTCTGGAGGCTGAGCTTGGGCTCTGGAGGCTGAGCCTGGGCTCTGGAGTCTCTGCCTGGGCTCTGGAGTCACTGCTTAGGCTCTGGAAGCTGAGCTTGGGCTCTGGAGGCTGAGCTTGGGCTCTGGAGGCTGAGCTTGGGCTCTGGAGTCTCTGCCTGGGCTCTGGAGTCACTGCTTAGGCTCTGGAAGCTGAGCTTGGGCTCTGGAGGCTGAGCTTGGGCTCTGGAGGCTCAGCTTGGGCTCTGGAGGCTCTGCCTGGGCTCTGGAGGCTCAGCCTGGGCTCTGGAGGCTGAGCTTGGGCTCTGGAGGCTCAGCCTGGGCTCTGGAGTCTCTGCCTGGGCTCTGGAAGCTGAGCCTGGGCTCTGGAGGCTCAGCTTGGGCTCTGGAGTCTCTGCCTGGGCTCTGGAGGCTCAGCTTGGGCTCTGGAGTCTCTGCCTGGGCTCTGGAGGCTGAGCCTGGGCTCTGGAGGCTCAGCCTGGGCTCTGGAGTCTCTGCCTGGGCTCTGGAGGCTCAGCCTGGGCTCTGGAGTCTCTGCCTGGGCTCTGGAGTCTCTGCCTGGGCTCTGGAGGCTCAGCTTGGGCTCTGGAGGCTCAGCTTGGGCTCTGGAGGCTCTGCCTGGGCTCTGGAGGCTCTGCCTGGGCTCTGGAGTCTCAGCTTGGGCTCTGGAGTCTCTGCCTGGGCTCTGGAGGCTCTGCCTGGGCTCTGGAGGCTCAGCTTGTGCTCTCAAGTCTAACCCCAGGCCCTGTTTTTAAGCCCTGCCAGGTTTCATGGTGCCCTGGCAGTGCTGGGCTGAGGGTTGGGATCTGATGACCTTGAAGCTGCTCTCCAGGCAGAACTGCTCTGTGGAAGGCTCTTGGGGGACCTCTGCTTGGCAGAGGCCAGCACAGGTCCAAGCCCACCAAGGCTGTGGGGTCCTTGCCAGCCCTCCTGCAGCCCAGGCTGTCCTGCCTGTGGCTGCCACTGCTCTGCCCACTCACTCCTATTTATAGAGCTGCTTTCACTGGAGCCCTGAGCCTCCTAACCTTTCCTCTTGGAGGATTATTCACTCCTTGGACCTGCTGTGGAGCAGTTACTCACCATCACTCCTCCCCAGCCTGGCTTTGAAAGAGGTTCCCACGAGGCAGGCAGGAGTCTGGATCCTCCCCAGGGCCAAAGCCTGGCTCTGCCTGCTGCTGGGACCTGTCCCAGCCTGTCCCCTGGCTCTCAGCCTGGCTCTGTTGTTCATTCACCTGCAGAAAGGCTTTGCTGCCTTTGATGCTTCTCTGATGAGGTCATTCACCTCCCAGAGCAGGAGCAAAACGCTCCCAGTGGGATCCTGGCTTGGTCTGATTGGTTTCTCCAGGTCTCTTCCTCATTCTCTTGCTCATCACCTGCTGAGCCACTGCAGCTTCTGCCTTTGCTCCTGGGCACTGCAGGCAGAAGAGCTCAGTGGTGGCCACAGAGCAGCTGGGGGGGTGTTGGTCTTCCCAGGGTGCAGCCTACAGCTGGACACAGGTCCCTGGTCCTCTAGCTGGGATGTCACAAACCCTCCAGTGATCACTTGAGGAATCCCTAGGGAGGAGATGTGAGGGCAGAGGAGAAGGCTCCAGGGGGAGCTCAGAGCTGCTGCCAGCACCTGAAGGGATCCTGCAGGAAGGCTGCAGAGGAACTGCTCCTGAGGGGGTCTGGAGCCAGGCCCAGGGGGAAGGGTTTGGAGCTGAGGCAGAGCAGGGCTGGATTGGAGCTGAAGAAGTTCTTCAGTGTGAGGCTGCTGAGACTCTGGCACAGGCTGCCCAGGGACACTGTGGCTGCCTCCTGCAGTGTTCAAGGCCAGGCTGGATGAGGCCTTGAGCAGCTGAGTCCAGCTGAGAGCTGTCCCTGCCCATGGCAGGGGCTGCAGGAGATGAGCTCTGAGCTCCCTTCCCGCCTGAGCCACTCTGGGATCCTACACCAGAGCCTGGCTGCTGAGGCTGCTGAGCACCTTGCTGCTGGGAGGAGGCTGTGCAGCAGCTCATCCCCTGCTCCTCTGCCCCCTCCTGCAGCAGAGCTGCCATTTTTCCACCATTCCATCATCACTCTCAGGAGCTGCTGCTGCCCAGAGCCCCAGGCTGCTGCTGCCCAGAGCCCCCAGGCTGCTGCCCAGAGCCCCCAGGCTGCTGCTGCCCAGACCTCCAGGCTGCTGCTGCCCAGACCCCCAGGCTGCTGCTGCCCAGACCCCCAGGCTGCTGCTGCCCAGAGCCCCCAGGCTGCTGCTGCCCAGAGCCCCCAGGCTGCTGCCCAGAGCCCCCAGGCTGCTGCCCAGAGCCCCCAGGCTGCTGCTGCCCAGAGCCCCCAGGCTGCTGCTGCCCAGACCTCCAGGCTGCTGCCCAGAGCCCCCAGGCTGCTGCTGCCCAGAGCCCCCAGGCTGCTGCTGCCCAGACCCCCAGGCTGCTGCTGCCCAGACCCCCAGGCTGCTGCTGCCCAGAGCCCTGAGGCTGCTGCCCAGAGCCCCCAGGCTGCTGCCCAGAGCCCCCAGGCTGCTGCTGCCCAGACCCCCAGGCTGCTGCTGCCCAGACCCCCAGGCTGCTGCCCAGAGCCCCCAGGCTGCTGCTGCCCAGACCCCCAGGCTGCTGCCCAGAGCCCTGAGGCTGCTGCCCAGAGCCCCCAGGCTGCTGCCCAGAGCCCCCAGGCTGCTGCTGCCCAGAGCCCCCAGGCTGCTGCTGCCCAGAGCCCCCAGGCTGCTGCTGCCCAGACCCCCAGGCTGCTGCCCAGAGCCCCAGGCTGCTGCCCCAGGTGCTGGCCGGCTGCAGACGCCGGCGCGGTGCCACTTCCCCCGCACCTACCTGCCCCATCCCTCGCTCCGAGCCCTCTCCGTGCCAAGACATACCAGACTGCTGCCGTAGACGATCATGGGAAGCGGCTCAGCCCGTGCCAGGGCGCTGCTGGGAGCCAGGGCAGGAGCACGGAGGGCAGCTGAGCAAAGCCCTGGCAGGCAGCGGGCAGCAGCTCCTCCCTTAGTGCCGCACGGGTGCGTCCCGGGCCGGCTGCCGGCTGCAGGGCGATGCTGCTGTCTCTGTGCCGGGGCTGCAGGGGGAGTTTGAGTGCTTGGCTGCTGACCACCGGCAGCCCGAAGCACGCTGGGCTGCTGGCTGCATCTGCTCGGGGTGGCCAGGGGGGTGGCTTCTGTCTGTCTGTCTCTGCCTGTCTGTCCTTTGCTGGAGTGTGTCCAGAGAAGGGCAACCAAGCTGGGGAAGGGGCTGGAGAACAGGGCTGGGGAGGAGCAGCTGAGGGAGCTGGGGGTGTTGAGGCTGAAGGAGAGGTGGCTGAGGGAGAGCTCCTTGCTCTCTGCAGCTCCCTTGGAGGAGGCTGCAGCCAGCTGGGGTTGGGCTCTGCTCCCAAGGGACAAGCAACAGGACAAGAGGCAATGGCCTCAGGCTGCCCCAGGGGAGGTTCAGGTTGGCCACGAGGAACAATTTCTTCCCTTTGAGGGCTGCCCAGGCCTGGCCCAGGCTGCCCAGGGCAGGGGTGCAGTCTCCATCCCCAGAGGGGTTTCAGAGCTGTGGTGCTGGGGGACAGCAGCTGCAAATCTTCCAGGAGTGCTGAGCCCTGAGCAAAGAGATCAGGGAACCAGGACTGAGAGCAGCCAGGAGCCCAGGCAGCCTCTAATGGGATCCAGCCCCTCCTGTTGCTGCTGACCTGGATGTTTCTCCTTCTGGCAGGCAAAGGGAGCAAACCCCTTGGGGATTTGTGAGTTGGAGTATTTAGGTCTCACGTGGACTGCAGTGTGCCCAGGTTGGCTTCCATGTGGAGCAGCTCTGAGCACCTCTGGATCAGAGGCCTGGGTGAGCCCAGGGCGAGGTCCTCCCTCCCATGGCACAGCTGTGCCCTGTGCTGGCTGCCAGCAGCCTGCTGGCACCTGGGTGTCACCCACCCATGCCTGAGCCCAGCTGCTGTGTGGAGCAGTGGGACCTGGAGCTGGGCACCTGGGAGGAGGCTCAGCTCCTGCTGGCTCCCTCCAGCAAGGGCACTGCTCCCCTGCAGCTCCTGGGGGGTGAAGTCACAGCAGCCTGCAGCTTCCAAAGGGCTCCAGGCTCGGGACCAGCTGCTGCTCCCGAAGGGGAGTGCTCAGCTCCACAGCCCTGCAGTGTGCCCTGCTGACAGGGGCTGGCTTGGCAGGAGCAGCACAGCTGGCACACAGGAGAGGTCTCTTCTCTTCCTGAGAACTTCTGAACAGCTCCTAGAGGGCTGTGGGGTCTGTAACCACACAGGGAAACCCTCTCCCCTGCTGCTGCTGCTGCTGTGCTGCTAGCTCAGGGTGAGGAGGCAGCAGCTGTGCCTCAGCACAGGCATTGCACAGCCCTGCAGCAGGGGCAGAGCTGCTGTGTGCTGGCTCCAGCTGCAAGAGGAGTTTGTGGTCAGCAGGATGCTGCTGGGCTGTGGCCAGGCTGCTGTGGGGACACTGCTGCCTTGAGCTGGTGGCAGGAAGCAGGATGCTCTCTCCTGCTCTCCCTGGGAGCCTCTCTTCCAGCCAGCAGCCCTCCTGCCCACCCACCCCCACCCCCCCCGATGCTAGCCCAGCCCAGTGGCAGCCTCCAGCCACAGCCAGGAGAGGGGTGGAGGGCTCTGAGCACCCACACCAAGCCCCTGCAGCACCTGGCCCGAGTGCCAGGGGCATCTCTAGCAGGCATTTGGTGCCAGCAGCCTGCTCTGGTTGCAGGGCTGGAAGGGCTCTCTCTGTTCCCAGGCCTGATGGATCCAGGAGGGAAGCCCAGAGGGAAGCCCTGCAGCCAGCCCAGTGAGCCAGGAGGTGTGGGCTGCAAGCTGGGGCAGCAGGAGACCCCCACCTGGGCAACCAGAACCTGGCACCTCTTGGGCCTGTGGCAGGAGGAGATGGGAGCTGGACTGAGGCTGCTGTAGCAGGGGGGAGCTGGGGGAAGAGGAGAGAAGGAAAATGAATCCCCAGAACCAACCTGTGCCAAAAATAATCAGTGACTAATTTTATGGCTTTATGATTGCCTCTTAACTGCAGGTTATTAAAGCTGAGAAGAAAGAAGCTGAAGTCCTGGTGGGAGGATGGATGAGTGTTGCCATGGTGCCCAGGGGATGCTGCAGCTCAGCAAGGTCCACCAGGACCACCAAGCCCATGGCAGAGCCTCAGGGGTGGCCAGAGGGCAGTGCCAGGCTGCAGTGTGGACAGAGGCAGAGTGGTGCTGCCAAGCCAGAGCCACAGAGTCCAGACGTGGGTCTGTGTGCAGCCAGGGCCCTGGGCACCTCCCTGCTTCATTGCCCTCCCCAGGGGCTTTCTCTCCTCCTGGCCTCAGCCTGACTGTGGCCCCCCCCACTCTGAGCCAACCTCACCCCAGAGCCTGGTGCCCTCCAGCACTGAGGGCAAGGCAGAAGCCTGGCTCTGGGAGGTTCTCTCGGTGAAGAATCTGTTCCTGAGCTGCCCTGGCACAGCCTGAGGCTGCTTCCTCTTGTCCTGTCCCTCGTTGCCTGTAAGGAGAGACCAACCCCCCCCCGGCTCCAGCCTCCTTCGGGGCCTCCCCTCAGCCTCCTCTTCCGAGGACAATGGCCCTGCCCTAAAGCCCTTCGCCCTGCCGGTGCCAGGGGCTTGCTCCTCTCTCCTCTCACCTCCTCCCCAGCCTGGCAGGCTCCGGAGCCGCACGCCCAGCGCCCGCGGGACGCAGGCAGCTCCTGGTGCCCTTCTCCCTGGCGCTCAGGGTGGGACAAACCTCAGGGCAGGTGCCCCTGAGACCCCCGCGGGCACTCGCTCAGCTCCTGCCCAGGCTGCCCGGGGCCGCGCTGCCTCTCGAGGGGCCGGGGCGCGGGTGCCCGGCTGCCGGTGCCTATTGGGTGCTATTTTGCTCGGCGGGTCGGCAGCTGTTGCTGTAAGTTACCCTGGAGAGCCGGAGCCGGAGCCAGGCGGGGGGCTGGAGGCGAGGCAGCGCTGCCGGTGCTGGAGCAGCCCCAGGTAGGAGTTCTTTCGGTGCCTTTTGAACCCTCGCGGCGAGGTGTGGGGCACCCCACGGGGCACAGCCCTCGGGGCGGCCCTCGGCCTGCTGCCCACCGGCCGCGGGCTGGGGGGCGAGGGGCTGGGGGGGCCGCGGTGGCCGGGGGGAGCAGGGCAGGCTCCGAGGCTATTTTTGGAAGTTTCTTTGATGTGAGTCAGCCTCAGTGGAGGCCACCCCGGGAGCTGCTGCGGGGAAGGTCCCAGCCACGGCAGGGCAGAGCTGGCTCCTCCTCGAGTGGCCGCAGCTCCGTGCCCATGAGAGGGACCTGGTGTGTGGAGATGGTGCCCGAGGGAGCAGGGCACAGGCAGTGCCAGGGAGGGGATGGATGGATGGATGGATGGATGGATGGATGGATGGATGGATGGATGGATGGATGGATGGATGGCTCCTGTGCAGGAGCTGGTGTGAGCCAAGGGCAGGAGCTGTGCTCTGGGGCTGTGCATCAGCATGGGCAAAGTGTCCCTGGAGCTGGAGGTTGTCCCTGCCCTGTGTGGCCTGGGCAGGGGCTGTGTGCTTGGCCCTTGGGTGCTGGTCCAATGGGCACCAGCCCCAGGAAGGCTGCTCCTGCAGGTCACCAGCTGGGCTGCAGAGCCCCAGAAGTCATCCACCTCCTGCTGGGATGCAGACCCTCGTCTCCCACCCGGAGGGGAGCAGCCTCAGCCATGGCTCTGCTCAGCTGTGGCACCCGTGGGGTGCTTGGCACAGGGGGAGGGTGGCTGCCTGCCGTGGAGCCAGCATGGCAAAGCCTGGCAATGCACCCAGGGGCTCCAGCCAAAGGCTGGAGGTGTGGGAAGCACCCTGCAGCCCTCCACAGGGGGCTGAGCTCAGCTGAGGGCTGGGGACCATGGGCAGGATGTGGTGGGGCAGCTGCCTGCTGCCCGGCGCGGGCACCGCTGCCCGCCTGGCATCTGTTCTATCCCTCTGGTTTAGTGAGAGCCCCTGGAGGTGCCATGGCAGCAGATGCCTGTGAGGTGTTGGACAGAGCCTTGGGATGCCCTGAGGCCACCAAGCAGCTGCCCGGGTGGGCAGGGAGTGCCCGGAGGCAGCTGAGGAAGGCCAGGACAGAAGGTACCTTGTGAGCCGCTGCCCAGGAGCTGCTGGGGTGGCCCTGCTGGTGCCACTGCTGAGCTGCTGGAGGTGCCAGGGGAGAGGGCTCAGCCTGGCAGAGATTGCTCTTTGCAGCACCATCAAGTCAGGAGGTGGCCTCAGGGAGCACCCACAGGGTGCTGACCACCAGGGGCAGGGTGAAGAGGATCAGGCTGGAGCCTTCCTCCACCTTCCTGGTGGTTGTCTTTGCTCAGGGTGGGAGCAGCTGTGGAGGTGGCAGGCACGAGGAGCACTTGGGAGGGGAACTCTCTGAGGAAGAACTCTCCAGCTCTGTGCCTTCCTTGGGGCTGGGCACACCCCAGGCCAACAGGACAGCAGAGGAAGGCTCAGAGTCATTATCACTGAAGCAGACCCAAGGACTGGGTTTGGTTTCCTCTGGCAAGCAAAGACCTTGCAGGCAGCAGCTCCTCAGCCACGAATCTCCTTCTCATTCAGCTGCTTTGCTTCCAGGCTCAAGGCTTAGGTTTCATCCTCTGCTTTTCCCTGGCTCCTCCACGGGAGGGAAAAGAACCAAACCTGGCTTGGAGCAGGCAAAAAGTTCCTCCTCCTGCTGAGGGCTTTTCCTCCCATCCTGTGCCTTGGCAGGGAGCTCACTGTGCCCCTCGGCCACAGCTCCATGGGGGCCAGCCAGGATGGTGACCTTCGGGGGCTCAGCAGCCCCAGACCTGCCCTTCCAGCCCAGCCTTGCCCTGGGGGCTGGGGGTGGCTTCTTGCCTGTCTCCTGAAACCTCTCTCCAGGAGTGCCCTGGCAGGGCAGAAGTGACCCTGGTGTCCCCACTCTGCAGGCTGGGGAGGTGGCAGGGGGGCAGCCACAGTGCCCCCCACCAGCCCTCGGTGATTGCCACCTCCTGAGCTCACCAACTGTGCTTTGTCCTGAGCAGATGCCGAGGCGCCGGTGAGCAGCCAGGGGCAGAGCCACGGAGCCCATGTGAGTGTGGGGCACAGCCGGGGGGGTCCCTGTGCCAGGGCAGGGAGCTGAGCAAGAGGGCCCCTGGTGCCCGGGTCAGGGCTGCCCCACAGCCCAGGAAGGTTCTGGGAGGTGTTGCAGTGAGTCCAGCCCAGGGCAGCTGAAGGCCCTCAGCTGTTGCTGTCACTGATCCGTGCCAGGGGGCAGCTCTGCCACTGACACTGAGCCAGCAGCCAGCCCTGCCACCAGATCCCCCACCCCCAGCAGCAGTGAGCTCAGCCCCCAGCCTGCTGTGTGCTCCCCCTGGCATGGGCACCCCACCAGCAAGCCTGTCCTGATCCAGCCTGCTGCCCTCGGCGGGCTCCGTGCTCAGCCAGGCTGGGGCTAACCCAAGCCCGAAGGCTACTCTGGGGTGGGCTGCCTCGAGGGGTCAGCAGCCCCCCCGTGTGTGCTGGGGCCCCAGCCAGGCTCCTGCCCTGCAGCACGGAGCCAGCCAGTGCTGAAATCCCCAAGGCAGCCCCAGCGTGATGTGAGGGCTGCGAGGCAAAGCCCCAGGCTGGGCTCAGGAGCTCGGGGAGCCAGCGGCCAGCCTGGCCCCCACCACTCAGGGCTGGCAGCAGCAGCTCAGGCAGTCACAGATCAGGTTGCAAAGGACCCCCCAAGCTCCTCTTGTCCAAGCCCCCTGCAGTCAGCACCTCCGACCAGAGCAGGCTGCCCAGGGCCACATCAAGGCAGACCTTGAACCTGGCCTCACCACCTCCCCGGGCAACCTGGTCCAGAGGCTGTGCTGGGAGGGGGCACAGCTGTGCTCCATGCCCCCCAGCCACGCTGCTGGCTTCCTGACACCCCCACCCCACCCCCAGCCCGGGGCCATGCGATGCTCTTGCAGCCCCAACCGGGTTTGCACCGCTCCCTGCAGGAGGAGGCAGGGACCCGGCGTGGGAGCTGCGAGCAGGATCCGGCCGAGCCCGAGCTGAGCATGCCAGAGCCAGCGCCGCTCGGCGGGGACAAGAGAGCAGCGGAGAAGAAAAGGGTGGAGAAGGTGGCAGCCAAAGGCAGCACCGCTGGGCCTCCAGGTGGGTGTGCAGGAAGCCCTCCTCTGCCCCCAGATGGCCACCGCAGGCTGGCCACAGGTGGCCACAGAGCTGTAGACCTCGGCCTGCATCCCTGGCCAGGCCAGCAGGCAGCACCTGGCCACAGAGCAGCCGTGTGGGATGAGCTCTGCTCTCCACAGTCCTCATGGAGATGGGGCCAAATCCTGCTCCTCTTCTTCTCCACCCTGCCCAGAGCTGCTGCTGCTGGAGGGGAGCAGCAGGGCCAGGGGCACAGGCAGAGATTTTCCCCCACTTGAGCTCCAAGATGTTCTGACACCACCGAGGCACAAACACCTCGGACTGCGCCCCCAGGACACTCTTCTGCCCTCCCCTGTGCTGCACACTCCTGCCCCTGCCCTGGATGTGCTGTTCAGGAGGATCTTAGGAGCCCTTCCACCCCCACCTCAGAGCTCTTGGCCACTTCCCAGTTCCCCCAGTAATTCTCTTCTCCTCGGGGGTCCCCAGTCCCCAAGAGCCTCCCGGTGCAGAGGAAGGTGGAGCCCCCCAGCCTGGACCCCGCAGAGGAGCCACTCCTCTGGGAAGGGCTCACCCTCAACAAGTGCATCCTGGTGGCCTCCATCGTTGCCCTGCTCAGTGTCACCTTCCAGGTGCTCCAAGGTGAGCTGGGGGCTGGGCAGAGGGGAGGGGGTGGCCAGGCCCTGCTGCCACCTCCTGCCTCCTGTCCTCTCCTCTCTTCCAGCACCATGCTCCAGGGAAGCAGTCAGCCGTGGCAGGCAGGACCCTCCAGCACCTCCCCTGCACGGTGGGTTTGGATGCTCCAGGCTGCCCCTGGGCCCCTGGATCCAGCCTGAGCCAGGGCATGGCCCAGGGTGGGAGTGGCCTCGAGTCCCCCACGCCTGGGACATCACAGCCTGGTGGTGACCTGGCCCTCTCCCCTCCCAGAGGTGGTCATTGCCAAGGAGAAGGAGGTGGTCCAAGAAGTGGTGACTGCTCAGCCTCCCCAGCCAGCCAGCAGCACACTCCAGGGCGGTGATGACGATGATGATGAAGATGAAGATGACAGCGATGATGACAGAGTTGCTGACAGCAACTTGGTACAGGCCTGGGGGGCAGAGGGAGGGGGGGGAGAACCTGCACCTTCAGGGCACCTCCTGTGTGTCCAGAGGGGAGGGGTAGAGAGGGAAGCCCCCTGGGCTCCATCACCAGTGCCTGGTGCCCTCCATTCCCCCCCAGGCGGAGCCCTGGATCTTCAAGAAGTGGTTTGGCCGCTCGGCACCGGAGGATGAGGATGAGGAGGCTGTGGAGGAGCCTGTGGATGAGGAGGCTGAAGATGAAAAGCCCGGGGATGAAGAGCCCACGGCCAAAGAGCCCACAGAGGAAGAGCCTACAGATGAGGAACCTGCAGGTGAAGAACCTGCAGAGAAAGAGTCTGAGGATGAGGAGCCTGAAGAGGAAGAGCCCGGGGAGGAAGAGCCCGAGGACGAAGATGAAGAACCCACAGATGTCCCTGAATCACCACCAGTTGCAAGAAAGGTGAAGAAAAGCAGGGAGGAGGTGAAGGTGGAGAGGAAGGTGGAGAGGAAGGCGGAGAGGGTCCGGGAGCGCCGCGCAGCACAGGCGGAGCGCAGCGGCCGGCGGCAGGCAGCAGCCAAGGACAAGACGCAGAGGGACAGAGCCGGCAGAGCCCCCAGGGCCCCCCGGGAGCCGGAGCCGCAGAAGAAGCGAGGCAGGGAGAGGAGGGAGAGCCGCCGGGAGCGGGCTGAGCCCAGGAGGGAGGCGGGGAAGGGCCGCCCGGGCCGGGCCGAGGCGGGCAGGGAGAGCTCGAAGCGGGACTGGCGGCAGCAGAAGGGCAGCAGGAAGCCCTGGGAGCCGGCAGCCAGCCTGGGCAAGGACCCTGCCCGGCCCCGGGAGGGCAAGAGGCGCGACTGAGGCTGGGGTGACCGAGGGGCTGAATGCGGGGGGAGGTCCAACCCCGCCACCACCCCCGGCGAGGCCACTTTGCCTGCTTGCCAGAGACAGCCCCAGGCTGGCAGCGCGGGCAGCACAGGATCGCTGAGCCTGGGAGCCTGGCACAAGCCTCCTTGGGCCCCCCCTGGATTAGAGGAGCTTCTCTTCATCTGGGCTTTGCTAGCTTGGAGCCACCTCCCAGGGGCAGCAGTGGAGTCCCCTCTGCTGCACAGGCTGAAGACTCAGCTTGGCAGGGTGCTGGGCCAGCTCCTCTCAACTGCTCCGTCACCCAGCAAGGTTGGAGCAGATGATCCCTGGGGTCCCTTCCAACCTGGCACTCCCTGATTCTCTTTCCCCACTCCCCACTGCCATCTCCCTTGCAGCTCATTGCCACTCGTGGGGTGGCTCAGGGGGCACAAGGAGCCCAGCACACAGAGTTTGTCTGCAGCCTCTTGCTCTTCACTCAGCCAAGGGATTTATCCAAAGCAAACCAAGAGAGGAGGGAGGAGGTGTGCTGGGGGTGGGGGGGTAAGGAAGCCAGGATGCAGCCTCAGCAGGCAGCCCCCACTCAGAGGGCTGCTGGAATGACCCCCTTGACCTCGCCAGGCCCTGCTGCCATCGCTGCAGGGTGGATGAAGCTTTGCTGGTCACGAATAAGGGCTGGAGGGAGCCCAGCAGCCCAGAGCTCCTCAGGCTTTGCCTTCAGAGAGTTGCTTTCAGCAAGGACCCGGCAGTGAATTTTGACCCAGTGCTGTAGCAGCTGCAGCAGACACCCCCCCAGCCCCAGAGCCAACCCCAGCCCCAGCCCCGGAGCCAGCCCCGGCCCCGGCCCCAGCCCCCGGCCCCAGCCCCGGCCCCAGCCCCCCGCGGGTTTCAGTGTTGGCTAAATCGGTGCCGGGCAAAAGAAACTGTTTCCATTTTTACTAAGGTGTTAAACTGAATGTTTTAACAAAACCAACCCGACCGCAAGAGCAGCTCTTGGCCCTGGCTGTGTCTGTGTCTTCTGTGCCGCCCCCGAGCCCTGATGTGCCCCTGCTGACCGAGGTCCCCGCAGGGCTGTGGCCTGGGGACGGTGTGTGGCAGCCCCGCGGGGACACAGCAGAGCCCCAGGGATGGTTCCAGCACTGCTGCGGCCGCAGCCGAGGTGAGCCCAGGAGCCTTTTCTCCATGGGTTTGGGGCTGGGTGGAGCTGGGAAGATGATCCGGGGGCAGCCGGGCTCGGTGCTGACGCCAGCGGGGCCGCGGAGCAGGTGCCCTGGCAGCAGCCTCTCTGAGCCGTGTCAGCAGCCCGGGGGCAGTAACAGGATCGCTGCTCTCGCTCAGCTCTCCCTCCCTCCCCTCGTCCCTGGCAGTGTCCTGGGAGCGAGGTCAGTGCGGGGTGACACAGACGTGACCCAGCAAATCGCCATGGCCCAGCGCTGGCCCCCATGGGGAGGGGTCCCCAGCTCAAGGCTGCAGGAGGGGATTTTGCCTCCTGTGCTGCGGTTGCAGGGGGAGCTGCGTGGCTGGCAGGGGCTTGCTGATGGGCATGGGCTGGCAGGCAGGCAGAGGATGCTGTGAGTGGGGGGCACTTGGAGGAAGCAAGAGCCTCAGAGGGGGTTTAGTGGCGCCCTGGCAGTGCTGGGTTAAGGGCTGGACTCGATGAGCTGAGAGGTCTCTTCCAACCGACGTCATTCAAGGAACAGAAGGTGAGGGATAAATAAGCCTGGTCCTGGCTGGATGTGCCAAGCCTTGCCTTCCTGTGATGCCCTCCCACGGTGCCCACAGCCAGCCCAAACCCCACTGTGGGCTCAGAGCCAGGCTGCAGCACCCCTCAGGCATCCCCAGCGTGAGGACTGGGCACAGGCAAACACCAGGCTGCAGAGCAGCCCCCAGGGCCCAGCAGAGCAGCCCCCAGGGCCCAGCAGAGCAGCCCCCAGGGCCCAGCAGAGCTACAGAGGACCCCAGGACCAGAGCGACACAAACGAGGAAACCTCGGAGGGCGGGGGGGGAGGACACGGCGGGGCGGGGGGGGGGGGGGGGGAGGACAGCTCCCGTCTGGGCGAACAGCTCCCGAGAGCTGCGAGGGCAAACCGGGCAGGAGAGCAGGCTGAGGGGGGCCGAGCAGGGAGCCCGGCGCCTCCCTACCGACAGCCACACTCCTCTGCCACCATGTTGGGGAACTTGCGGACCTCCAGCCCCTGGGCCGAGAGGCTGATGATGAGCTGGTCGGAGTAGCGGACGGGCACGCAGCACGGGGGGCGGCGCAGGGGCGAGCCCCGCTCCTGCATGCCCAGCAGCAGCACCGTGTGCGAGTAGTAGCCTGGCACACGCGTGGAGAGGGGCAGCCTGCAGGGCCCGTCGCAGTTGTTGGCGGCGTAGACCGTGGGCATGACGATGAAGTTGCGGTCGCGCAGGTCGATGGTCAGCTCCTGCAGGCGGCAGTGCGCCTGGTGCCGAGCGCTGCGGTTCTGCCGCAGGACCCTGCCCCGCTCCTGCCAGCGAGCCCGCACCGTCTGCAGCGCCTTCAGCAGCAGCAGGGTGTGCAGCTTCCCGGAGCCCGTGGGCAGCGCCGGCGCCGCCGCCTCCTCCGCCGGCCCCGCCGGGAAGTAGCAGAAGCGGAGGAGCTGCTGGAGCAGCCCCGTGTTGGCCTGGACGGCAGGGATGGCCCTCAGCTCCTGGATGAGCGCCTGCAGCTTGCCCGTCAGCAGCTGCAGCACGGAGCCCTCCGGCTGCCAGGCGCCCAGGTGCTGCTCCAGCACCGCTCCGCTGTCCTGGGGGAAGAGCAGCACCGAGGGCTCCTCCGACTGCACCAAGCGCTCCAGGGCCGCCTCCTCCGACAGGTTGAGCAGCTGGTGAGGGAGGGTCTCCATCACCTGGAAGTCCAGCCAGTGGTGGGAGCTGGGCTGGGTGGGTGGCTCGCTGGAGGTGCTCAGCACCTGCTGGATGAAGCGGGTCAGGACGCCCAGGAACAGGCTGCTGCCGTCGGCGGCTGGGGAGGAGCTGTTGGCTTGGCTTGTGGCAGTGGGGGGCGGCAGCTCCTCCGTCCCAGCCTGCGGTGGGCTGTCAGGAGAACACAGGCAGAGTCACAGCGTCCCCTTGTAGCCCGGGGGTCCCACCTGGCCCTGTCCCACCCCAACCCCAAGCCAAAGGACCTCTCTTCCCACCCTGCCTCCCTGCCCCCCCCCCCCCCCATCTCTCCCTGGCTGTGGAGAGGGCCACAGACCTGAGCTGTGGGTAGGGAACCGTGTCCACCACCCCATCAGCAGAGAGGTAGGAAGAAGGGGCCAAGGCCACCTCCTCCTGCTGTGACTTGGCCAGCAGCAGCAGCACGGGGGTCATCCTGGTGAAGCATTTGTCATCAGAGCCAAAGAGCAGCTGCTGGGTCTCCACGGGGGTCAGGGTGGCACCTAGAGAGAAGCAGTGAGGAGGGTGGGCTGGGGTCTCCCACGTGTGTCCCCACAGCCCCTTGTTCCAGGCAGGCTTGGGAGGCTCCCAGATGCCCAAGACCCAGAGGGCATGGACAGAGCTGTCCCATGTCCCTACCTCCCTCTCTGCCACGCCTGATGTCCAGGGAAGCCTGGAAGCTGAGCTGCTCCCCGGTGCGGGTGATGGATGCCACAGCAGCTGCCAGGACCAGGTACTGGGTGGCCCTGGACAGGCAGAGGATCTGCGTGGAGGCAAAAGACACAGGAGCAGCAGGGATGTGGGTGAGACATCACTGAAGGGAGTCCCCCAAGCTGGTCCCCAGCTTGCCACCCCCATCCTGGGCATCACCACCACGCTGGTGAGCCAGGGAGCAGTGAAATGGGAGGGGAGCAGAGAGGCTTCACCACCCAGCCCCAGGCTGGGGCTGGCAGCGATGCTGCAGCTGATGCCCCCCGGCCAGGCTGGAGAGCGGCGGGGTCGGGGCCAGGACCCCTCTAAAGTGAGCTGGGCACCGCGGGCTGTGCCCTCTGGCCGTGCCGGGAGCTGGGGACAGGGTAACAGCACCATCTGCAGGCACTGCTCGGGCAGCGGGAGGGCAGCGATGCTGGGAAGAGGTAGGGAAGAGACTGGGAGAGGATGGCAAAGGAGTTGAGAGAGGAGGGGAAAGGGACTAAGAGAAGGGTGGCAAAGGGACTGAGAGAGGTGGCAAAGGGACTGGGCAGGGTGGCAAAGGTGCTGGGCCAGCAAAACCAAGTCTCCCTCTTCTCACCTTCCCTCCCCCCCAGCCGTGGCCACCCACCTGCTGCCGTGCCAGCCCCGTGCCCGTGGCCAGCAGCTCCTCTGGGTGCCCAGCTCCTGGCCCTTCTCTGCTGCCCAGGTAGAAGAGCAGCAGGGCCCCCTGCAGCTCCCCCAGTGACTGTCCCACCTCTGCCTGGAAAACCAGCTTGAACCACAGCTTCACCTGGGCCTCCCACTTCACTGCAAAGGAGAGAGTGGGCAGGGGGTGAAGTGGGCACCCCGAGCCCTGGGCTCCCCCTGCTCCGTGTTGGCACAGGGGCCTCTCACCAACCTTCCTCCAGGTGCAGCACAAGGACTCGGTCCTGCCCCGGCTCCACCACGTGTGCATGGATGAGCTTCAGGCGCTGGAAAGCAGCAGCCCCCGGCCCGGCCGGGCAGAGCCCAAAGGTCTCCAGGGAGCTTCCATCCCAGGCAGTGCCTTGGCTCAGCAGCTTGATGAAGCCACTCTCGTACTGGCTGAGAACCCCCACGACTTCCAGGTGCTTGGAGCTCGGCCTGTCCTGCTCCATCCTCACCCTGCACACAGGTCCTTCCAGCCCCCCCAGCGGCCAGGGCTGCAGGCTGGAGCTGGCCCAGCCGATGGCTCCGTCCTCGGCTACCCCCCGGGGGCACCTGGCCCCTGGCTCCCGCTGCGGCAAGGGGCGAGCCGGAGCCACCGCGCCGGCTCCCTGCGAGCTGGAGTTGTCCTTCTCGCTCCGCTCTGCTCCGAGGCCCAGCTCCTCCTGCAGCCCCTCCTGCAGCCCCGGCTCCAACCCTCCCCCAGCGCTCCCCTGCCGCGGAATCGCCGCCGAGGGCACCAGCAGCACCAAGCAGGGCAGGAGCAGCCCCAGGGCAGCCTTCATCTTCCCACCGCAGCTGCTCCCCTCGGAGCCGCTCGGCAGCGTCTCAGGAGCGCCTGGGGGGCAGGGGAGGATGAAGTCTCCTTTTGAAACACCGGTGGCCTTGAGTTGACAATGCACAACACCTCCCCGGAGGAGCTCCCCGGGGCTGTCCTGCCGCAGGGGAGGGAGGGAGGGAGGCTGCACAGAAACATCTCTTGTTCTATTTTTGGGTTTGCATCCCGAGTTGGAGATGCCTGTCCTTGACTTCAGATGTTTGCTCCAAGGAGGATGGAGGTCTAGACCTGGATCTTCATGGGGCCTGGCACGTCCTGGAACACCAGGAGGGGAGAATGAGGCAGAGAGGGCAGCAAATGGGCAGCAATCAGCACATGCAGAGGAAGCTGCCCCTGACTCCAGGGGGAATCCTCCCTCAGCTGGCACCTGCAGCTTGGAGAGGCCTCTCTGGCACAGCTCCTGAGCTGCAGGCTGCTTGGAGCTGTGAAGGAGAACCTCACCAGGTGCAGCAGCAGGATGGCTTTGAGCACTTCAGAGGTGACTTAGAAAGGTTCACAGCACCTTGTGAGGGCTTTTCCCTCCAGGAGATGCCAACACTCAGAGCTGGGAGAGCTTCTCGAGGCTTGGGTTCCTGCACCAAAGGCACTCAGCTGCAAGCAGGCAGCAGGCAAGCCCAGGAGGGGCTGTGCAGGGAGAGGCACCAGCCAAGAGCAAGCCCAGCTTGGGCAGCCTGGCCCAAGCAATGCCTCCACCCACAGAGCACTCTGCCCCAGAGCCACCTTCACCTTCCAGAGAGCAGAGAGCTCTCCCTCAGCCTCCTCTCCAGGCTGAGCAGCCCCAGAGCTCCCTCAGCTGCTCCTCCCCAGCCCTGCTCTCCAGACCCTTCCCAAGCTTCATTGCCCTCCTTTGGACCTGCTCCAGCCCCTCTGTGTCCTTCTTGGAGTGAGGAGCCCAAAACTAGGTCCAGTAGCTGAGGTGAGGCCTCAGCAGTGCCCAGCTCAGGTGGCCAATCCCAGCCCTGCTCCTGCTGGCCACACTTTGTCCAAGGCAGCAGAGCTGAGGTTGATGCTGGGGCTGAGGCTGCTGGAGGCTGCTGGAGGCTGCTGCTGGGCCTGAGGCTCCTGGGGCTGAGGCTGCTGCTAGGCCTGAGGCTGCTGGTGGGGCTGAGGCTGCTGCTGGGCCTGAGGCTGCTGCTGGGCCTGAGGCTGGGGCTGAGGCTGCTGGAGGCTGCTGGAAGGGCTGAGGCTGAGCTTTCAAGTCAGGAGCAGGGAAGCAGCCTGGAGGTTTCCAATCCTTTGCCTCCTCCTTGGGAGAATCTCCCAAGGGCAGCAGCCTGAGCCTGGGACTGTTGTGTGTGTCTGAGGGCTCAGGAAAGCTGAGCACAGGGCGGCAGCAGAGCAGAGGGCAAGGAGCAGGGAAGTCTTTTAATGAACCTACAGGACTGGGTTGAAATCACCTAGAAAACAGCAACGTTGCTCTGAGTGCATAGAAAAAGGTGGGGGCTGGAGGAGCCCAGCAGGAGGAAGTCCAGGAGGGGCTTCAGTTGGAGGGAGGAGGAGGAGGGATGGTGCCTGGGCCCTCGGCGGGCAGAGGAGGCCTCATCATGGGCGGCAGCGGAGCGGGCGGCGGCACACCGGGGGCCGGCGGCAGCTGGGGCGGCACCGGGGGGGGGCGGCACCGGCCCGGAGGGAGGCATAGGGGGCAGGGCCATGCCCCCCGGGGGAGGGGGCGGCAGCGAGTCGGGCAGGGGCGGCCTCGGGGGCAGGCCGTTGAGCAGCGGCGGCGGAGGAGGACGCTTGACCGCGGGGGGCCCCGGCGGCAGGTTCGGGGGGGCCGGAGGCTTCTCCATCTTGAAGTGGAACTGCAGGAAGAACTGCAGGGGAGAGGAGGGAAGAGTGAACCCCCAGCACGGGGCTGGGCCACCACACACCAGGCTCCAGGAGCACAGCTGAGACCTCTCCTGAGCTGCCCCCCCCCAGGCCACAGCTGCCCCAAGGCTTGCACCAGGCCTGGCCCAGAACCTTCAGCCCCTGCAGCCTGCCCTAGGTGCTGAGCTCTCTGCTCCACGGTGTGTGCAGCAGACACAGCAAGGAGCCAGGGGGAGGCCAGATACAGGCACTCTGGAGAGCCCTGGGGAGCACCCTGGGGAGCACCCTGGGGCAGGCCTGAGGAGCACCCTGGGGAGCCCTGGGGAGCACCCTGGGGAGCCCTGAGGAGCCCCCTGGGGCAGGCCTGAGGAGCACCCTGGGGCAGGCCTGAAGAGCACCCTGGGGAGCCCCCTGGGGCAGGCCTGAGGAGCACCCTGGGGAGCCCCCTGGGGCAGCCCCCTGGGGAGCACTCTTCCTGTGCTGCCTTTCCTTTCCCCCAGGCTGCTCTGCCCTCCTGCTCCCCTCCCAGCCCCCAGGCCATGCTGTGCTGCTCCAGGTACCTGTTTGGTTTCCCTGTTCCAGTGGGTCCAAAACTTGCCTTCTGCTTTGTCAATCTCCCTGCTGGGCACCTGCAGCAGGAGGAACACAGAGCTATTCTTAGCCCCAGCAGAGCAGCTCCAAGGCCCTTTCTTAGCAGCAGAGCCTTCAAGATAAGCAGAGCTGCTGCAGGCCCCTGAGCTGTGCTGCTCTCAGCTGTGGTCAGCCTGAGGTGGGGGCAGCACAGGGAGGGAAGCTGCTTCCCTATCAGTCAAGGACAGAGGTGCTGGCAGAAAACCCTCCCTCAACATCTGCACAGAGGCTGAGGAGCAGAGCCCAGGAGGTTCTCTTCTGTGCCAGACACCAAGAATTTCAGTGGCTCCCCAGAGCTCTGCACACAGCCAGGTTTTCCTGCCAGAGTCCTCCACAGACCCTCACTGGGGTTTAATGACTTCCAGGCAGCCTCTCCAGCCCTCTCCCACTCCATTAACCCCTGAAGGGCAGAGAGGAAGTGTGGAGGAAGGCTCACTGGGAATTCTGAGCTGGAAAACATGGACAGGGCTCTCCTGGAGGGCATGAAGGAGAGGCTGGCCAGAAGGCCAAGGGAGGTTCTCCTTCCTCTGCTCTGCCCTGCTGAGGCCAGTCCTGGGCTCCCCAGTTCAAGAGAGATTGAGAACCACTGGAGAGAGCTCAGGGGAGGCTGCAGAGCTGCTGAGGGCCTGGAGCAGCTCTGGGAGGAGCAGAGGCTGAGAGCCCTGGGGCTGAGAGCCTGGAGCAGAGCAGCCCCAGAGGGAGCTGAGCAATGCTCAGTGAGAGCTGAAGTTGCTGTGGGGGGCAGGAGGCTGGGGCCAGGCCCTGCTCAGTGGTGCCCAGGGACAGCACCAGGGGCAGGGGACACAAACTGGACCCCAGGAGGTTCCACCTGAGCAGGAGGAGAAAGCTTTGCTGTGAGGCTGCTGGAGGCCTGGGGTAGAGAGGTTGTGGAGTCTCCTCCTGTGCAGAGCTCCCAACCCCCCCTGGGCACTGTGCCCCTGGGCAAGCTGTGGGTGCCCTGCTGGGGCAGGGGGGCTGCAGTGGGGGAGCCCCAGGGGTCCCTGGGTGCTGGTGGTGCTGGGGGGGGTGTGAGGGGGCTGCCCCAGCTCACCTTGAAGGCGATGGTCTCGTAGGGCTCGGCGGCCATCAGCAGGTACTGCCAGCGCCGGTCCGGCGGCTCGATGCGCTGCTCGTAGGCAGACATGAAGCGGTGCCTGGGCATGATGCTCTCTGCTATCTCTGGGTAATCGATCTGCAGGGGGTGTGCAGGGCAGCTGCTCAGCACAGCACCCCCTCCTCACCCCCCCCAGCTGAGCAGTGCAGGAGGCTTCGGCGCCCCCCAGCCCAGCCCAGCCCCAGCAGGGGGGAGCAGGGCCAGGCCTCACGAGCAGCACCTGGGCTGCTCCACACACCAAGCACTGCACCAGAGCCTTACCTGGAAGAGGAGGCTCTGCTGGCCTGTTTCAGGGTCTCTCTGCTTGGTCACTGTAAGGGGAAACACCAAACAAGCTGAGTGCAGCACACAGCAGGGGGGCAGCAGGGCACACACAGACCGCAGCAGGGCACACACAGACTGCAGCAGGGCACACACAGACTGCAGCAGGGCACACACAGACTGCAGCAGGGCACACACAGACTGCAGCAGGACACACAGACTGCAGCAGGGCACACACAGACCGCAGCAGGGCACACACAGACCGCAGCAGGGCACACACAGACCGCAGCAGGGCACACACAGACCGCAGCAGGGCACACACAGACTGCAGCAGGGCACACACAGGCTGCAGCAGGGCACACACAGGCTGCAGCAGGGCACACACAGAGCTGCAGCAGGGCACACACAGACTGCAGCAGGGCACACACAGACTGCAGCAGGGCACACACAGACTGCAGCAGGGCACACACAGACTGCAGCAGGGCACACACAGGCTGCAGCAGGGCACACACAGACTGCAGCAGGGCACACACAGAGCTGCAGCAGGGCACACACAGGCTGCAGCAGGGCACACACAGACTGCAGCAGGGCACACACAGACTGCAGCAGGGCACACACAGACTGCAGCAGGGCACACACAGGCTGCAGCAGGGCACACACAGGCTGCAGCAGGGCACACACAGACTGCAGCAGGGCACACACAGACTGCAGCAGGGCACACACAGACTGCAGCAGGGCACACACAGACTGCAGCAGGGCACACACAGACTGCAGCAGGACACACACAGACTGCAGCAGGGCACACACAGACTGCAGCAGGGCACACACAGACTGCAGCAGGGCACACACAGACTGCAGCAGGGCACACACAGACCGCAGCAGGACACACACAGACCGCAGCAGGGCACACACAGACCGCAGCAGGGCACACACAGACTGCAGCAGGGCACACACAGACTGCAGCAGGGCACACACAGACTGCAGCAGGGCACACGCAGAGCTGCAGCAGGGCACACACAGACTGCAGCAGGGCACACACAGACTGCAGCAGGGCACACACAGAGCTGCAGCAGGGCACACACAGAGCTGCAGCAGGGCACACACAGACTGCAGCAGGGCACACAGACTGCAGCAGGGCACACACAGAGCGCAGCAGGGCACACACAGACCGCAGCAGGGCACACACAGACCGCAGCAGGGCACACACAGACTGCAGCAGGGCACACACAGACCGCAGCAGGACACACACAGACTGCAGCAGGGCACACAGACTGCAGCAGGGCACACACAGACTGCAGCAGGGCACACACAGACTGCAGCAGGGCACACACAGACTGCAGCAGGGCACACACAGAGCTGCAGCAGGGCACACACAGAGCTGCAGCAGGGCACACACAGAGCTGCAGCAGGGCACACACAGACTGCAGCAGGGCACACAGACTGCAGCAGGGCACACACAGAGCGCAGCAGGGCACACACAGACTGCAGCAGGGCACACACAGACCGCAGCAGGGCACACACAGACTGCAGCAGGGCACACACAGACCGCAGCAGGGCACACACAGACTGCAGCAGGGCACACACAGACCGCAGCAGGGCACTCACAGACTGCAGCAGGGCACACACAGACTGCAGCAGGGCACACACAGACCGCAGCAGGGCACACACAGACTGCAGCAGGGCACACACAGACTGCAGCAGGGCACACACAGGCTGCAGCAGGGCACACACAGAGCTGCAGCAGGGCACACACAGAGCTGCAGCAGGGCACACACAGGCTGCAGCAGGGCACACACAGACCGCAGCAGGGCACACACAGAGCTGCAGCAGGGCACACACAGACTGCAGCAGGGCACACAGACTGCAGCAGGGCACACACAGACTGCAGCAGGGCACACACAGACTGCAGCAGGGCACACACAGACTGCAGCAGGGCACACACAGACTGCAGCAGGGCACACACAGACTGCAGCAGGACACACACAGAGCTGCAGCAGGGCACACACAGACTGCAGCAGGGCACACACAGACTGCAGCAGGGCACACACAGTGCTGCCACCACAGGGGCTCCCAGGAGCCCTCTCCCACTCATCACACAGGCAGGCTGGCTTCAGCCAAAGCTCAGTTCTGGCCTCTCACTGCAAGGACATCCTGGGGCTGGAGCAGGGCCAGAGAAGGGCAATGGAGCTGGGGAAGGGTCTGGAGAGCAGGGCTGGGGAGCAGCAGCTGAGGGAGCTCTGGGGGTGTTGGGCCTGGAGGAGAGGAGGCTGAGGGAGAGCTCTCTGCAGCTCCCTGAGAGGAGGCTGCAGCCAGCTGGGGTTGGGCTCTGCTCCCCAGGAATGAGGGCTGGGAGATAAAGAACTGAAGTTGTGCACTGAAGGTCAGAAGGAAACAAAGAGGAATTGAGAGCAGAAGCTGGAGCTGAGTGATTGATGAGCAGCAGGGAGAGGTGGCACAGCACAGGGCAAGGAGAGACTGCAGCCATGTCACCACCTCCTGCAGGGGGGCTGGGGGCTGCCAGCCTGGCAGGTACCCAGCTGAGATTACCAGGGCAGCACTGAAGAGCTGGCCCAGGGGAGACACAACCCCTGAAGGACATCAGGAGATAAAGCAGCTCTTGTTCATGCCCAGAGCTGCTCAAAAGCCTCATGAAGCACTGCCAGGCAGCCCTGAGCAGCCCCTGGCACAGCCCTGAGGAGCCCCCTGGCACAGCCCTGAGGAGCCCCCTGGCACAGCCCTGAGGAGCTCCCTGGCACAGCCCTGAGGAGCCCCCTGGCACAGCCCTGAGGAGCTCCCTGGCACAGCCCTGAGCAGCCCCCTGGCACAGCCCTGAGCAGCCCCCTGGCTCTCCTGAGGCACTGCCAGGCAGGCTCTGGCAGGGCTGGGCAGGGGCAGGCCCTCCCCCAGCCTCACCTTTGTAGCCTGGGCGGCCAATCTTCACAAACTTCTTCACCTCCACCTTGACCTTCTCTGGGGCAGGCTGGGCAGGAGCCTCCTTGGCCTCCTTGGCAGCTCTCCGGGCCCTGGGGGTGGGGGGTGCCAAGGGAAGGTTAAGCAGGCTGGGGGAGGCCTGCCCAGGGAGCAGGCAGTGCTGCACAGCAAGGGCTGCAGGACCTCTGCTGCTCCCCTGCCCTGCACCACCACGGGCCAGGGGTGCCCACAGCCTGCCCTGCCCAAGGCCTCTCAGCACAACCACCCCCAGCCCACCCTGCTGCCCCTCTCCCACCCCAGGCCTGAGCTCTGCCTCTGGCTTAGCCTGAGGGACTGGATTTTGTTGGGATGGATCTGGGCCCTGCAGGGAGGGCCTGGGCCCTACCTCCTCCACAGCAAAGCAAACTGCCTTGGCCACAGCAGAACTCAGAACCCCCTCCCAGAACCCCCTCCCAGCTCCTCCCAGCCAGCCCCACCTGGCTCTGAAAGCTCTTCCCTCCCTTCAGCAGTCCCACAGCTTGGCTTTGGACTTCCAGCTCAAGATGGAGCCTTGGGATAGAGCTGGGCTGCCCCTCCTGGCTAGTCCCAGGCTGTTCACCAGGCAGCAAACACAGAGAGGGAAAGTTCAAGCCACTGCTAATGGAGCTCAGGGCCTAGAGAGGCAGAGGAGAGCAGAGCTGGAGAGGAAAACAACTTACAGATTGGTTTGGTGCTTCTTGCCCTGGGTGTGAGCTAAGTAACTGCCCTGAAATAAACACAGAGCAGAGGAAAATGAGAGAGGCAGCAAGCAGCAGCCCAGCAGAGACACTGCTGGAGCAAGGCCACAGCAGTGATGGGAGGGTTGGAAGCCCTCTGCTGGGAGGCTTGGGGTTGTTCAGCCTGGCAAAGGCTCCAGGGAGAGCTTCTGGTGGCCTTGCAGGGCTTCAAGGGCTGAGCAGAAAGCTGGGGACAGCCTTTGAGCAGGGCCTGTGGTGCCAGGCCAAGGGCAGGTGGGTTGAAACTCCAAGAGGGAGATTCAGAGCAGAGAGAAGAGAGAAGCTGATGGTGCTGAGGGTGGGGAGAGCCTGGCCCAGGCTGCCCAGAGAGCTGGGCACACCCCCAAGGCACTCCCCACACATCACCAATGCCAACCACCAGGCAGTGCCCCAAGGGTCCTGCACCTGAGGCTGCTGCTGAGGCCAGGAGGCATCCAACTCACCTCATTGTTGTGCAGGGTCAGGCAGAGCTTGCACTCATAGGAGCCCAGGTGGTTCTTCATGAAGTAAGGGTCCTGGGAGGAGAATCACCCAGAAGTTAGCAACAAAGCTGGTGGCAAAGGAGCTGAGTAACCAAACCCTGCCCAGAGCACTGCAGGAGCTGAGCTCACAGAGCCACATGAGCAGCCCCACACTGCCTCAGGACCACAAGAAGGGAGAGGCTCTGCAGGTGAGAAAGAGCAGAGCAGGAAGCAGGGCAAGAGGTCTGAACTCATTCAGTGGCAGCCAGCTGAGCTCAGCTTAAACCCTGCCTGGGCTCTGAGCTCCCTGCCTGGGCTCTGAGCTCCCTGCCTGGGCTCTGAGCTCCCTGCCTGGGCTCTGAGCTCCCTGCCTGGGCTCTGAGCTCCCTGCCTGGGGTCTGAGCTCCCTGCCTGGGGTCTGAGCTCCCTGCCTGGGGTCTGAGCTCCCTGCCTGGGGTCTGAGCTCCCTGCCTGGGGTCTGAGCTCCCTCCCAGCCCACTCTGTGCCACTGAGATGTTTCTCACTTCAGTCCACCCCACAGCTCCTCACTCAGCCTCACTCCCCCCCAGCCCTTTCACTCAGCCAACTCCACAGCCGTGCCCAGAGCATTCTGCAGCTCAGGGGCCGCAGGGCTGCCCCCTCCAGGCCTCACCTTGTTGATGTCGATGGTTTCCAGGGCCAGCTGCCTCAGCCTCTCCCTGCGGTCGCGGTTGCTCTCGGAGGCAGAGGCCACGCCTCCGCTTCCAGTTTTACCTCCAGGACGATGCTGGAAATCCATCCTGAGGCCTTCTGTGCTTCAGCTACGTGCAGAGAACAAAAGAGCCTGGGAAAGAGGAGGGGAAGCAACAGGGCTGATCGGTGCCCTGGGGTTGGCAGCGCTGTGCGGCCCCCCAGCAGAGGCTGAACGCCCCCTGCCCAAACACCCTCAGCCCTTCAGCGAGGCTCGGGGGCCCCGCTCAACCTCTGCCAGGGCCCCGCTCAATGCCTCTGCCAGGGCCCCGCTCAACCTCGGCCAGGGCCCCGCTCAACCTCGGCCAGGGCCCCGCTCAATGCCTCTGCCAGGGCCCCGCTCAATGCCTCTGCCAGGGCCCCGCTCAATGCCTCTGCCAGGGCCCCGCTCAACCTCGGCCAGGGCCCCGCTCAATGCCTCTGCCAGGGCCCCGCTCAACACCTCTGCCAGGGCCCCGCTCAGCCTCTGCCAGGGCCAGCCCCCCCCCGCCCCACAGCGCCTGCAGCCCCCTCCCCTTCCCGAGCACCCCTGGGCAGGGATCTCCCTCCCCAGCCCCTGGCGAGGACCAAAGCCCCCCCGAGACACTCCCAAGCGCGCCTCACCGCGGGGCCGCCCCCAGGTCTGTACCGGGCTCCCTACCGGGCTCCCTACCGGGCTCCGCACCGGGCTCCCCGCGCCCCGGCCCCGCGCATGCGCCCCGCGCCCAGGGACTTCCGGCTGCCGGGAGAGAGCTTCCGGTTTGCAGAGCGCACTTCCGGCGCTGGGGGGGCGCTTCCGGGGCGCGCGCGGGCATGGGGGGTCGGTAGCGGGGCGGGGCCGGCCCGGCCATGCGGTACAACGAGCGCGAGCTGCTGTCCCTCGCGCGGCAGCCCGCGGAGAAGGCGGCGGAGGTCCTGATGCGGCTGCCCAAGAAGGGCAGCGGTGAGCGGGGGGGGAGGGCACGCGGGGGGCGGGCACGCGGGGGGCGGGGCAGCGGTGAGCGGGCGGGGAGCGCCGGGGGGAGGCTGCGGGGGCGCAGGGAGCAGGGGCGCAGGGCGGGAGGGAGCGGCACCGAGGGACCCAGGGACCGGGAGCGCTGCGGACAGGAGCTGGTGGTCCTGCAGCCCCGGAGCTGCAGCTGGGGCAAGGTCCGGAGCGGGAGTGCGGCAGGGCTGCAGCGCGGCTGGGGGGAGCTGCGCGCCCTGGGGGAAGAGCTGCGCGCCCTGGGGGGGGGGGGAGCTGCGCGCCCTGGGGGGGGGGGGGAGCTGCGCGCCCTGGGGGGGGGGGGGAGCTGCGCGCCCTGGGGGGGGGGGGGAGCTGCGCGCCCTGGGGGGGGGGGGGAGCTGCGCGCCCTGGGGGGGGGGGAAGCTGCGCGCCCTGGGGGGGGGGAAGCTGCGCGCCCTGCGGGGGGGAAGCTGCGCGCCCTGGGAGGGGAGCTGCGCGCCCTGGGGGGGGGGGGGAGCTGCGCGCCCTGCGGGGGGGAGCTGCGCGCCCTGGGGGCAGCAGGACCGGAGGCAGTCAGGGCTGGCAAACGCCAGGCTGCTGCAGGCCTGGGGCAGGCTGCCCAGAGAGGCTGTGGAGTCTCCTGGTGTGCAGAGCTCCCAACCCCCCCTGGGCACTGTGCCCCTGGGCAGGCTGCTGGGGGAGCCCTGCTGGGGGAGCCCTGCTGGGGCAGGGGCTTGGGCTGGGGGGCTCCAGGGGTCCCTTCCAAGCCCTCCGTGCTGGACCCCCCCCGCAGGGTGCGTGTGCAGGGGATGCCCTCCCTGCAGGGTGGCTGTCAGGACCTCACCTGGGGGCAGGGATCTGAGGTGCAGGAGGGCTTGGGTGGGGTTGAAGCTTGCCTCAAGCCTCCTCTCGTTGGCAGTGCTGAAGAAGCGCCTGGTGAAGCTGGTTGTCAACTTTCTCTTCTACTTCAGAACAGATGAAGCTGAGGTATGGAGCCCTTCCCCCCCTTCTCTCTCCCTTCTCTGGGAGTTGGTAGTGTGAGCTCTGCCCAGGGGCACAGTACCAGACTGCTGGAGCCAGGACACAGCCCCCAGGCTCTCAGGGGGCAGGCTGGCAGAGCTGGGACTGTGCAGCCTGGAGAAGGCTCCAGGAAACCTTGGAGCAGCCTCCCAGTGCCTGAAGGAGCTGCAGGGGAGCTGGGGAGGGACTTGTGACGAGGGCTGGGCGTGCCAGGACAAGGGACAAGGTTAAGCAGCTTGCTCCAGGGGCTCTAGGCAGCCTGTGGGGGTTCCAGCCACTGCTGGGGTGGTGAAATCCTCTCTCTGGGTCTCTTGCAGCCCATTGGAGCTCTGCTGCTGGAGCACTGCAGGATCACCAAAGAGGAGGAAAATGTCTTCTCCATCAGTGAGTGCTGCAGGCCCTGCACCCTCCCTTGGGGCACACAGAGCTGCCTGAGAGGAGAGAGCTCACTGCTCACTGCCTGCTTCTGCCTCTGGCTCTGTGCTGACAGGGGAGTCACTGCCCCTCAGCCTTGCTCCTGCCCCCTGGGCTCAGAGCTCCTCAGCTGCCCCTTGCTGCCTGGCCTGGCCATGCCCTGTGCCCAGAGGTTCCTCACTGGCTGAAGCAGTGGCACAGGAGGCCAGGAGCTGTGAGAGGAGCCAGAGCAGGGCTTGCTGCTGGTGGAAATCCCTCTGCAGGCTGTGTGCTGCTGCCTCTCATCCCCACCAAGTGCTCCTCAGCTGAGCCATCTGCAGGGCTGCTGCAGCCCTGTGCTCCCCCAGCCAGCCCCAGTGTCCTTGTGCTGGTAGCCAGGGCTGCAGCTGGCTGCTGCTGTGCTGTGCTTTGTGAGCAGCCTCTCATCCAGCAGCTGAGCTCTGTGCCAGAGGTATGTGGCCAGCACAACAGGATGTGTCTCCAAGGCCATCTCCATATCTTTTGGCCTGGCTGTTGGCCACAGCTGCTTGGCTGGGCTCAGCCTCCTCTCTCAGCCAGGAGAGGTAGCTGCCTCCACAGGGCCCTCAGGCAGCCTGGACACAGAGTCCCAGAGTGGCTCAGGTGGGAAGGGAGCTCAGAGCTCATCTCCAACCTCTCCTCCATGGGCAGGGACAGCTCTCACCTAGCCTCAGCTGCTCCAGGCCTCATCCAGCCTGGCCCTGAGCACCCCCAGGCAGGAGGCAGCCACAGCCTCCCTGGGCAGCCTGGGCCAGGCTCTCACCAGCCTCACACTGAGGAACTTCTTCCTCAGCTCCACTCTGACCCTGCTCTGCCTCAGCTCCAAACCCTCCCCCCTGGCCTGGCTCCAGCCCCCTCAGCCAAAGTCTCTCTGCAGCCTTCCTGCAGGATCCCTCCAGGCCCTGGCAGCAGCTCTGAGCTCCCCCTGGAGCCTTCTCCCCTGCAGGCTGCTCAGCCCCAGCTCCCTCAGCCTGTGCTCAGAGCTGCTGCAGCTCTCTGCTCTCCACTCAGCCTTTCTGGAATCCAGAATCCCAGACTCCCAGTGCCAGCTTGGAAGGGACCCCAAGGGGCCTGGGGCAGGAGGCTGGGGGCAGAGGCAGCTCTGCCAGGACCTCCCTGGTGAAGCCTTTCCCCTGGCAGGTTTTGTGGAGGAGCCAGAGAGGAAATACTGCTTTGAGTGTGCCAGTGAGGAGCAGTGCCAGGAGTGGATTGAGGCCCTGAAGAGAGCCAGGTACTGAGCCCTGCTGCCAGCTCTGCCCTGGGCTGCTGGGGGCGAGCTGGGGAGGAGGAGGTCATGACACAGACCCCGAGATTGGGCTGGGAGCTCATCCAGCTCCAGCCCCCTGCCATGGGCAGGGACTCCCCCACCAGCCCAGGCTGCTCCAGGCCTCACCCAGCCTGGCCTTGGGCACCTCCAGGCAGGAGGCAGCCACAGCCTCCCTGGGCAGCCTGGGCCAGAGCCTCCCCAGGGTCTCTCTCAACAATTTCTGCCCCATCTCCAGTCTCAATCTGCCCTCTCCCAGCCCCCAGCCCTTGGCCTCCATCCTGCCACTCCCAGCCCTTGTCAGGAGCCCCTCCCCAGTGAGGCTTCCCTGCCTTGGCTGCTGCTGCAGCAACCCTTCCATCACTCCTGGCTTCCTGAGGAGCTGCTGTGGCCAGCAGCAAAGCCATGAGGGAGATGAATGCAAGGGCCAAGGGCTGGGAGAGGGGAGGAGGCCTGAGGGGGATCCATGGCTGGGGCTGGGACTGCAGGAACAGAAACAGCTCCTGCCCAGCCCCCCCTGCCCAGCCCCAGCTGCCCCCCCCCCGCCCAGCCCCCCCCCTGCCCAGCCCCCCCTGCCCAGCCCCCTCCCTCTCTTCCAGCTATGAGTTCATGAGGAGGACTTTGATCTTCTACCGCAACGAGATCCAGAAGCTGACAGGGAAGGTGAGTCCCAGGGGCACAGCCTTGGGCTGGCTTGGAAGGGACCCTGAAGATCCTCCAGCTCCAGCCCCCTGCCAGGGGCAGGGACCCCTCCCACCAGCCCAGGCTGCTCAAGGCTGAGGCTGTGCAGTTTCCACCTCTGGAGCCCTTCCCAAGCCTCACCTGGCAGAGCCAGCCCTGCCCTGGGGGCTGCTGCCCTGGCAGGGGGCTTGGCCTGGCTGAGCTCCAGAGGTCCCTTCCCCTGCCCCCCAGGCTGGGGCTGGCTCTGAGGCCCTTCCCCTGCCCCCCAGGCTGGGGCTGGCTCTGAGAGCCTTCCCCTGCCCCCCAGGCTGGGGCTGGCTCTGAGACCCTTCCCCTGCCCCCCAGGCTGGGGCTGGCTCTGAGACCCTTCCCTGTGCTCTTCCTTGCTGCAGGACCCCCTGGAGCAGTTTGGGATCTCGGAGGAAGCTCGATTCCAGCTGGGGCCACCCCAGCAGTGAGCCTGGGCTGGGGGCTGGCCCTGGGCTGGGGGCTGGCCCTGGGCTGGGGGCTGGCCCTGGGCTCCTGCAGGGGGTCAGCCTGGCAGCCCCTCCCCAGGGCCAGCAGCAGCTCCCTGCAGTGACTTCTCTTTTGCTGTTCTATTTATTTTGTAAAGGGAAGTTGTGGCCCAGTCCCTGCCCCAGCTGGGGGGGAGCCAGCCCTGAGGGCTGTGCCAGGCTGTGCCAGGCTGGGAGGTGCCAGCTGCAGAGGTCTGTGGGGGGCTGGAGCTGCTGGGCATGAAGCCTTCGCTCCCTGAGCCACTGCTGCAGCTTTGCTTCCCCTCCCATTGCCCAGAGACCACAAAACTGTGCCAGGGAGCTGCCAGGACCAGGGAGCTGCCTCCCTGGGGCTCCTGCAGTGAGGAGAGGGCTCAGGAGCAGCTCCCCTGGAGGCTCAGCCCTGGCTCTGGCTGCACTGATTGCCCAGAGCTGAGGGTTGGGACTGCAGCCCCCCCTGCAGCTCCCCCCTGCAGCTCCTTCCTGACTCCTGCAGCAGCTCTCCAGAGGCAGAGCAGGGAAGGCTGCAGGGGAGGCCTCTGGGAGGGCCTCAGGTGCCACTGGCAGAGGGGGGGTGGCAGGAAGGAGCTTGGCTCATGGCTGGGGCAGGTCAGTGCAGCCTGGGGGCTTGGCTCTGAGCTCTGCTCCCCCCTGGCCCTCTGGAAGGCTGCAGTGCAGGATCTGGGTCTCTGGCTACCAAACAAGAGCCTCCTGCAAGCTGCCCTGCCTGGCCCTCTGTACCCACACTGCTGGGCCCCAGGAGGCTGGCAGCTGCCACTGCTGCTTTACTCTGAGCCTCAGAGCCAAGATCTCTTTTTCCCCTCCCCTGCTCCCTTTGCCCTCTGTGCTCCAGGTGCTTGCTCTAGGGCTTGCCCAAGGCAGCAGAGGGGCACAGCTGCCCTGCAGGGATAAGCTGAGGACAAGGTGGAAGCAGGGCACAGGAGGGCTCAGGAGACAGATGGCAGCTGCAGGGGAAGCAGCAGGGAGGGATTAAAGCCAGGCCCAGGGGAGGGCTTTGGGGGCTTTAGGGATTGGTGTCCTCAGCTGACTGCATTTTAATCCTGCCTGAGGGCAAGGGCAGGGCCCTGGCACACTGCTGGGGCAGGCAGCAGCTTCACTGCTGGGAGGGAGAGCTTTGGCTGCTCCTCAGCAGGGGCAGAGGCACTGCAGGCTCTGGGGCAGCACAGCCAGGGCTGGGCTGGGGTGGGGCAGGGCAGGGGGGCAGGGGGGGCAGGGGTCCTGCATCACAGCCCTGCAGCAGCTCCCAGCAGCCAGCTCCATGCCCAGGGGCAGCTCCCCAGGCTTCAGTGACTCCCTCAGTGTGCAAGGTCAGCTCTGGGAGAAGGCTGCAGGACCCCTGCCAGCAGCCCTGGAGCTGAGCTGAGGCTTCCTGGCTCTGCAGCCACCAAGCCTCAGGCTGCTGCCTCCAGCCCAGTGCCAGCATCCTCCTCCCACAGGGCTGGCACCACCTGCCCTGGGCACCAGGTGGGCATTGCTGGGGTGCTGCAGGGGGCAGGGGAGGGGTGGCCCCCAGCTGCCTGAAGGGGCAAGGAGGACATTTCCTAACTGAATGTGAGACAAATGCTGTGAAGAGGTCAGAGGCCAGCAGCAGGCCCTGGGACTTGCTGAGGTCTGGCCCCAGAGGAGCACTGGGGAGGGCTCAGAGTCCCAGAAGGGGTTGGGCTGGAAGGGTCCTCAGGGAGCAGCCAGTTCCCACCCCCTGCCCTGGGCAGGGACACCACCAGCCCAGGCTGCTCAGGGCCTCATCCAGCCTGGCCCTCAGCACCCCCAGGGAGGGGACAGCCACAGCCTCCCTGGGCAGCCTGGGCCAGGCTCTCCCTACCCTCACTCCAGAATCAATTCCCAGTGGTCCCAGGGCAGGGGGCAGGAGGTGCTCCTGGCCCTGCTCCCTGCTTGGCTCTCACACTCTGTGCTGCAGGGCCCTGTGCCAGGGGTGCTGGGGGCAGGGACCCTGGCAGTGCCCTCAGGCTGTGACTTGTACAGAAACATTTCCAATAAACTCCAATTCTCAGCTCTGTGCCAGGAGAGTCCTCCCTGGGAGACCAACAGCTGGGGCTGGGGGCAGCCTGGGCTGGGCTGGGGGGAGCCTGGGCTCGGGCTGGGGGGAGCCTGGGCCCTGCTGGGGGCAGCCTGGGCTCGGCCTGGGGCAGCCTGGGCCCAGCTGGGGGCTGTCTGGGCTCAGCCTGGGCCCAGGATCACAGCAGCAGCCCCCAGGGAGCAGCTGAGGGGCTGCAGAGCCTTCCTCCCCTGAGCAGGAGCAGGGAGGCAGCTGGAGCTGAGGCTCCTGCTCTGGCTGGCTCCAGGAGATGGCTGCTGAGTGTTTGGCAGCCTGTGCCCAGAGCACCAACACTGGGACCCACAGCTGGACTGGGTGGGAAGGGACCTCCAGAGCTCACCCACCCAGCCCCCTGCAGCCAGCAGGGCCAGCCCCAGCCAGGCTGCTCAGAGCCCAAACCCCCCTGGGCTGGGCTGGCTCCAGCCCTGGGGCAGCTCCAACCTCTCTGGCAGCCTGGGCCAGGCTCTCCCCACCCTCAGGCTCAAACCTTTCTCCCTTCCCTCCCCTCTCCATCTCCCTCTTTGAGTTCCAACCCTTCTCCCCCTGTCCTGTCCCCTGAGGCCCTGCTCAGAGTCTGTCCCCAGCTTCCTGCTCAGCCCTTGAAGCACTGCAAGGCCACCAGCAGCCCTCCCTGGAGCCCTCTCCAGGCTGCCCCAGCCCAACTCCCTCAGCCTGGGCTCCCAGCAGAGGGCTTCCAGCCCTGCTGTGGCCTCCCCTGGCCCCCTGCTCCGGCAGCTCCCTGGGGCCTGTGCTGAGGGCTCCAGAGCTGCCCCCAGCCCTGCAGGCTCTCCTCCCCTGCTCCAGCCCTGCCCTGGGGAAGCAGAGAGAGCCCAGAGCAGCAGCTGTGTATTAAAATACAGACACTTTAATATAAAGACAAAAACCTCCAAAGCATCTCAGATACAAACCAGGGGAGGGGAGGCAGGAACAAAAGCCACAAGAAATTAAGTGGGAGGAGGGGGGGAAGGGGGGAAGAAAACCAAACAACCAACAAACCAAACAAGCCCCAACCCCTCCCCCCCCCCAAATCAACCTCTTAACTCTTAGAGTGTGGAGAATTAGAAAGGCAGGGTGGAAATATATATATTATACATACATTATGTACAGAGCAGAACTGAGAGGGGGCTGGGGAGGGAGGGGAGGGAGGGGAGGGCAACTTCCCAGGAGATGGAAGGAAAACCAAACCCCAACCAAAACCCAAAAGGGAAAGAAAATCCACCCCAAGGCAAAGACAGATAAATAATTAGGGGGAAATTTGGGGTTTAAATAATTCAGCTGAAATCTTCCCCCCCCCCCCCCCCCCAAAAAAAAAAGGCTAAATTGGATCAGTTCATTCCCCAGGGGGAAGAGAAGCTCTGACTGTGCTAAGGGCCAAGGGGGGGAAGGGGTCAAACAAATGACAAAGGGGAAACCAATCCATGGGGGAATGGATTCTCATTAGTAGTTAGAAGGTCACTAATCAATTCCTGAGCAACAGCAACCTCAGCCTCTCCTGCCTCCCCCTCCCCAGTCCCCCTCAGCCAGGGCAAGGCTCTCACCCTCCCAAAGGAAGGAAGAAGGAAGTGGTGGAAGTGGAAGAGAGACCCTCGAGGGGAGAAGTTTGGTGTCCCTGGAGCAGCCCCAGGAGGTTGACCACCAGCCAGCCACAGCAGGATGGGGAGGGCCAGGGGCTCCTGCTCCTCCTTTGCTCCCAAGGAGCTTCTGACTGCACCAAGAGAAGCAACCGGGGGGGGGGGCTTGAGGAAGCCAGGAGGATCCCAGGCTGAGAGCTTCAGGGGCAGCAGAGTTCCAACCTGGCCACTGGGAGCCTGGGTTTGGCTTCTGGAGCTCCACAACCTCCTCAGGAGGAGGAAGTCCTCCGCCTGGAGGTGTTCCAGGCCAGGCTGGATGAGGTCTTGAGCAGCCTGGGCTGGTGGGAGGGGTCCCTGCCCGTGGCAGGGGTTGGAAGTGGATGGTCCTGAAGGTCCCTTCCAACCCAACCCAGGCTGGGAACCTCTGCCCAGCAAATGTGCTGCAGCCTCCTGGCTCTGGCAAGCCCTGAAGCTGACAGCAATCAGCTTCTGCCTCCCCTGCAGGGATGGTTCCCTACACTGACTGCAAAGGCAGAGCTCAGGCTGGGCACAGGCACCTCCGGGGCTGCTGATCCTCCTCCCCCCGGCAGGCAGCCTCCAGAGCCATGCAGACACAGTCACAAAGGAGAGGAGGAAGAGAGCCACACACCACGACCTCTGCAGAGCCCCAAACCATCAGGCACTGGGATGCTGACTCCCAGCTCTGCCTCCCACACTTCCCCAGATTCTCCTCCCCCGGGGCTGCAAAGATAGTTCACAAAAACCCTGCCTGGGGGCTTCTCCCCCAGCCCCTGCTGCTGAGCCTGCAGGACTCAGCCTGGCAGCTCCCAGGGCTGCTGGCCCCCCCAGGCTTTTGGCTCAAGGCAGAAAGGTTTCAAGTGAGTGGAGCTGGGGCAGGAAAAACCCAAATCCCCCTCCTGGCTGCCTGCAGCTCTCCAGCCCCTGCAGCTCTCCAGCCCCTGCAGCTCTCCAGCCCCTGCAGCTCTCCAGCCCCTGCAGCTCTCCAGCCCCTGCAGCTCTCCAGCCCCTGCAGCACAAGGAACCAATTTCAGCACAAAGCAGAAGGATTTGATCCCCCAAAGACACCTCCCAAGGGCACCAGGACACAGCCACCAAGCCCTAACCTGTGGCTCTTGAGCCAGCAGCACCCAGGGTGGGTGCTGGAAGGGCTCTGGAGCAGGGGGGTGACCCCAGGCTGGGTGCTGGAAGGGCTCTGGAGCAGGGGGGTGACCCCAGGCTGGGCGCTGGAAGGGCTCTGGAGCAGGGGGGTGACCCCAGGCTGGGTGCTGGAAGGGCTCTGGAGCAGGGGGGTGACCCCAGGCTGGGAGCTGAGTGGTTGCTGTCAGTGCTCAGAGGGCTCAGCACCCACCCCAGACGTGGCCACAGGGCAGCCTGAGCCAGGAGGGGGAGTCAGGATCAGCAGCTTGGAGAGCAGCTCCCAGCCTGGGCCCCCCTCTGCCAGCAAGGAGGCAAAGCTGGAGCAGGGCAGCAGCCCTGAGCTGCCATCTGCAGGGAGCCAACCTGCTGCCCACAGCCCTCCCCTCCTGGGGAGCACCCAGGGCCAGCAAGGTACCCAGAGCAGCCCCAGGGGGGTGTGGGGGCTGAGGGGAGGTGGAAGCACAGGCAAGGCCCTCAGCCTGCCCCACACAAACCCTCTCCTGAACCACAGCCACCTCCAGCTGCTGCAGACAGCAGCCCTGCAGGCACTGCTGCCCCCCCCTGCCCCCCCAGCCCTCAGCCTCTCTGCCTGCCCTCTCCCAGCTGCCAAGAGGCCTCCTGCTGCTGGCACAGACCAGCTGGAGCCTCTGCTCTGCCTGCAGGTGGCAGAGACCTCACTCCCTGCTGGCAGCTTCCCCTCTGCCCCTGCAGCCACAACCTCAGCTAAGAGCTGAAGCTGCTTCCCATCCCCTGGGGGGTGTCCAGGCTGCTCCACACCTTCCCAGAGGGCACTGCCACACCTGCAGACAGGATGCAGGGACACCTCCACCTCCTCCTCCTCCTCCTCCTCCACACCAGCTCCATCTCAGCCCCTGGGGCCTCCAGCAAGGCTCTCTCACTTTCTCCCTCAGCCACACAAGAGAATCTTCTGGGTGCCCCCCACCCTGCAGCTGATGGAAGAGTTGCTGCTGAGTGACTCATCCCCAGCCAGGGACAGAGCTGAGGCTCAGTGCTGCTGGAGCTCTCCCAGCTCCTGAGCCTGCTGGGGTCTCAGAGGACTCAGCCCAGCCAGAGGAAGCAAAGCACCAAAAAAGGAAGAGTGTGAGGCTGCTGCTCAAGGCTGAGGGCTGCAGTGGGGCCACAGCCTCTGCTCAGCACTGCTCAGGAAGTTCCATCTTCTCTTGGCAGCCTCTGTGCTCCAAGATGTCCTTCAGCTTCCTGAGAAGTGCCCTGGCTGGCAGCAGTGGTGTGGAGGAGAGGGAAGGAGGCTGAGAGCCACAGGCAGGATGTGCTCAGGCAGCAGGAATGCCTCTCTGGAACTGGCTGCTTGGCCTCCACCGCTCCAAGGAGCTTCAGTTATTGGAACCAGGCTTCAGACCTCTGCCCCAGCATTCCTCCAGCAGGGTCAGCAGGGGCTGCTGCTTGCAGCCAGATGGATCAGATCTCAGCATCTCAAAGCTCTTCCTTCAAGCCACCCCCCAGCCAGGTGAGCACATCCCCAGCCTCCAGGCAAGAGCAGAGCCAAGGGGAGCCTGCCCGAGGCGACGGCAAGGCCAGGCCGGACCAGGCCCTGGGGGACACCAAGCACAGGGTGGGGGAGATGCAACTGCAGCTGCTGCTGCTCCAGCAGCTGCTCAGGCACAGCTCTCCAAGGTGCAGCCACAGCAGCTTGGCCCCTTCCAGGCACCCAAGGGCCTGGAAGGAGCTGGAGCTGCCCAACTGCCAGCCACAGAACATCTGGGCTACACTGACCTCCTGGATTCCAGGACATACTCTGTACAGCTTCCACTAGAAGCTACTCTAGAAGCTACTGGATGGTCCTCAGCTCTCCCCCTCGGGGCACTGCTGCCCTTTCCCAGCCTTTTCACCTTGCTGTTGTAGCTCAGCAGGGCACAGGGCTGCCAGGTCCTCTCCCACAGGCGGAGCACAGGACAGATCCAGGCTGCCCCTCGTTCCCAGGGCACCTAACCCCCTCCCCTCCCTCCCCAGCACAAGGCCAGAACAGCTTCCTGCACACAAAGGCTCCTGTGGGAGACACAACCTGGGGAGCACCAAAGAACTGCACCTGGGCCTAAACCTCTACTGAGGCTGCCAAGGAAGCTCAGCCCCACTGCTGCCCCCAGCATGGCTCAGCACCACTCCTGCTGGAGCCACACAGGGCAGAGCCTCCTTGCTGCTCCAAACAGGAGCCCAGCAGCTGCTGGGTTCAGCCCAGCTCTGTGCCTGTCAGGCAGGGCTCAGCCCAGGGGCTGCCCCCTTGCTGGAGGGGGGAGATGGGTGAGGGAGCTAGAAAGGATTTGAGGACAGCAAGAGGCCCCTGCTGCCCTCAGAGCACCAGGGAGGTTCTCAGAGCCTTCCAGTGTCCTGCTCCTGCTCCTTCTGCTGCTGCAATTCCTCTTCCCTGCCTGCAGCTTCCTTTTCTTGCAGCTGGGTCCAGCCTGCCCTCCAGCCCAGCCCCGTTTCCACCTCCTGGATCCATCTCTCCTCTCCCTTCTGGGCACTCCAATAAATAAATAAAATACTCATAATAACAAAAAAGGTCTTTACAAGTCTCCTGTGCACTGAACAAGCTAAAGGAACCCCAAACCACACCGAATTACCCCCAGGGCAACGGAGATGTCTCTCTCTGTCCCCCCCAGCGAGGTGCTGGGGGCAGCACACAGCACCACAAGGACTCACTGCAGCAGGGGGGCAGCCTGGGAGGCTCAGCTGGAGCTGTTTTTGTGAACTACCATTCAGATCCACTGCACCATGGAAGAAAAGCAACCTCCCTCACCACCAAAGAGCAAAGAACAGAGAAGCAAACTGCACTTTGTCCATCAGTGCACAGAGCTGAGCCAGGCCTCAGCCCCGCAGCCAACCCCTGGCTGCCCCAAACCCAACCAGCTGAGCAGCTCCTGCTGCCTGCACCGGGGCCAGCAGCAGCAAAGCAGCAGCTCAGCCTGCCCCCAGCGCTGGCACGGAGGGGCCTGGGCAGGCCTGGTGCCTGCACCCCTGTACCCTGGCCAGGGGCACCCTGGGGGCAGCTGCCAGCAAACATTCACAGTGCCTGCAGGGCAGGCAGCCCCCAGGGGGGCAGGCAGCCCCCGGGGGGGCACCACTCGGAGCCTCTCCTCTTCAGACCGTGCTGAGCTGGCCCGGGGCCACCCCAGGGGCTGAGCTCTCAACCCCACCCAGGTCACAGAGCTCAGCCCGCGCAGCCCCAGGGCAGCAGCCGGGGAGTCCCCTGCGCAGTGCCAGGGAGAGGTTCAGCACTCTCGGGGGGGGGGGGGGGGGGGAAGGGCTGGGAGGTGAACAGAGCGGGGGGGGGGGGAGGAGGAGGAGGAGAAGGGGGAAGAGAACAATAAATAAACTGCAGAGGCGTGTGGGGAGCGGGTTTGGCATCGGTCAGCCCTGCCCAATTCAGCACCAAGGGTTCAAGCTTCGAGGCACAGTTTCCGAGGGGCTGGCTAGCACCGGGGGGAGGCCTCCCCCCCCCCTGCTGGTGGTGCCCAAGGCCTTTGGGCAGGCAGCGCTGCCAGGAGCTGCTCCCTGCTGCCCCCGGCTGGAGGGAAAGGAGTCCGACCCCAGCCCCAGCCAGCGGCTGGCGCTTGAGGCAGGGAGAGAGCTGACCTGGCACCGACTGCGGCTGCAGCTTTGCTCCTGCCCTGTGGGCTCTTCCTCCTCTTTGCCTTTTTGGCCTTTGTCTCCCTCTTTTTTTTTTTTTTCTTTTTATTTTTGCCTTTTTTAATTTTTTTTTTCTCTTTTATTTTCCCCTTTTTCTCTTTTTTTTTTTTTTTTTTGCCTTTTTCTCTTTTTTTTTACCCTTTTTCTCTTTTTTTTTACCCTTTTCTCTTTTTTTGGGGGGGGCCTTTTACTCTTTGTTTTGGCCTTTTTATCTCCTTTTTTTTTGGCCTTTTTCTCTCCTTTTTTTTTTGGCCTTTTTCTCTCTTTTTTGGGACCTTTTTATCTTTTTCTTTTTGCCTTTTCCATTTTTTTTTTCCTTTTCTCTTTTTTCCTTTTTCTCTTTTTTTCCCCATTTATGTTGTCTTTTTTTTTTTTTTTGGCCTTTTCTCTCTTTTTTTACCCTTTTGTCCTTTTTGGGGGCCCTTTTTCTCTTTTTTTTTGGCCTTTTTCTCTTTTTTTTTGGCCTTTTTCTCTTTTTTTTTTGGCCTTTTTCTCTTTTTTTTTCCCTTTTATTTGGCCTTTTTACCTTTTCTTTTTTTCCTTCTTTTTATTCCTTTTTTTTTTTCCTTTTCTCTTTTTTTTTTTCCTCTTTTTATCTCTTTTTTTTTGTCTCCTTTTTATCTCTTTTTTTTTTTCCTTTTTACCTTTTTTTTTTTTTCTTTCTCTTTTTTATCTCTTCTTTTTTTTTTCCCCCTTCTCCTCACTCAGATTCACAGTTTAAAACAAACCAAACCCCCAAACAAATTCAAAACCCCCCCAACCAAACCCCAACAACCAAAACCAAACCCAAAACTTTTTGCTCTGTGGTTTAGGTCTTTGAATTATTTGTTGTTGTTGTTGTTGTTTTGTTTTATTTTGTGTGTGTCCAGTAGTAGTAAGAGAGTAGAAACCCCTGCACAGGCCAGGTGAGCACCTTTCAGTGGAAGCTGAGTGAAGTTGGTCCACGTTGTCCTTGCATAGGTCACATTGGGTTGAGGTAGAAATCCTTTAGTTACCTGCACGACAGGAGGAGAGGAAGAGACTCATCTCAATCAAAGGCAGAAAGCTCCCAGGGGCATCTCTACCCTGCTCCAAGACCTCCTCCTCAGCCAGCAAAAGGAGGAGCAGCAGCAGCAGCTCTTCACCCAAGTGCAACCACAAAGGATGCTGCCAAGAGGGGCAGGCAGGCAGCCCCCACCCCAGCTGCCTTCTGACGCTGGCACCGCCTGGGGCTCGGTGCCAGGCCTGGGCTGGGGGGGCAGAAGTGGGCCCCAGCTCAGTGCTTCACCTTTCCCCAGCACACACTGAGCTGCTTGGAGTTTAGAGCAGCCTGAGGGAGCACTGTTCATAGATCCACGGAATGGGTTGGGTTGGAAGGGACCTCAAAGCTCAGCCAGTTCCAACCCCCCTGCCGACCTCCCACCGGCACAGGCTGCTCAGGGCCTCATCCAGCCTGGCCCTGAACACCTCCAGGCAGGAGGCAGCCACAGCCTCCCTGGGCAGCCTGGGCCAGAGTCTCCCCAGCCTCACTGTCCACAATTCCTTCCTCATCTCCACTCCAGCCCTGCCCTCCTCCTGACAGGCAGAGCAGGTTTGTTTCAGCCCCAGCTCCAGCTCCCAGCCCTGGCTCCTGCCAGGCTCCAGGTGCAGGTGCCCAGAGCAGCCAGTGCCAGCACTCAGCCACCTGCCCTGTGCCCAGCAGTCACAGGCAGCAGGGCCCCCCCTGGGGTCCCTCTGCCAGACACCACCTCCTGCCAGCAGCACTCCTGCTCCACAACCCAGCTCTGCCATCCAGCTACTGCTCTCCTGCCACTTCTCTGCCTCTCCTGCTCTGCTCAGAACCTTTTGGGTACCATCAGAGCTGAGGGTCCAGAATCCAACCCCAGATGCCCTCAGTCCTGCTCAGACCCTTTCTGTTACACCACAGCTGAGGCTCAGAGTCCAGCCCAAGATGCCCTCAGTCCCAGGCAGGCAGCAGAAGGCTTTCAGGCTGTTCTTGAGTCGCTCACAGGTACCAACCCCCAGCCTGACCCTCCTCACCCCTTCTCCCCCATCTGGTTTGTTTCCAGCCCATTCTATCAGCACATCACAGCAGCTCTCTGCTGGCACACAGGGCCCACAGCACTCCAAGCTCTTCCTCAGCCTCTCTTTCACGTGCAGAAGGGTGCAGGGGGTACTTAGGTGGCTCACAAAAGCCCTGCTGAGGCTCTGTGGGTGGCTGTGGAGCCATTTGCTGATGAAGACACCACAGAGAATGCAGAGTCAAGAGAAGCTCTCAGGTAGGTTGTAATTGAGTCATGTTTTACAAGCAGCAAAGAGCATTCAACCACATTCTGTACACAGCTGCAGGAGCAGTGAACAGCAACAACATCACAGACCCCCAGGAGAAGCAGGGAGGGAGCTCTGGGGCCTCACAGACTGCTTGAGCCTTGCAAGCAAGAGGTTGGTACAGCAGGATGCCAGCAGAGCACTGGCATCAACAAGAGTCCCCAGCTCCACGGTGGCACACTTGGCTCTGGAGGTGCTCTGAGGACACTGAGACAGCTGCCCCAGGCTGTGTGAAGCATGGAGCAGCTCAGCCTGCAGGCTGCCTGTGTGCCCACTCCTGTGTGCCCACTCCCAGTCTGCCCAGCAAAGCCAGTGAGGGGCAGGTGAGCATCTGGGGGGGGCTCTGTTGCTGCCAGCCCCAGCAGAGCTGCAGTGCACAGATCAGATCCCAGCCCTGCTCTGCTGCCTGGGGTTGCCTTCTCCAGGGATGGCTAAGGAGGGTCTCCTCCCCCTCTGCTCTGCCCTGGTGAGACCACACCTGGAATGCTGGGTCCAGTCTGGGGCTCCCCAGGTCAGGAGAGACAGGGAACTGCTGGAGAGAGTCCAGTGGAGGCTGGGAGGATGATGAAGGGACTGGAAGCTCTCTGCTGTGAGGAAAGGCTGAGAGCCCTGGGGCTGCTGAGCCTGAAGAGAAGGCTGAGAGGTGACCTGATCAATGTCTATAAATATCTGAGGGGTGGGGGTCAAGAAGATGGTGCCAGGCTCTGCTCAGTGGTGCCCAGTGATAGGACAAGGAACAAGAGGCACAAGCTGGAACCCAGAAGTTCCACCTGGAGCTGAGGAGACACTCTCTGGCTCTCTGCTGCAGGAGGCACACCAGCTGCAGTGCAGGAGCAGCCTGCCTCTGCTCTGCAGGCACAGCTGCAGCCTGGGAGCTGGAAGAGTTCTAACTGCATGGCTGTGTGCAGCAGCTGCTGGGGGCTGGCAGCAAAGCCAAGCCCACCCCTGCCAGCTGCAGGCACAGAGCAGCACCAGCACACACCTAACACCCTGGGGGCTCGTGGGGGGACAACAGTCTCTGTCGGGGGGCAAGGGGAGGGGAAGAGGAACTCAGCAGTAGGAAACCATCACTGCCAGGAGCTGCAGGAAAGCACACTTGGAAAAGAGACAATTCTGCAGCAATGAACTGTCACAAAGGGACCCTGAGCACAACCTTCCTGCCAGCTGAGCCAGAGCCACCCAGGGAGCAGCCCTTGAGACCCTGAGTGCCACAGCAGGCACCAAGGCTGTCCAGCCTCTGCCACCAAGGATCCTGAGTGCCACAGCAGACACCAAGGCTCTGCCACCAGAGATCCTGAGTGCCACAGCAGACACCAAGGCTCTGCCACCAGAGATCCTGAGTGCCACAGCAGACACCAAGGCTCTGCCATCAGAGATCCTGAGTGCCACAGCAGGCAGCACCAAAGCTCTGCCACCAGAGACCCTGAGTGCCACAGCAGGCACCAAGGCTGTCCAGCCTCTGCCACCAAGGATCCTGAGTGCCACAGCAGACACCAAGGCTCTGCCATCAGAGATCCTGACTCCCACAGCAGGCAGCACCAAAGCTCTGCCACCACGGATCCTGACTCCCACAGCAGGCAGCACCAAGGCTCTGCCTCCAAGGATCCTGACTCCCACAGCAGGCAGCACCAAGGCTCTGCCTCCAAGGATCCTGACTCCCACAGCAGGCAGCACCAAGGCTCTGCCTCCAAGGATCCTGACTCCCACAGCAGGCAGCACCAAGGCTCTGCCACCAGAGACCTTGAGTGCCACAGCAGGCAGCACCAAGGCTCCACCACCAGAGATCCTGAGTGCCACAGCAGGCAGCACCGAGGCTCTGCCACCACGGATCCTGACTCCCACAGCAGGCAGCACCAAGGCTCCACCACCAGAGGTCCTGAGTGCCACGGCAGGCAGCACCGAGGCTCCGCACCCTGCGGTGCCCTCCTGCAGCGGCAGGGAGCCCATCCCCAGGCTCCCTCTGCAAAGCAAGCAGCATCAGTCAGCAGCTGGCGCCCCAAGCGCTGTGGCTGCGCTCTGGCCTTACCTTCCAGCACAAGAACTGTTAGCTAAGCAAGCTCTTATCGCGGCTTAACCCCCGAAAGGTGCGGAGCGTAAGGAGGCTGCATGCCAAGGGCCACCCACACGGCCGAGGTGCCAGCGGCGTCGGGCGCCGCCTGGGCCAGCGCCAGGCGGGGCAGGGGAGGGTGATGGACGGTAAAGGAGGGGCGGGAGGCTTTGTGCTGGAGAGAAGCTAGCTTGAGAGACAAAGAGGGGTTAGCGGGCCGGCCGGCAGCGGCGGAGGAGGGCGGCAAGAAGGCCTCGGCGGGCGGCAGGGAGGGGAGGCCCTGCAGCAGGGCCGGCTCGGGGTTAGGAGCGAGCAAGGGCGGAGGGGGAGGCAGGGAGACGTTAGGAGGGGGATGGAAAACAGACTGCGGCGGAGCCCTGCCGGGGTGCTGAGCAGGTCTGCCCTCGCCAGATGAGAGCGGATGAGAGGAGGGGGGTGGGAAGGATGAGGATGAGGTGCTGGCAGCAGCCTGCAGAGGGTTTAAGCTCAGCACTGTGCTGCTAGAGACAGCACTGCTGCTGAAAGTGGCTCCAAACTGATGAGCAGAGGAGGCAGAAGGCACCGCATGGTTAAAAATACCTGCAAACAGGAGAGAAAAACTCAGCTTCAGCAGGTGGCCTTGCACAGTCCCAACAGTGACAAGAGAAACAAACCAAAAGAAAGCAAAACCAACCAAACCAAACCAAACCAGGGACAAAACAAAAGCCAAATGGTAAGTTACAGCCCCAGACAACACCGGCAGGCACAACTATGCAGCATGAGAAGGCAGCAAGCAATGAAGAGAGAATGGTGCAGGCCAGGAGGGACAGAAGGTTTCACACTTACCTTGCCTACTGCCAGCCTCCACATGGCCAGGCCCAAGAACTGGCAGTTCTAGAGCACACAGGCAGGCCTGGGAGGAGGCTGGGTGGTCTCTAGAGTTGTTTTAGCTGAAGAGTCAAAGTGCTGCTCTTGCCACCCTCCTGCTTCCCCACTTACAGGGCAGCAGAGGGGAGAGTCTGCTTTTCCAGCCCATCTAAGTGCTGAGAGATGTGAGAGTTAGGATTTCCACACGTGGTGCCTGAGTGGTTATGGACAGGCAGGGACAAAACCTGCCTTGGCCACTGAGCAGGGTCAGGCTATCTTCTAGTGCTGCCAGCTTGTCTCCAGCTCGGGCCACAGAAGCCAAGCCCTGCAGGATCCCAGAGGTGCAAGGTGCATATGGCATTGCCCTTCCTGGCAAAGCAAAGTCCAGTCAAGAGCCAGAATGCTACCCAATCCCCAACACCCTCTGCTCTGCAGAGGCTCTGATGTCCTTCCTGGATCCTGCTAAGTCCATTCAAGGCCTAATCTCAACCTTGACTCAAGCTGACAAGTTAAGAGATCCTTAACTCGGTACCAGTTCAAACCCTTTACCTGCAGGCAGACCTAAGTTGGTTCCAACACAGCCAACCTCTGACCAAGCAAACCTTAGGCAATCACAAAGCCTGGGTGCATTCTCTCAGGGAGGTGAGAACAAGCTCAGCTAGCAGACAAAGCTCAAGAGATCTCCCTGGGGGGAACTGAACTCATCCTAGCATTTCCAAGAGAGAGAGAGAGAAAGAGAGAGAGAGGAGATTGGTTATGTGGGACAGATCTGCTTCACATCCTGCAGCAACCAAAGAGGCTTTCAGCCCTGGAGGGGCAGCGTCAGACTTTCCTTCAGGCCCTGTCTCATACCAGAGAAAGAGTTCTGCCTACCTCCAACTGTTCCACCTGTAACCCCAGGTGAGAAGTTCCCCATAGTGTGAGAGTTAGTCAGTCTGGTTGCAGCTGATGACACGTGGACCAGACTGGCAGCAGCTGGCATTGAGTTAAATAAGGACTGCAAGACTGAGGAGTTTGTCACGGAGCTGAGGTTGGCTTGCAGGGCCATGGAGCCCAGGGGGAACTGCGATCCAGTGCTCAGAGTGCTCAGGAAGGGGTGGTGCGTCTGCACAGACGAGGCTGGGCTGCCTGCCGCAGAACCAGCAGGAGGAAGGCTTTTGCCGTTCAGAAGGCCACCAGAGGAGACAGCAGCAGAGATGAAGAGGTTGTGGCCGTTCTTGAACTCCACCTCCCGCTCCCTGCCCTTGCCGAGCTTTCCGTTGTGCTGCGCGGAGCTCTTCTCCGAGCAGGCTGCGGCGCGGCCGCCGCCGTCGCTCAGCTCCTTGCCTTTGCCCCCTGCCCGGCTCAGCTCCTCTCCTTTCGTGCTGCTCAGCCCCTCCAGCTGCCTCTTGCTCAGGAAGGGGTTGGGCTCGGCCATCCCCACGTCTTTGCTTCGCTGCGGCTGGAACGGCAGGGGGCAGCTGGCCGGCGCCGCCTCGGCAGCCTTGTGCGGCAGGGAGGCTCCGTCCATGAAGCCGTGCAGCCCCCCCTCGGCTGGGAGCCCCCCGGCGTAGCTGAAGCCGTTGGTGGAGTTTGTGCTGGGGCTGAGCCCGTCTGCCCCGGAGGAGGCCATGGCCAGGCTCTTCCTGGCGTGGGCCAGGCTGTCCTCGGGGGGCGGCCGGAAGGCGAAGAGAGAGCCCTGGCCCAGAGCTGAGGCTGCCTGCAAGGAGCTCTCTGTGGTTTTGGTCAGGTTGATGTCAGAGATTGGTGAGAAAGTTGATTTCCACTTGCTGCTGTTCATGCTCTCGCTGCCTTGGGCTGGCTTCCTCCCAGTCAAGCTGCCCCCTGTTTGGAAGAGAATGTCTGTGTCAAACCCCAGCACTGACTGCAGCTGCTCTGCAGGGCTCATGGCCTGGGCTGGGCTGGAAGGGACCTTCAGGATCCCCCAGCTCCAGCCCCCTGCCAGGGGCAAGGACAGCTCCCAGCAGCCCAGCTTGCTCAAGGCCTCATCCAGCCTGGCCTGGGGCACCCCCAGGCAGGAGGCAGCCACAGCCTCCCTGGGCAGCCTGTGCTGGGGTCTCTCCACCCTCCCTCTAAACCATTTCTGCCAGCAGAGCTCTGCTGTGCTCAGCAGCTCCTAGCAGCCTCCCAGTGACCAGCAGCTCCAGGCAGAGCCAGCCCCAAGCCCAGCCAGTGCAGCAATGCCCAGGGCCCTCACACCTACCGTTCTCAACAGCCTTCTGTGGGGATTTGCTCTCCAAGGATATGGTGGCAATTTTCCTCTCGATTCTAGAGTGAGAAGAAAAGGGTTAGGGAGCCCTGATGGCAGACCTGTGGCACACTGACCCTCACTACCCAGCATCCATAACCCCCTGGGCTGCCTGTGCCAGACTCTCACCACCCTCACACTGAAGAACTTCTTCCTCTGCTCCAGTCCAACCCTGCTCTGCCTCAGCTCCAAACCCTTCCCCCTTGGCCTGTCTCCAGACCCCCTCAGCAAAAGCCTCTCTGCAGCCTTCCTGCAGGATCCCTTCAGGTACTGGAGGGCAGCTCTGAGGTCCCCCTTGGAGCCTTCTCCAGGCTGCACAGCCCCAGCTCCCTCAGCCTGTGCTCAGGGCACAGCTGCTCCAGACCTTGGAGCGTCTCTGTGGCCTGCTCTGGCCTCACTCCTCAGCTCTGTGTCCTTCTGCTGCTGGGGACAGCAGAGCTGGAGGCAGGGTTGGAGGTGAGGACTGAGCAGAGCAGAGTCAAGGGGCAGAATCCCCTCTGCTGCCCTGCTGGCCACTACTTCCTAAAGCTTCCCTCTCCCCCCTTCAGCCACATTAAGATGCTTGGCCTGCTGGGAAGGGTCTCCAAGGGAAGGGAACAAAGAAGGTTTAAGACATCTGTGCAGTATGGAGCAGTGTTGGCAGCTCCCAGGGCCAGCTGAGCCCCGGGCCAGGCCCTCACCTGCTGCTGTTGTGCTCATCCTCAGAGCCCTGCTCCTCATCAGAGGTGAGTGGGGAGTAGTGGACTCCATTGCTCTGCAGGAGAGGCTTCTCCTTCTTCAGTACTGGGGGTTGGTCATTGTCCTGGTAAGGAACAGGAGAGTTCTTCAGGGAGTTTTCAGGAGAGGAAATGGCTGTTATTTCTAAAGGCTGGTTAATGTTATTGACCTGGGCAAGAAGGAAAGAGAGCAGTTACAGGTGAGAGGATCCCCTCAGCAGCAGCCTTAGCTTCACAGATCAAAGCAGAATGGGAGGGCTTGGAAGGGACTCCTGGGGATCACCCAGTCCAACCTCCCTGCCAGAGCAGCATCACCCAGGGCAGGTCACACAGGGATGCATCCAGGGAGGGTTTGGAGTGTCTCCAGAGAAGGAGACTCCACAGCCTCTTTGGGCAGCCTGCTCCAGGCCCCCAGCAGCCTCACAGCAAAGAAGTTTCTCCTCCTGGGCTGCAGTTTGTGCCCCTTGTCCTGTCCCTGGACAGCACTGAGCAGAGCCTGGCTCCTGCCCTTCACATCTTTCACCAGCATGAATGAGGACCCCCCCAGGCTCCTCTGCTCCAAGCTGAAGCCCCAGCTCCCCCAGCCTGTCCTCACAGGGATGTTCCACTCCTCTGCACAGAGTGGGCTGGGTTGGAAGGGACCTTAAAGATCCCCCAGCCCCAACCCCCTGCCAGGGGCAGGGACCCCTCCCAGCGGCCCAGCTTGCTCCAGGCCTCACCCAACCCACCTGCAACACCTCCAGGGCTGGGGACTCCACCACCTCCCTGGGCAGCCTGTGCCAACCCCTGAGCACTCCTGCAGCAGCCAAACCCTTCCTGGCCCCCGAGCCTGCCCCTGCCCTGCCCTGTGCCACCTGAAGCCTCTCTCCCCTCGCCCCGCCGCGGAGCAGCCCCCCCGGCCCCCCGCGGCCCTTACCATGGAGCTGATGTTGAGAGGGGAGCCTGAGGGCTGCACGAAGAGCCCCGGGACGGCAGGCAGGGACTTGCGCTTGGGGGAGACGCCGGGGGCGCCGCCGAGGGTCCCTGCCGAGGCTCTCTTCCGCCGGCCGCGCTTCTTGCCGTCGGGCGCCGGGGCCTGGCCCGCCTCCAGCCGCCCCCCCGCGGGCAGGGGGCTGTGCTTGCTGGGAGGGGACTGCTTTACATGCCCTGCAGTAGGAGAGATTGTGAAGATGATCCTTCTCTTGGCCTCGCTCTCGGCATCGGCAAAGGCTGCCTCGGGCTGCAGGTCTCCCTTCGATCCTTCGGCAAACATCTTCTGAGCCTCTGCATACTGCAGGACCCCCACCAGGCTCTGGGCTGTGCCGTTTAGCCTGGGGCTTGTGGAGTGCTGGTGAGCAGGGGAGCTTTGCCCAGAGTTCCTCGACTGCATCATGAGCAAAGGATGCTGTGGAGTGGCACTCCGAGACCCTACTGAGTTAAAGAGACTCCCAGAGTCCTCCAGAGCTGCCTGGTCAGCACCAGGGTTGAGATGGGCTGGGCTGTTTGTGAGGGTTCCATTGAGTGCCACCGAGCCAGAAGAGTAAGAAAAACCTGTTGGAAGGGAAAGCCACAAATCATTGCTGCTGCTGAGTGAGAGGGCACAGTGCTGGGGGGCTGCTGAGGGAGAGGGCACAGTGCTGGGGGGCTGCTGAGTGAGAGGGCACAGTGCTGGGGGGCTGCTGAGGGAGAGGGCACAGTGCTGGGGGGCTGCTGAGGGAGAGGGCACAGTGCTGGGGGGCTGCTGAGTGAGAGGGCACAGTGCTGGGGGGGTGCTGAGTGAGAGGGCACAGTGCTGGGGGGGTGCTGAGTGAGAGATCACAGTGCTGGGGGGCTGCTGAGGGAGAGGGCACAGTGCTGGGGGGGTGCTGAGTGAGAGGGCACAGTGCTGGGGGGCTGCTGAGTGAGAGGGCACAGTGCTGGGAGGCTGCTGAGTGAGAGGGCACAGTGCTGGGGGGGTGCTGAGTGAGAGGGCACAGTGCTGGGGGGCTGCTGAGTGAGAGGGCACAGTGCTGGGGGGCTGCTGAGTGAGAGGGCACAGTGCTGGGGGGCTGGGAGCAGGCAGCAGCTCTGCCTGCGGCGCTGGAGGCGTGCCACGGGGGGCACCGGGGCTGGGGGGCACAGGGCAGCCCGGGGGGGGCACAGGGCAGCCCGGGGGGGGCACAGGGCAGCCCGGGGGGGGCACAGGGCAGCCCGGGGGGGGCACAGGGCAGCCCGGGGGGGGCACAGGGCAGTTGGGGAGGTGGCTCTGTGCTGATGGTTTCACTCAGGGGGTAGTCTCACTGCTCTTCTGCCAGCTCAGAACTCCTGTGTGCCATGGCCCTGCCCTGGGCCCAGGGGCTGATGGCATTCAGAGATTCATGGAATGGGTTGGGCTGGGAGGGACCTTCAGGATCCCCCAGCTCCAACCCCCTGCCAGGGGCAGGGACACCTCCCAGCAGCCCAGGCTGCTCAAGGCCTCATCCAGCCTGGCCCTGAACACCTCCATAGCCTCCCTGGGCAGCCTGTGCCAGGCTCTCCCCAGCCTCACTGATGTTCTCCAGGTGAATTTCCTACCTGAGTGGCTTTAGTCCTCCCTTGAGGCCTTGTCTGTGGGCTCTCAGAATGGCAGGGGGGAGGGGAGCAGGGGTCTGCTTTACACCAAGGGGTCTGACACTCGATTGGTTTGACAGAAGACTTCAGCCAAGGCCTTTGCCAGGAGCAGCACAAACCCCAGGTGCTGAGCACAGAGCAGTGCCCTCTGATGTAGCACAGCTCCTGGAGCTGGAGCCTGCCTTGCCTGGGCCACAGCATTCCATGTCCTGAGCAGCTGAAGGCCACAGTTTCAACAGATGGCCAAGTCCAGAGCCAGGGTCTGCACTCAGAGCTGTCCCCCCCTGCTCCCCTGTGACCTTTCTGCCTACCCAGACACCTGTGGCTTTACAGCTGCTCCTGATGGGCCACTGTGACCTGCATCAAGAAGTTAATGCTGCTGCTGAAAGCACTGCCCCCAGCCTGTCAGATGCAGCATCTCCAGCTCACAGCATTAACTCTGCAGCTCTGCTGCTGTGCCAGGCTGGGGAGGCAGGGAAGTCTTAATCCAGAGAGCAAACTGAGCCAAAGCAGCTGCTGCTTGGCCCTGCAAGGTGCTGCAGTGCAGCTGAAGGCACAGCAGAGCAAGACTGCAGGCCAGGATGCAAGCCAGGCTGCCTCAGCTCACCACCATCCACAGCTCTTTGGTCTCCTAACAAAACACTCCTTGATCTAGGCCTGCAGGAGCTCCAGGCAGTGCTTGGAGAGCTCTGACACCTGCCCTGTGGGTGCTGTCAGGAGAAGGCAGCTCAGAGGAGGCTGTTACCTGAGGTAGCCAGAGCCAGTGGCTTGTTTCCAGCAGCATTGCTTACACCATTATGAGAACTAGCACCAATCTGCTTGTCAAGTGTGGAGGAGTCTCTGCTCTGATGAACTGGGCTGGGTGTGCTTCTCTGTGGGGGGAGAAACAGGCACTTCAGTACAGGAGGCCAAGAGCTGAGCCAGGAGCCACATGCAGCAGAGGAATGCAGCAGGGAGGTGGCTCTGCTGCCCCAGTGCCCCTAGGCTCTGCTTGCTCTGAGCAAAGCCCAGCTCAGGCTGGCATGGGACAAGAGCAGCACTGCCCACAGCAGATCCCAGCAGAGGCACACAGCTCCCCCTGCCAGCTCTGCCCAGGCCAAAGCCCACAGCTGGGGAAAGGTCATGGACTCCACACCAGGAGCCAGCTCCAGCTTCCCAAACACAGGCCCTGAGACAAGCAGCTGTGGATGGCCTCTAAACTGACAGCTCTCAGGTGAAAGCTGCTGAGGTCTCTGCTTTGGGGACAAAGCTTAGTGAGAAACTGAGCCCAGCTTGCTCTGAGACTCCCCTGGCCCTGAGAGCAGCCTGGGGCACACAGAGCTGGCCCCAGCAGGCTGTGTGCTGTGTGCTGCTGCAGAGCAGTGGAGCACAGAGCAGCTGCCACAGCCTGGAGGACCTCTGGGGCTCATCCCACACACAGAGCTGCTGGACACCTCTGAGGTGAGCAAGCTGAGGCTCAAGGGCATGCAAGGACAAACTGACTGAGGTCTGACCCTCTCCCTTCACTGCCACCAACTCTCAGCCTCTGCATCTCTTCCACCCTTGAGGCAGCTCCTTGGCTCCTCGGCTCTCCTTTCTGGCTCAGACCCCCACCCCACCCACAGGTCACCTACAGCCCACCAGCAGCCTCCCCCTGAGGCATCAGTGAGGATGAGCAGCCCAGGAAGGGTTGTGGAGCACCCCCTGAGTGCCCAGAGTGACTGGGAGGGAGGGAGGGAGGGAGGTGCTGACAATCCCTTACTGACCTTCTCAACACGGCTGGGGAGCACCACGCTGGCCAGGGGGATACTGACAGGGAGCTTGTTGGGCTGCACTGTGCTGAGAGGGATGCTGATGGGGAGGCTGGTGATGGTTTCTCCATTACTCACAGAGGTTCTCTCTCTCAAAACCTGCAAACCAAAGGAGAGAAAGTGCAGTTCTTAACCACAGAGCAGAGCTTTGCAGCTCAGAGGTGTTGCTAACCCGCAGCTCCCTCCTGCTCTGTGTTCCCTCTCCTCCTCCTGAGGAATTCTATCACTGAGTGGTGACTGCAGAGTCACAGAGCCCCCCTGATGCTGTGCTTCTGCTACTAAGGTCAGCAGCTCCAACCTTCTACCCAACACCTCCTTGACCACCAAACCACATCCCCAAGGGCCACATCTGCTCATTTCCTGAGCACCTCCAGGGCTGGGGACTCCACCACCCCCCTGGGCAGCCTGTGCCAAGCCCTGGCCACTCTTCCAGGGAAGAAATTCTTCCTAATGCCCAACCCAAACCTCCCCTGGTGCAGCTTGAGGCCATTTCCTCTCCTCCTGTCCTCAGAGAAGAGGCCAACACCAGCCTCCAGCCCCCTGCCAGAGCACAGTCACCCAGAAGAGGCTGTCCAGGATGATACCCAAGTGCAGCAAGGCAGAGTCAGGCTGGACATCAGGAGGAAGTTCTGCACCATGAGGGTGGTAAAATACTGCAAGAGGTTACCCAAAGCTGTGGAGCAGACATTCAAGGTCAGGCCTGATGTGGGCCTGAGCAACCTGCTCCAGCTGGAGGTGTCCCTGCTGAGTGCAGGGGGTGGGACAGGAGGAGCTCTGAGGCTGAGCTTGGAGGGTGCCTCCCAGCCTGATGCATTCTGTGGTACCCCCAAAGCCAAGCAGGGCACAGGGAGGGGCAAGGCTGCATTCCCTGCTTAGGCCAGGGAAGGTCTCTGGGCTGCTGGGTGCCACATGTGTGCAGCTGGGCAGAGCAGGGCTCCTCTCTGGGTGCCATGTGTGCAGCTGGGCAGAGCAGGGCTCCTCTCTGGGTGCCATGTGTGCAGCTGGGCAGAGCAGGGCTCCCCTCTGGGTGCCATGTGTGCAGCTGGGCACAGCAGGGCTCCTCTCTGGATGCCATGTGTGCAGCTGGGCAGAGCAGGGCTCCTCTCTGGGTGCCATGTGTGCAGCTGGGCACAGCAGGGCTCCTCTCTGGGTGCCATGTGTGCAGCTGGGCACAGCAGGGCTCCTCTCTGGGTGCCATGTGTGCAGCTGGGCAGAGCAGGGCTCCTCTCTGGGTGCCATGTGTGCAGCTGGGCAGAGCAGGGCTCCTCTCTGGGTGCCATGTGTGCAGCTGGGCACAGCAGGGCTCCTCTCTGGGTGCCATGTGTGCAGCTGGGCAGAGCAGGGCTCCTCTCTGGGTGCCATGTGTGCAGCTGGGCACAGCAGGGCTCCTCTCTGGGTGCCATGTGTGCAGCTGGGCACAGCAGGGCTCCTCTCTGGGTGCCATGTGTGCAGCTGGGCACAGCAGGGCTCCTCTCTGGGTGCCATGTGTGCAGCTGGGCACAGCAGGGCTCCTCTCTGGGTGCCATGTGTGCAGCTGGGCACAGCAGGGCTCCTCTCTGGGTGCCATGTGTGCAGCTGGGCACAGCAGGGCTCCTCTCTGGGTGCCATGTGTGCAGCTGGGCACAGCAGGGCTCCTCTCTGGGTGCCATGTGTGCAGCTGGGCAGAGCAGGGCTCCTCTCTGGGTGCCATGTGTGCAGCTGGGCACAGCAGGGCTCCTCTCTGGGTGCCATGTGTGCAGCTGGGCACAGCAGGGCTCCTCTCTGGGTGCCATGTGTGCAGCTGGGCACAGCAGGGCTCCTCTCTGGGTGCCATGTGTGCAGCTGGGCAGAGCAGGGCTCCTCTCTGGGTGCCATGTGTGCAGCTGGGCACAGCAGGGCTCCTCTCTGGGTGCCATGTGTGCAGCTGGGCAGAGCAGGGCTCCTCTCTGGGTGCCATGTGTGCAGCTGGGCACAGCAGGGCTCCTCTCTGGGTGCCATGTGTGCAGCTGGGCACAGCAGGGCTCCTCTCTTACCTTCTCTGCTGCAGAGGGTAAGGCTGGGGGGGAGGAGGGCCGAGCTTCCTGAGGACTCAGCTTTATGCCATTGGACAGAGCAGGGCTGGGGTATGGGAGGCCATTCTCCTTGGCATGCTCAGCTCTGCAACACAGAAGCACACTCATTAGCACACACAAGTTAATTACTGCTCCCCTGGAGGCCACCCCTGTGCCACCACTGCTGCCTGGCTTCCAGCAGCCAAGCTCTGAGTGCTGCCCAAGCAGGGTTAGAGAGATGTGGAGGCTGCTGCAGGAACAGAGCTGCCCCAAGCATGCCCTGGCAGCTCCTCCCAGGTAACTGACCACAGGACAAGAGATGGCCTCAGGATGCAGCAGGGGAGGCTTAGGTTGGAGATGAGGAACAGTTTCTTTGCTGCCAGAGTGGTCAGGCACTGGCAGAGGCTGCCCAGGGAGGAGGTGGAGTCCCCAGCCCTGGAGGTGTGCAGGAGCCCTGTGGCCATGGCAGCTGGGGCCAGGGTTTGGGGGCCAGGGTGGGGTTGGGCTGAGGCTTGGCCTGGGTGATCTTAGAAGGCTTTTCCAACCTTAATGGTTCCATGGTCCTATAAACCTCCACTCTCAAGAAGACTTCTCCACAACCCAACTAAACCTCTGCTATTAAAGCAAGGCTCAGCCCTCCCCTCACAGGCTGGGCTGGGTTGGAAGGGACCTCACAGATCAGCCAGGGCCAACCCCTGCCAGGGGCAGGGACACCTCCCAGCAGCCCAGGCTGCTCAGGGCCTCATCAGCCTGCCCCTGAACACCCCCAGGCAGGAGGCAGCCATGGCCTGGCCAACCTGTGCCAGCATCCTCCCTCTCAAGAGCTTCTCCCTTCATCTCCAGTCCCCACCTGCCCTCCCCAGGCTTCCACCCAGGCCCTCCCCAGGGCCCTCTCTCACCTCTGAATCTCGCTGGTGGTTGCTTTCCCATTGACTCCATGGTCTTGGTTGAGATGTCTCCTCAGGGCTATTTTGGCTGGGGAGAACCTGGTGTAGTCAGGCAGGGCCAGGCTGCTCATCCTCTCTGCCTTCTGCCTGCTGCCGTGGCTGGGGGTGCAGGGCACGATCTCCTGCTCCAGCTGGGAGCTGGGGTACTGGGGGGTGTTCTGCTTGGAGGAGGGCCTGCTGAAGCTGTGGTGGATTTCATAGGGAGTAGCATGGCCATTGATGGAGAGCTCAGGGCTCATGCCATTGATGTGGGGCATGGGGAACTTGGAGCAGTCCAGCTCCAGCGGGAGCCTGCCGGGCTCGGGCTCGGGCTTGCTGCGCAGCTGGGCTGCCAGGGGCTCCTCTGAGGGGGTGTAGGACTTCAGCTGCAGCAGCTCCTGCTGCCTCTGGCTCTTCTCAAGCTCCACAATGCTGATCTGCAAATGAAGAGCAGGACAATGCTCAAAACCCACACTTGCCATAGGCTCCTGGAGTGGCAGGGCTTGGGAGGGGCCTCTGGAGCTCGCCCAGCCCCAGCCCCAGCCCCAGGCCCAGCCCCGGCCCCAGCCCCAGCCCCAGCCCCAGCCCCCTGCCAGAGCAGCAGCAGCCAGGGCAAGCAGAGCTCCTCTGGCCCAAGAGGCTCCTTCTGGGCAAGGGAGGTGGTGGGGGAGCTGAGGGCTGACTCAGGACACCAGAGCACACAGGCAAAGCAGCAGGGCTCCCCTCTGCACCAGCTCATGAGGGGAGAAGGATTCCCTCCCCACAGCACTACCAAGGATCCCTTCAGGTCTGGCACCTGGCTCCTCTGAGGGCAGCCACAGCCTTGGCCTTCAAGGCTCCTAAAATCCTGAGAGATTCAGCTTGGGAGGTGGAAAGAAGGAGAAAAAGCCAAGACAAGGACCAGCCTGGCTCAGCCTCTAACATCAGTCACAGCCCCTCCACTGCCCACTGCCCAAGAGCTGGCCTGGGCTGCTGCCTGCCCCCCAGAGCTGCTGCCTGCCCCCCAGAGCTGCTGCCTGCCCCCCAGGGCTGCTGCCTGCCCCCCAGAGCTGCTGCCTGCCCCCCAGGGCTGCTGCCTGCCCCCCAGAGCTGCTGCCTGCCCCCCAGGGCTGCTGCCTGCCCCCCAGAGCTGCTGCCTGCCCCCCAGAGCTGCTGCCTGTTCCCCCCCAGGGCTGCTGCCTGTTCCCCCCCAGAGCTGCTGCCTGCCCCCCAGAGCTGCTGCCTGCCCCCCAGGGCTGCTGCCAGTCCCCCAGAGCTGCTGCCTGTTCCCCCCCAGGGCTGCTGCCTGCCCCCCAGAGCTGCTGCCTGCCCCCCAGAGCTGCTGCCTGCCCCCCAGGGCTGCTGCCTGTTCCCCCCCAGGGCTGCTGCCTGCCCCCCAGAGCTGCTGCCTGCCCCCCAGGGCTGCTGCCTGCCCCCCAGAGCTGCTGCCTGTTCCCCCCCAGGGCTGCTGCCTGCCCCCCCAGAGCTGCTGCCTGCCCCCCAGAGCTGCTGCCTGCCCCCCAGGGCTGCTGCCTGTTCCCCCCCAGGGCTGCTGCCTGTTCCCCCCCAGGGCTGCTGCCTGCCCCCCAGAGCTGCTGCCTGCCCCCCAGAGCTGCTGCCTGCCCCCCAGGGCTGCTGCCTGTCCCCCAGGGCTGCTGCCTGTTCCCCCCCAGGGCTGCTGCCTGCCCCCCAGGGCTGCTGCCTGCCCCCCAGAGCCACTGCCTGCCCCCCAGGGCTGCTGCCTGCCCCCCAGAGCCGCTGCCTGCCCCCCAGAGCCGCTGCCTGCCCCCCAGGGCTGCTGCCTGTCCCCCAGGGCTGCTGCCTGTTCCCCCCCAGGGCTGCTGCCTGCCCCCCAGGGCTGCTGCCTGTTCCCCCCCAGAGCTGCTGCCTGCTCCCCAGGGCTGCTGCCTGTTCCCCCCCAGGGCTGCTGCCTGCTCCCCAGAGCTGCTGCCTGCCCCCCAGGGCTGCTGCCTGCCCCCCAGGGCTGCTGCCTGTCCCCCAGGGCTGCTGCCTGTTCCCCCCCAGGGCTGCTGCCTGCCCCCCAGGGCTGCTGCCTGTTCCCCCCCAGGGCTGCTGCCTGCCCCCCAGGGCTGCTGCCAGTCCCCCAGGGCTGCTGCCTGCCCCCCAGGGCTGCTGCCTGTCCCCCAGGGCTGCTGCCTGTTCCCCCCCAGGGCTGCTGCCTGCCCCCCAGGGCTGCTGCCTGTTCCCCCCCAGGGCTGCTGCCTGCCCCCCAGGGCTGCTGCCTGCCCCCCAGGGCTGCTGCCTGCTCCCCAGGGCTGCTGCCTGTTCCCCCCCAGGGCTGCTGCCTGCCCCCCAGGGCTGCTGCCTGCTCCCCAGAGCTGCTGCCTGTTCCCCCCCAGAGCTGCTGCCTGCCCCCCAGGGCTGCTGCCTGCCCCCCAGAGCTGCTGCCTGCCCCCCAGGGCTGCTGCCTGCCCCTTTGTTCCTTGCTCTCTACCTGCAGTTCCAAGCAGTGTTTTTGCTTCTCAGAGATCTGATTCTTCAGGGCCTGCTTCTCCTTCAGCAGGTTCTCCAGGGACAGTGTTGACCAGTCCAGCTTCAGCTCCTCACACCTGGCCTTCAGCTGCAGGGACACCACAGAAGGTCAAGAAGCACCTTCCAGACACCCTCAGCCCACCCAGCTGCACCCCACACACCTTTCAGCTGGGCAGATGCCAAGAAGCTTCTTGGTCCACCCAAAGCTCCTCTCAGCTTAAACCAAATGCCCCCAAAATGGTCCTGAGGTCCCCCCAGGAGGTGGCCTGGGTCCTGCTGAGGGCAGAGCTCTCAGCCTCCCTCCCTAAGCACAGCCACATCCAGACCTCCTCCTCACCTACCTTAACAGCTTTGAGTTCCTAAGGGGAACTCAAGAGTCCAGGCTGCAAACCACAGAGTCCCAGCATGGGCTGGAAGGGACCTTCAGGATCCCCCAGCTCCAGCCCCCTGCCATGGGCAGGGACACCTCCCCCAGCCCAGCCTGGCCTTGGACACCTCCAGGCAGGAGGCAGCCACAGCCTCCCTGGGCAGCCTGGGCCAATCCCTTCCTCCTCTCCACTCTCAGCCTCCCCTCTCCCAGCTCCAAGCCATTGTCCCTCAGCCTGGCACTCCCAGCCCTTGTCCCAAGTCCCTCCCCAGCTCTCCTGGAGCCCTTCAGGCTGCTCTAGGGCCAGAGGTGAGGCCAGAGGCAGCTGGCACCTCAGCACCTTGGGAGGGTGAGCAGAGGAAGGGCCTCTGCCTGCCTTCCCCCTCCCATTCCTTCAGACACCTGGAGGCCAGGGGCAGCCCCAGCCCTGCCCTGCCCACGAGGGCTGGCACACACCAGCTGCAAGCTCTGGTTCCTGAGTTCACTGTTGTCCTTCTCCAGCTGCTTGGTTTGTTCCTTCAGCTGCTGGTTGTGAGCAGAGATCTCCTTCTGAGCCTGGATCAGGTCGTTGTAGGTCAGAGCTTTAACTCCCAGCTGCAGGGTGAGGAGTGGGAAGGGGAAGAGGTCAGCCCCAAAGCAGGGGCTGCAGGCCTGCAGCTGCTCTGCTGCTTCCCTCCCCAGTGTCTGCACACAGGTGAGCACAGGCAGCCCCTGCCCCAGCAGGGTTACCTCATCAAGCTTCTGCTGGAAAAGCCTTTTGATTTCCTCCTTCTGTGCCTGGCAGTGGGTGAAGAGCTGCTGAGCTGTGCCCAGCAGCTGAGCATTCTTCTCCTGGGGGAGAGCAAACACACCTTCAGCATCAGCCTCAGGAAGCTTTGCACTCAGCAGGCTGGGAGGGATCTGAGCTCTGCCTCTGTGAGCCTCTGCCTGGGGGGCAGCAGCTGGGGGAGAGAGCTGAGCAGAGCTCTGGAACTCTTCTGGGAGCCTGGAGAGGACTCCAGGGCAGCCTTGGTCTAGTGGGGGGTGGTTGGCACTGGATGACCTTAAAGGTTCCTTCCATGATGCTGTGACCTCAGAGCTGCCCCAGGACCTGGAGGGATCCTGCAGGGAGGCTGCAGAGAGACTTCTCCTGAGGGGGTCTGAGCCAGGCCCAGGGGGAAGGGTTTGGAGCTGAGGCAGAGCAGGGTCAGAGTGGAGCTGAGGGAGAAGTTCTTCTGCCTGAGCCTCTGGCACAGGCTGCCCAGGGAGGCTGTGGGGGTGCCCCAGGCCAGGCTGGATGAGGCCTGGAGCAGCCTGGGCTGGCTGAGAGGTGCTCTGCCTGGGCAGGCTGGCACTGGAAGGTCTTTAAGGTCCCTCCCAAACCATTCTGTGACTCTATGGAAACCTCCTAAGCCAACAGTGGCCTCATGCTGGCACTGCCCCCAAGCCAGAGCCAGGCCAAGCTGCACAGGGGCTGCCAAAAGCTGGAAGTGGCCACAAGTCCTTGCTGAGCTCTGGGGGGAAGGTTCCTCTGCCACAGGCTCCCAACTGCTCCCAGCTGAGGCCCTGCAGGCAGGGAAGCTCTGCAGCTGGGACTGCTCCTCCCTCTGCTGGGGAGAGGGCTCCATAGCAGAGGCCAACCCCACAGCTCCCAGCTGCAGCTTCACCTTCCCAGCCCTGCCAGCCTGCTCAGCTCACCCTCTGCCCACCAGACCACCCTGGACATCAGCAGGCTTCAGGATGAGGTCTCTTGAGTCAGTGGTGACAGCCTGAGGCTGCTCAGGGCTGGGGAGAGCCTGGCCCAGGCTGCCCAGGGAGGCTGTGGCTGCCTCCTGCCTGGAGGTGCTCCAGAGCAGGCTGGGTGAGGCCTTCAGCAGCCTGGGCTGGGGGAGGTGTCCCTGCCCCTGGCTCTGAGCTCCCTTCCCACCTGAGCCTCTCTGGGGGAGCTGCTGGAGGAGGTTGAGCTCCTGGGAGCCAGAGGGGAAAAGCAGCTGGCAGCCCCAGGTGGGGGAAGAGAGCAGGGCTCAGCACAGCAGCCTCCTGCCCAGGGACACTCAGCTTGGTGCTCAGCACTCAGGGGAGATGCCAGCAAGGCTGAATGCAGCCTGGGCAGGTGGAGGGGCAGCAGGGGCAGCAGGGGCAGCAGGGGCAGCAGGGGCAGCAGGGGCAGCAGGGGAGGTGCCTCTCCCCCAGTTTGCAGATGGGAAAGTGCCTGAGGGGGCACTGAAACCCTGCTGTGCAGGCAGCCAGGCTCAGCCTGCCCTGCAGGAGCCTCTCCCAGCTGGCCTGCTGCAGCACTGGGGCCAGGGCCACAGTCCCCACCTCCAGCATCTGCTGCCCCCCACTGCAGGCAGGTTGGGTCAGGAAGGTGCAAACCAGAGCCTACCTTTTCCTGCTCCAGCAACTGTTGCAGACTTGCTTTGTACTGAGGAGTTTTCATGTATGCCATGAACTGCAGGTACTGGATCTTGAAAGAGTCTGCAGAACAGAGCAAGCTGAGGCCAAGTGCCCCTCTCTGTGTCCCCTGGCACCCCTCCCCTTGGCTCTCCCTTGCTTGATGTGCTCTGAAGTCAGAGCAAGCCCTTGGAGATCAGCTGGGAGCAGGAAGCTCCATCCTGTGGAGCTCCTGGAGCCATCAACTCCTCACCACAGGCAGCCCAGGGCACTCATGCACTGCAGAGAGGAAGCTGATGGGGGCTGCAGGGTAGAAGAGGAGCTGGAGGAAGGGCAGGAGCTGGCCCAGCCCTCAGCACTCCTGCTCCCAGCTCACAAGCCAGGGCCTGCTGCACTGCTGCCAGCAGCCAGCTGCCAAGCTCTGCCCCCACACTTCCTCCTCAGTGTCCTTCCCTCTCATCTCTCATCTCCTGCTAGGCAATGATCCTCCCTCCTCCCCAGCCCTCACCCCTGGAGCCCTTCCAGCTGCTGCAGCCCTTCCAGCTGCTGCAGCCACAGGCAGCCCAAGCCTGCACAGGATGCTGGCACAGAGGGCTGGGCAGCCAGGCTGCCCCCAGGCAGGTGCCACCCTCCCCAGAGGACAGAGGCACTCTGAGGCACTCCTCTCCTCCTCTCCAGTCACAACTGTGAGGCAGCACAGCCAGAGGGCAGAGCTGAGGACAGCACAGAGATGATCCCAGGCTGGCACATGCCCAGTGCCCAGGGCCAGGGCCAGGGCCAGGGCCAGGGATGAAGCAGTAGAGCCAAGAAGCCTCTCTCCAAGTCCTGCCTGAGATCCCCTGGAGCACACTTCCCAAGCACACCTCTGAGCCTCCTCAGCTCAGGCAGCACCTGGCTGACTTTGCTGCAAGCTCTGCAGAGCAAATGGAATGGAGCTGCCCAGGGCTGCCCCATGCAGAGCAGCAGCAGGGCTCCAGCCCACAGCTCCTGAGCTGCCCTTCCCACTCCCAGCTCTTCTGGGGTCCTGTCTGTCCCCCTCAGTGCCAAGAGAGAGCTGAGACGATGCCAAGAGCTAAACACAGGAGCAAGGCAGCAGCAGGAAGCAAGAGAAGGCCCTCAGGGTGGTGCCAGGGGGAGTGGGGAAGGAAGGAGGTCAGCAACAGCCTTCCCCTGGGGCTGACTCTCAGCAGGCCTTTGATCTGCTCAGAAGCCTGCAAGCAGAGGGCACAGGAGGGCACAGGGGGGCACAGGGGGGCACAGGGGGGCACAGGAGGCACAGGAGGCACAGGGGGCACAGGAGGGGACAGGAGGGGACAGGAGGGGACAGGAGGCACAGGAGGGCACAGGAGGGGACAGGAGGCACAGGAGGGCACAGGGGGGCACAGGAGGGCACAGGAGGCACAGGAGGCACAGGAGGGCACAGGAGGGGACAGGAGGGGACAGGAGGGGACAGGAGGGCACAGGAGGGCACAGGAGGGCACAGGAGGCACAGGAGGGCACAGGGGGGCACAGGAGGCACAGGAGGGCACAGGAGGGCACAGGAGGCACAGGAGGGCACAGGAGGGGACAGGAGGGCACAGGAGGGGACAGGAGGGCACAGGAGGGCACAGGAGGGCACAGGAAGGCACAGGAGGGCACAGGAGGGCACAGGAGGGGACAGGAGGGCACAGGAGGGCACAGGAGGGCACAGGAGGCACAGGAGGGCACAGGGGGGCACAGGAGGCACAGGAGGGCACAGGAGGGCACAGGAGGCACAGGAGGGCACAGGAGGGGACAGGAGGGGACAGGAGGGGACAGGAGGGCACAGGAGGGCACAGGAAGGCACAGGAGGACACAGGAAGGGAAAGGAGGGCACAGGAAGGCACAGGAGGGCACAGGGGGCACAGGAGGGCACAGGAGGGGACAGGAGGCACAGGAGGGCACAGGAGGGGACAGGAGGCACAGGAGGGCACAGGGGGCACAGGAGGGCACAGGAGAGCCTTACCTAGCAGCTTCTGTAGTGCAGGAGGGGTGGGTGTCACCAGCAGCTGGGTGGGGGAATGCCGCTGCACCTTGGGAGGTAGTTGGTAGAAGGGGCTGTGAGGTGACTTGTAGGCATCTGCAGGGACACAGAGACAGCCCTCAGGCTCTGCAGCCTGCTGCCAGCAGCTCTGCCACTGCAAAGCAGCCTCCTCATGGCCAGGCTGAGCTCTGAGCTGCAGCAGCAAGCCCTCTGGAAGGAGACCTACAACTCCTCCTTGCAGCAGCAGCAGCAGAGACAAAGGCCCCAGCTGCAGCCCAGCCCTGGTGCTGGCCAGGAGCCCCCAGGCAGCTGCAGCCCCAGCAGGGGCAGCTCAGCTCTGGTGGCCTGGCAGAGGCCATGACACAAAGCCACAGAGGCTGAACCCAGCCCCAGAGAATGGTTTGGGCTGGAAGAGACTCAGAGCTCACCCAGCCCCACCATGGCCACCCCTTGCTTGAACCCCTCCTGCCATGGGGACTCCACCACCTCCCTGGGCAGCCTCTGCCAGGCCCTGACCACTCCTGCAGCAAAGCAATTGTTCCTCAGGTCCCACCCAACCCTCCCTGGCACAATTCCAGGCCAGGTCCTCTCCTTCCACCCCCTGGCCCTAGGGAGCAGAGCCCAACCCCAGCTGGCTGCAGCCTCCTCCCAGGAGCTGCAGAGAGCTCTCCCTCAGCCTCCTCTGCTCCACACTGAGCACCCCCAGAGCCCTCAGCTGCTCCTCCCCAGACCCTTCCCCAGCTCCATTGCCCTTCTCTGGGCCTGCTCCAGCCCCTCAGAGTCCTTCCTGGAGCAAGGAGCCCCAGACTGAGCCCAGCACTCCCGGCACGGCCTCGGCAGGGCTGAGCACAGGGGACAAGGCCTGCCCTGGGCCCTCAGCTGCCTATGGAGGGGAGCCTCCTTCCCCTGGCAGCCCTGAGCTCACCCTGAGGAGAGGATGAAGCTGTCTGGGACACAGTTTGGGCATGCAGGAGCTCCAGTGCAGTTTGGCTCTTCTTGGTCTTGCGCTCGGGGCCGGCAGGGTTCATCTTCTTGGGCCGGCCTCGCTTCCTGCCCGCCAGCTTCCTGCCCTTCTTGCTCAGCTTCTTCTTCCTGGCCTTGGAGGGAGATGGCTTCTTCACAGCACTGGCTGCAGCCTTTTCTTCTTCAGCACCAGAATCCTAAGGAGAAGCCAGGAAGCTCCTGAGGTGTTCCCAGCTGCAGGGAAAGCTTCCCTCAAAGCCAGGATGGAGACCTCGGAGGCTGCCAGGGAAGGGAACTGAAGCCTGGGAGTTCACTTCCCAGGGAAGCAAACTTGCCTGGGGAAAGGAGCTGTCCCCAGCCCCAAGGAGCTGTCCCCAGCCCCAGGGAGCTGTCCCCAGCCCCAGGGAGCTGTCCCCAGCCTCAGGGAGCTGTCCCCAGCCCCAAGGAGCTGTCCCCAGCCTCAGGGAGCTGTCCCCAGCCCCAGGGAACTGTCCCCAGCCTCAGGGAGCTGTCCCCAGCCCCAAGGAGCTGTCCCCAGCCTCAGGGAGCTGTCCCCAGCCCCAAGGAGCTGTCCCCAGCCCCAGGGAACTGTCCCCAGCCCCAGGGAGCTGTCCCCAGCCCCAGGGAACTGTCCCCAGCCCCAGGGAGCTGTCCCCAGCCCCAGGGAGCTGTCCCCAGCCCCAGGGAACTGTCCCCAGCCCCAGGGAGCTGTCCCCAGCCCCAGGGAGCTGTCCCCAGCCTCAGGGAGCTGTCCCCAGCCCCAAGGAGCTGTCCCCAGCCCCAGGGAGCTGTCCCCAGCCCCAGGGAGCTGTGCTCATTCTCTTCTGGACTAATTGATACAGAGAAGGAAATCTCCTCCCCTGGCTAAGCCAAGCTGATGATTCACCCTGCTGGACTATGATCATGGAGTCAGGGAAGGGCTTGGCTTGGAAGGGACCTTCAAGATCAGCCAGTTCCAACCCCTGCCACAGGCAGGGACACCCCCACCAGCCCTGGCTGCTCCAGGCCTCATCCAGCCTGGCCCTGAACACCTCCAGGCAGGAGGCAGCCACAGCCTCCCTGGGCAGCCTGGGCCAGGCTCTCCCCTGCCTCCCTGCCAGGATTTTGTCCCCAAGCTCTTGCACTCCTCTCTCTCTTACAAAAGGGGCTCAGCAGCCTCTGCACTGCACTCATGGGGCAGGGCTGAGGGAGAGAGCTCTGTAGGGTGGTGCTGAAGGTGAGCCAGGGGGTCCCCAGCTGCTGCACTCCTGCTGCTGCACTCCTGCTGCTGCACTCCTCTTGCCCTCAGGCTCTGTCCAGAGGTGGTGGTGCAGGCACCAAGTGCAGCTCTCATCAGCTCCACCACATCTTTATCCCCAGCTACTAAACCACCCCCCAGGCCCAGGACAGGGCCTGTGTCCCCCAGCAGGAGAGGAGAGGCTGCTGGCCCAGGCTGTGCTGAGGGGCAGCCCAGGCAGGGGGCAGAGGGCTCACCTTGCTCTCCTGCACCTTGGTGGGGGTCGTTGTGTTGCTCTTGCTCTCCCTCTGCTGCCGCCTCCTAGCTGCCTCTTGTTCCTCCTGGGCAAAGGGTGGCAGAGGCTCAGCAGTGCTGAGGGCACTGCAGGGCAGATCACTGCCTTCCACATCCTACCCTTGTGACAGCCTCATCCCACAGCCCAGCATGGCAGGGGCTGGAAGGAGCCCTGGAGGCCCTGCAGTCCACCCCCTGCCAGGAAGGGGCAGCTAGAGCAGGGCACACAGAGACACCTCCAGAGATGGAGACTCCACCACCCCTCTGGGCAGCCTGCCCCAGGGCTGCAGCAGCCTTAAATCCAAGAGGCTCCTCCTCAAGTGCAGATGAACTTCTTATGGCCAAGCCTGTGCCCACCAGCCCTTGTCCTGCCCCTGGGCACCACTGAACAAGGCCTGGTCCCATCCTCCTGCCCCCCCCCCCGCCCAGCACTGCTGAGCTCCCCCTCAGGCTGCTCCTTTCCAGCCTCAGACACCCCAGCTCTCAGCCCTTCCCCATCACAGACCTCCCAGGCTCCTCCTCCCTCAGCTCTGGGCCCTCTCACCAGGCAGTGCCCAGCCAGGAGCACCCAAGCTGCTGCCACCAGCAAGGGCAACCTGCCCTGCCCCAGGGAACACTCAGGGGGCCAAGGGAGTGCAAATCCTCCTCTGTCCCTCTGCAGTGGGCTGCAAACAGTCAGCCAGAGGGCAAGAGATGAACTCCCAACCTGTTCCCTTAGCCTGCTCCTCCCAGCCCCAGCTCCAGATCCCTCAGATTGATGGAATGGGTTGGAAGGGACCTGAGAGATCCTCCCAGCTCCACCCCCTGCCCCCCCCAGCAGCTCTGCCCACTGCCTGCCCAGGGCTGCTCTGGGGCTCTCTGCCCAGCCCAGGCAGTCAGACTTACCCTGAGTTTTGGGTTTTTGAGACTAGAAAAATAGTTTTCAAGCTGCAGAGAGAAAGAGAAGAGAGGGATTGTAAAGCCAGGGCAGAGGGACACAGCAGAGCAGAGCCAGCTGGAGGCAAAGGCCAACTGCAGCACTCCTGCCTGCCTCCCTGCTCAGCAGCTCCATCAAGAAGCCTTCTGCCTGGGCAGCAGGACACAGTCCAAGCCTCCACAAGGCTTCATCATCTCCTCTGATCCTTGCTTCAAGGCCCTTCTGCACAGCCCCTCCCCAGCTCTCCTGCAGCCTCTCCAGGCACTGGCAGGCAGCTCGAAGCTCTCCCTGGAGCCTTCTCTTCTCCACCATCCCCAACTCTCTCAGCCTGACCCCACAGAGGAGCTTCTCCAGCCCTCTGATCACCTCTGGAGCCTCTTCTGGAGCCACTCCAGCAGCCCCAGGTCCTTCTTGTGCTGGGATCAATGAATGAACCAAGTGCCAGAGTGCAGCCCACAGCCACAGGCTGGGTAAGGGCAGCAGGGGAGGCTCAGCCACGCAGCAGGAGCTGCAGCCAGGCTGCAGAGCTGACTGGGAGAGCGTGCCCATGGCAGGCAGGTGTGTGCCCACAGCAGGGAGGGCAGGCAGGGCCCCCTGCCCCCCTGATACTCACTATGGTTCTGTCAATAGTATGCAGGTAGTAGGAGACTGGCTTCCCGGTCCAGGACACAGAGCCCTTCAGTGGGGACAGCTCCACAACCCTCATGATAGTGCCAATATCTGCAGGGGGAAGCACAGTCAGGGCCACAGAGCTCTGCCCTCAGCTCTGCCCAGCCCAGGCAGGCAGCAGGGCACAGGCAGCAGGGCACAGGCAGCAGGGCACAGGCAGCAGGGCAGCAGTGTGGGCTCCACGGCCCCACGGAAGGGGCTGGGCTGGAAGGGACCCTCAAGGCCATCCAGCTCCCCCCCTGCCATGGGCAGGGACCCCTCCCCCAGCCCAGGCTGCTCAGGGCCTCAGCTTGCACAGAGCCCTGGCATTTGGGGCTGGAAGAGCCCTCCAGGATCACCCAGGCCAACCCCACCCTGGCCACCAAACCACGGCCCCAGGTTTGCTGAGCCCCTCCAGGGCTGGGGACTCCACCACCCCCCCTGGGCCAACTCTGCTGTGCCTCAGCAACCTTCAGCAGGACCCCAGCAGCACCCCAGCTGCAGGCAGGGGCAGGAGTTCAGCAGGCAGAAGCAGGCCCAGGGCTGCACTGGGGCCAGGCTTGGCTTGGATTTGCTTTCTTGCCTCTTGTTTTGTCCCCCACAGCTGAGAGGGAGAGGCTGTGTGGAACCAGCTCCAGCAGCACCCAGCCTGAGCCAGCAGGGTGACTGCAGAGGAGAGGATGGCCCAGGTCTAGCTGAACACAACCAGCACCCCAGAAGAAGCCAAGCAGCCAGGCTCAGGCCTCAGCAGCTCCCACCACTGCCTTCAGCACATCCCAGTGCTCTGCCTTGCCTTGGCCTCACTCCTTCCACATTTCCAGCTCCTTCTCCAGATGGAACTGCTCAGGATCCAAATGGTGTTGAGGGAGGGACAAAGCCCAACAAAAGGCTGCCTGCTTCTCCCAGCTCTCCCTTTCCCTCTCCCCCTGTGCTCTGCAGACTATTCAGCTGCTCATAGCTGAGATGGAAACAGCAGCAGGAGAGGCAGGAAGGGGCACCTGGGTCATGCCCAGGCATCAGACCCCCCTCAGGAAATGGAAGAGCCTGCAGGGCAGCAGCATGGAGCTGGGGGGGCAAAGGGAAAGGCTCTCCTCTGCCTCTGCAGGGGAGCAGAGTCCTGAAGGGTTTGGGTTGGAGAAGGCCTTTCAGCTCCTCCACTCCAACCAGTCTCTAACTGCCCAGGCTGGGGCTGAGCCATGGCCCTCAGCACCACAGCTCTGGGGCTCTGAGACCCCTCCAGGGCTGGGGATTCAGCCACCCCCCTGGGCAGCCTGGGCCAGGCTGTGAGAACCCTTCCAGGGAAGGAGTTTCCTCTCAAGTCCAACCTGAACCTCCCCTGAGGCCATTTCCTCTCATCCTGTTCCCTGGGAGCAGAGCCCAACCCTGACCTGGCTGCAGCCTCCTCTCAGGGAGCTGCAGAGAGCAGTGAGGCCTCCCTCAGCCTCCTCTCCTGCAGGCTGCACACCCCCAGGCCCTCAGCTGCTCCTCCCCAGCCCTGTGCAGGCAGCACCAAGGAAGCACTGCAGGAGGCAAACCTACCGCTCAAGTTTCGACTGTTGATCCTGAAATTCAGAGGTGCAAAAGGTTTTGAGGACACAATTCTCCCACCTGGGAAGGAGGAGGGGGGCAAAAGATGGGAGGGCAAAAAAAGATGGGGGGTGGGGAGCAAAATAAGATGGGAGGGGAATGGAGAGAAAGGAGAAAGGAAGAAAGAAGAAAGCAAGAAAGGCAAAGCTGACTTCCAGAAAGCTTCAACAGCCCCAGAGTCACCACCCAGCCCCAGCAGCTCCAGCAGCACCTCCTAGGCTGCCTCAGGCTGGAAGAGAGCTCAGAGATCCCCCAGCCATGGGCCAGGACACCTCCACCAGCCCCAGGCTGCTCCAGGCCTCACCCAGCCAGGCCCTGAACCCCTGCAGGCAGGAGGCAGCCAGAGCCTCCCTGGGCAGCCTGGGCCAGGGGCTCCCCAGCCTCCCCCTCAGGAACTTCCCCACCCTCAGTGTCAAACATTTCCTCCTCAGCCCTGAGCCTCTTCTCTCTTCTGAAGCCCTCAGCTCTTGACCCAGGGCAAGGCACTGAGCTCCTCCCAGCCCAGCAGAGTGCTGCCAGGCAGAGCCAGCTCCAGGAGCTGGGGTGCCCAGGGCAGGCTCCAAGCAGGGAAGTAGAAACCCCAAGAGAGAATCCCTGTGGGGCAGGGACCCAGGGAGCAGCCCCCCCTGCTCTGCTTGCTCTGGGCTGGAACCAAGCTCCCTGCCAGCAGCAGCTGCCCCAGGCAGCAGGAGGGCCCTGGGGAAAGGACTGGAGTGGAGTTTGTTACCTTCCTTCATGTTTGCAAATCTCTCCTTCAGCTGGTGATCCACCTCAGGCCCAAAGGCAAAGTTGTTGACAAAAATAACACTGCAGGAGAAGGGGAAGGCAGTGAGGAGGGGGCAGGGGGCAGCCACAGAGCCCCAGCATGGCTTGGGCTGGGAGGGACCTTCAAGATCAGCCAGTCCCAAGCCCCTGCCATGGGCAGGGACCCCTCCCCCAGCCCAGGCTGCCACTGGGCCCTGGCATGGCTCAGGGTGGAAGGGAGCTCAGAGCAGGGACAGCTCCCAGCTAGACTCAGCTGCTCCTCCAGCCCTGCCCTGAGCACCCCCAGGCAGGAGGCAGCCACAGCCTCCCTGGGCAGCCTGGGCCAGAGCCTCCCCAGCCTCACTCTGAAGAACTTCTTCAGCCCCAGCCTGAGCTTTGAGGCCTCCCCTCCCAGTGCCTCCACTCATGCAACCCCTCAGCAGGGCCTGAGCTGGGCAGCAGCAGCCAGGGCTGCCCCACAGCAGGGATGGAAGGTGTTTATACACCAGGGGAAGAGAGAGGCAGCTCCTCCTGCCTGCCTGCTCTGGGGAGGCTGGCAAACCCTGCCTGGCCAGGGAGGCTTGCAGGGCTCCCCCTCCCCCTCCCCTCCCCTGCCACAAGGAGGCCTTGCAGGAGAGCCCAATGCACCAACGGGCCTAGGAGCAGCTGGGAGAGGCAGGGGGAAAGGCAGCCCCTGCCAGAGCCCCTGGCAGCCCTGCAGTGCTCCTCCTGGCACAGCACTCTGCAGGCCCAGGGGGAGCAGGGAGCCCCCAGCCCAGCCTGCAGGGAGCAGAGCCCCAAGGACAGCCAGAGAGCAGCAGCAGAGTGTGTGGGGAGGGGCACAGCTCACTCCCACCTCAGCACCCAGCCTGCTGAACCCTGCCCTGGGACACCCCCATGGGACACCCCCCCTGGGACACCCCCCTGAACCTGGGACACCTCCCCTGGGACACCTCCCCCTCCCCTGGGGACCCCTCCCCTGCCCTGGGGTCTTAAAGGAACAGAACTACAACTCCTCTGCAGGATGTAAGAGAAGTCAAACCCCCTGCAGAGACCTCCAGAGAAGGGAAGCCCCCAGGCAGGCAGCTGGGATCAGCTCCCCCTGAGTCTTGGGAAGGACTCCCTTGGCTCTCCTGCCCTTCCCTTCCCTTTGTGCTGGGGGGGAGGTGATGCTGGCTGCCTGCACTGCCAGCCAAGGCAAGCAGAGCCCTGCCAGCCCCTGCCACCAGCTGCAGGCCATGCAGCACAGGCAGCTTCCTCCTGGCCCTGCACACCCCCAGGGCTTCTCCCTTGGCCCCAGCCCTGGCTGCAGTGCCAGAGGCTGCAGGCTGCCATCAGCCTCCCAGCCAGGGAGCAGGATGCAGGAGGCCAAGGAGAGAAGCTGGCAGCTGCACTCTGGGTGTTTGCAGTGGAAACTCTCTCACAAGCTGGCCAGGCTCCCAATTTCCATCCCAGGGCCTCCCCAGGATGCAGCTCATGAAGCCAAGCAGCTGCTGGACTCTACCTTGTGTTTGCAATCCTCTCCCTCCACTCCTCTGAGAGGAAGTCACCTCGCTCCAGCTGGGGGAAGAGCAGAGAGGCACCGAGGTCAGCACTGCCCCCTGCCCCCTGCCCCCTGCCCGGGCCCCAGCAGCAGGGGCCCTTGGTGCTGTGCCACAAGCAAGGGCACAAAAGGCTGCAGGCAACAACTGAGGCAATGAAGCAGAGAACCCTGGGGTGGGCTGGAGGGGACCTCCCAGATCAGGCAGTGCCAGCCCCTGCCCTGGGCAGGCACAGCTCCCCCAGCCCAGGCTGCTCAGGGCCTCATCCAGCCTGGCCCTCAGCACCCCCAGGCAGGGGACAGCCACAGCCTCCCTGGGCAGCCTGGGCCAGAGCCTCCCCAGCCTCCCTGCAGAGCTTCCTCCTCCTCCCTGCAGAGCTCCCAACCCCCCCTGGGCACTGTGCCCCTGGGCAGGCTGCTGGGGGAGCCCTGTGGGGCAGGGGCTGGGCTGGGGCAGCTCCAGAGCCCCTTCCAGCCCTCCCTGCTGGGATGCTGGGAAGCTACCCTCTGCAGGCAGACAGACAGACAGACAGCACTGCACTGCAGACAGACAGACAGACAGACAGCCATCACACCCCCCCAGACAGGACCTGCTCTGGACACCCAGGGGAGGAGCTGCTGGCCCTGAGCTCTGTCCCAGCCAGGGCAGGAGCAGAGGTGCTGTGAGGGATGGAGGTGCTGCAGGGCAGGCTGCAGGGCAGGCTCCAGGGCAGGCTCCAAGGGCTCTGAGCAGCCTGCTCCAGGGCAGGAGGTCCCTGCAGGGGCTGGGGCTGGGGCTGGGTGGCCTTTGGAGGTCCCTTCCAACCCTTCCATTCTGGGGCTCCATGCACTCAGTCTCCTCCCATCAGTGCCCCCCACCCCCCCTGCCTCCTCTCTGCTCTGCCTGTGCCACTTTAGCCTCCTGAGTGGATCCTGGCTGGCAGAGCCCCCCTGCAGTGCAGACACTTCCCTCTGAGCAGCCACAGCAGCAGCTCTGCTCCAGCCACCAGGAGCTCAGCTGAGGGCTGGGAGCTGCCAGCCTGCCCTGCTGCCACAGTGAGGAGCCAGGCCAGGGGCTCAGCTGAGGGCAGGCTCTGGGGGGAGGTTGGGTGGCTTGGCTGTGTCTCTGGGGTGGCTCTGTTGTGTTTGGCACAGAGACATTTGCCCCACAGAGCCTGCAGGGGAAAAGCAGCTCCCTGGCACCTGAGCCCTGGCACCTGAGCCCTGGCACCTGAGCCCTGGCACCAGGCAGCTCCCAGCCTGGGGGAAGCAACCTGAGCTAAGCTCCAGCAGGCTGCAGAGCAACAGCTGAGCAAGGTCAAGGCCCAGGGTGGTGGAGCAGAGCTTCCCTCTCCCCCCAGAGAGCTTCCCTCTCCCCTCACACAGAGCTTCCCTCTCCCCCAGAGAGCTTCCCTCTCCCCCCAGAGAGCTTCCCTCTCCCCTCACACAGAGCTTCCCTCTCCCCCAGAGAGCTTCCCTCTCCCACAGAGAGCTTCCCTCTCCCCCCAGAGAGCTTCCCTCTCCCCCCCAGAGCTTCCCTCTCCCCCCCAGAGAGCTTCCCTCTCCCCCCCAGAGAGCTTCCCTCTCCCCCCAGAGAGCTTCCCTCTCCCCCCAGAGAGCTTCCCTCTCCCCCCCAGAGCTTCCCTCTCCCCCCAGAGAGCTTCCCTCTCCCCCCCAGAGAGCTTCCCTCTCCCCTCACACAGACCTTCCCTCCCCCCTCACACAGAGCTTCCCTCTCCCCCAGAGAGCTTCCCTCTCCCCCCCAGAGCTTCCCTCTCCCCCAGAGCAGGGCTGGGGTCTCTCTGGTGAGGCTCTGCCCAGAGCCAGCCTTCCCAGGCCGAGAGGCTCCCTGCAGCAGGCTCCAGCAGGCTCCTGGCCCCCAGCCCCCAGCCCCCACTCCCTTCTGCCTCCCAAAGTACACTTTGGGTTATTTTTAGGCTCCTGTTCCCTGCTCAGTGACTGGGGGCAGGAGTCCAGGCCCCACAGCCTGGCCAGGCCCCAGGGGAGCTGGGGAGGGCTCTTCACACCCCACAGCCTGCAGCTTGCTGCAGGGCACTCAGGCTGCTGGGCCCAGCCGCTGCCTGCCCTCCCCTCAGCTGCACAGCTCCTGAGGCAGGGAAGGAGGAGCACAGAATGGCTTGGAGGGCACCCTCAGACCAGCCAGTGGCAACCCCCTGCCATGGACACCTCCCCCCAGCCCAGCTGGCTCAGGGCCTCATCCAGCCTGGCCCTCAGCACCCCCAGGCAGGGGACAGCCACAGCCTCCCTGGGCAGCCTGGGCCAGAGCCTCCCCAGCCTCACCCTCAAGAATTTCCTCCTCTGCCCTCCTCAAGCTTCAGTCCCTTCCCTCCCCTCCTGTCACCCCAAGCCCTTCCCAGCCCTGCCAAGCAGCCAGCAGCTGCTGCCAGGCAAGGGGGGGCAAGGGGGGGCAGTGCAAGGGGAGGCAGTGCAAGGGGAGGCAGTGCAAGGGGAGGCAGAGCAAGGGGAGGCAGTGCAAGGGGAGGCAGTGAGTCTCTGCAGGCATCCCAGCCAGGGGGCAGGAAAGCAACCCCCCCAGACAAGCAGGGCTGCAAGGGCTGAGCTCTCCCCAGCAGGGCAGGCTGCAGGCTCCCAGGGCCTTTCCTCTCTCCACAGCCAGCAGAGAGCAGAGGAGGCAGCAGCAGAGGGTTGGTAGATCCCAGCCCTGCTGCACTGGGGGAGCAGCCCCAGGCCCCTGGAATGCAGAGTCTGGAGGAGCTCTCTGCCTGCAGCCAGCAGTCTGCTTTCAATCTTTCACTGCAGGCTCCTCTCCTTGCTCTTTAAATGGCACAGCTCAGAGCATCTCCAGCAGCCTTGCCTTTCATGCAGTGCCAGCTGGGTGACACAATGGAAAGCTGCCATATGGCCACTTGAGGAGAAGTGAAGCATTCAGAGGGTTGCCACAGCAGGAGAGAGTTAGCAGCCTCCTCTGGAGCCTGCTCCAGGCCAGGCCCAGCCCCTGGGCCCCACAGCCCGGGGAAGCAAAGTCCCAGCAGCAGAGCAGCTGGCTCAGGGCTGGCACAGCCACCTCCTGCAGCCTGCCCCTCACAAGGTGAAGGCCTCTGGAGGATGCCAGCAGAGAGCCAAGTGCCACCTGCTGCCCCCCTGCTGGAATGCTGGAGCCAGGAGCTGCAGAGCAGCCCAGGGCAGGGCAGGGCTGTGCTGAGGGCAGGCAGCACTCACAGTCCCTGATCCTCAGGCCCAGCTCCTAACCCCTGAGGCACTCAGCCCTGGCCCTCAGCACCACAAGCTGAGGCCTGCAGCTGGCCTGGGCTGGCCCAGGCTCCCCCAGGGGCTCTGCAGGAGCTCACAGCCAGCCCTGCCCAGCCCACAGAATTGCTTTGGTTGGAAGAGACCTTTCAGATCCTGGAGTCCAAGCCAGCACTGCCAGGGCACCACCACACTGCTTCAGCATGTCCCTGACTCAAGCAGAGGGATGCCCTGTGGGGACCTCTTCACTCCTGCCCTGCCCCACAGCCCCAGGCAGCTCAGTCCAACCCTCTCCCAGCCAGGAGCAGGCACCCAGCAGCCCTCCTGAGCCCCCAGCCCCCACCTGACCTCCAGCTACAGCCTCCCTACCCTGCTAACAGCTCCTGGAGTCCTCTGCCCTCCTCTCCCTGCCTTGGCACTCACCCAGAGCTCCAGCAGCACACTCCCAGCATCCCAGTGCCCCACAGCCCATCCCCTCCAGCACCTCTGCCAGGTGACCACAGCTCCAGCTGCCTGCAGGACCCAAGGCTTCAGCTGTTGCTCCCAGCAGGAGCTTTCAGCAGCCTGAGGAGGAGCTGCCTGCCCTGCAGCCTGCCCAGCAGCTCCCCCACAGCACAGAGGCAGGAGGGGGAAGGGACAGAAGGAGCCTGAGTGCAATCAGCAGACACAGGGCAGCCCCAGCCAGCACTTGAGAGGGATAAATCTTCCAAGAGCTTCTGGAGCCCAGCACAGGGTGAGCAAGAGCAGGAGAGGAGCCTGGGAGGAGGCCCTGGAGAGCAGCACCCCCAGGAGGAAGGGAGAGGCCAGGCAGCAGGTGTGGGGCTGAGGCTGCTGCAGGGCTGGGCAGGACTCTGCACACCCAGGGGGATGCCAAAGGTCTGCAGCTGGAGGGCACTCACTGTGTATTCTGCATGTTTTTTCCCATACCATTTCATCCACTTCCTGAACTCTCTGTCCATGGTCTGCAGGAGGGAGGAGAGACAAAAGCAGCTGTTAGAACATCTGGGCTCCCAGGGCCATGGCAGAGCAGGAGCTGCAGCTCTGGCACTGCTCACTGCCACCAGAATGCTGCAGAGCATCCAGGCAGCAGCCCCAGGAGCTGAGCCTCTGCAGCTGAGCCCTGGAGTGGCTCAGGGGGGAAGGGAGCTCAGAGCTCAGCTGCTCCAACCCCTGCCAGGGGCAGGGACAGCTCTCAGCTGGACTCTGCTGCTCAGGGCCTCATCCAGCCTGGCCCTGAGCACCCCCAGGCTGAAGGCATCCCCAGCCTCCCTGGGCAGCCTGTGCCAGCTCCCCAGCCTCACTGTGCAGAACTTCCTCCTGATGTCCAACCCCCAGCCTGCCCTGCTCCAGGTTCCAGCCCTTCATCCTCCCTCCCTGACCCAAGGGACCACAGCAGTGGCACTGAAACTGCTTCCTGCCTGCAGGGCACTCAGCAGTAAGCCAGCCCCACCAAGAGAGCCCTGCAGAGAGCAGCCACAGCCTGACCCTGCACAGCCTGCCCCTGCACAGCCTGCCCCCTGCACAGCCTGACCCCTGCACAGCCTGCCCCCTGCACAGCCTGACCCTGCACATTCTGACCCTGCACAGCCTGACCCTGCACAGCCTGACCCTGCACAGCCTGACCCTGCACAGCCTGACCCCTGCACAGCCTGACCCTGCACAGCCTGACCCTGCACAGCCTGACCCTGCACATTCTGACCCTGCACAGCCTGACCCCCTGCACAGCCTGACCCTGCACATTCTGACCCTGCACAGCCTGACCCCTGCACAGCCTGACCCTGCACAGCCTGACCCTGCACAGCCTGACCCTGCACAGCCTGACCCCTGCACAGCCTGACCCTGCACAGCCTGACCCTGCACATTCTGACCCTGCACAGCCTGACCCCTGCACAGCCTGCCCCCTGCACAGCCTGACCCCTGCACAGCCTGACCCTGCACAGCCTGACCCTGCACAGCCTGACCCTGCACAGCCTGACCCTGCACAGCCTGCCCCTGCACAGCCTGACCCTGCACAGCCTGACCCCTGCACAGCCTGACCCTGCACAGCCTGACCCTGCACAGCCTGCCCCCCCTGCACAGCCTGCCCCTGCACAGCCTGCCCCCTGCACAGCCTGCCCCTGCACAGCCTGCCCCCCTGCACAGCCTGACCCTGCACAGCCTGCCCCCTGCACAGCCTGACCCCTGCACAGCCTGCCCCCCCCTGCACAGCCTGACCCCTGCACAGCCTGACCCTGCACAGCCTGACCCCTGCACAGCCTGACCCCTGCACAGCCTGACCCCCTGCACAGCCTGACCCCTGCACAGCCTGACCCTGCACAGCCTGACCCTGCACAGCCTGCCCCCTGCACAGCCTGACCCTGCACAGCCTGCCCCCTGCACAGCCTGCCCCCTGCACAGCCTGACCCTGCACAGCCTGCCCCAGCACAGCCTGACCCCTGCACAGCCTGACCCCTGCACAGCCTGACCCCTGCACAGCCTGCCCCCCCTGCACAGCCTGCCCCTGCACAGCCTGACCCTGCACAGCCTCCCCCCTGCACAGCCTGCCCCCTGCACAGCCTGACCCTGCACAGCCTGACCCTGCACAGCCTGACCCCTGCACAGCCTGCCCCCCCCTGCACGGCCTGACCCTGCACAGCCTGCCCCCTGCACAGCCTGCCCCTGCACAGCCTGACCCTGCACAGCCTGCCCCTGCACAGCCTGACCCCCCTGCACAGCCTGACCCCTGCACAGCCTGACCCTGCACAGCCTGACCCTGCACAGCCTAGCCCCTGCACAGCCTGACCCCTGCACAGCCTGACCCTGCACAGCCTGACCCTGCACAGCCTACCCCCTGCACAGCCTGACCCTGCACAGCCTCCCCCTGCACAGCCTGCCCCTGCACAGCCTGACCCTGCACAGCCTGCCCCCCTGCACAGCCTCCCCCTGCACAGCCTCCCCCTGCACAGCCTGACCCCTGCACAGCCTGACCCTGCACAGCCTGACCCTGCACAGCCTGACCCTGCACAGCCTGACCCTGCACAGCCTGACCCCTGCACAGCCTGACCCCTGCACAGCCTGACCCTGCACAGCCTGACCCCTGCACAGCCTGACCCTGCACAGCCTACCCCCTGCACAGCCTGACCCTGCACAGCCTGACCCCTGCACAGCCTGACCCTGCACAGCCTGCCCCTGCACAGCCTGCCCCTGCACAGCCTGACCCTGCACAGCCTGCCCCTGCACAGCCTGACCCTGCACAGCCTGGCCCCTGCACAGCCTGCCCCTGCACAGCCTGACCCTGCACAGCCTGCCCCTGCACAGCCTGCCCCTGCACAGCCTGACCCTGCACAGCCTGCCCCTGCACAGCCTGCCCCTGCACAGCCTGACCCTGCACAGCTCGAGCCGCCTGCACAGCCTGACCCTGCACAGCTGCCCTGCACACGCCTGCCCCTGCACAGCCTGACCCTCACCTCAGCATACTTGGCTGGGATGTCAGCTTTCTCCACCCCATAGTGATGTTTGCAGTTGGTGGCTGCAGCCACTTGAAGCACCACCTGGCCCACACCTGCAGGGAAGGCAAAACACAAAGTGAGGACAAGCTTCAGCAGAGAGAGCACTGCAGGAGCAGGGCCAGCCCCAGGCCTGAGCAGAGCTGCCCTGCTGCTCCCCTCTGCCTGAGCAGGGAGGACCAAAGCTGGAGTGGAGGTCAGGGAGCTGCTGCCCTGGGG